>NC_045796.1:67345336-67656586 GCF_009873245.2 Balaenoptera musculus | reverse complement strand
ATGTGGAATGCTGTCTTCTCCTTTCTGCTTTATGACTAAAGAATAATAGTGACTAATCTCACTATTTTACAAAAAAGTCACAGACTATGCCAGGATTATGCTTATTTATAACTATTAAAACATTCGGTGTAGTAGTTTGTTATACAGCATGATGAATTTATTTTTAATGTGTCGGTATTATAACTGTAATCAGAATGCAAGCAATGGGGCATGTCTTATATTTCTATCTTTGCAAAGTACTAAGAACAGGACAAACTCTTGAGTGAATGTTCCCCCTGTGCACCGTTCCCCGCCCACTGTGGGACCCTCTACTGGGTCTAGGCATCTCTTTCACTAGCTGCTTTTGGGTATGTATGTCTTTCTCTATCCCCAATACATTCTAAGTAGAAACCCAAGAGTACTTATGTGTTATGATTATTAAATCATTGTGCTCTTTTTCTCTGAAAAAGCACAAAAACCTCTGCCCTTTTAAATTAAAAAATCTAATTAATTACATTGTTTTAACTTATGTAGGCACTTCTAATTTTTTTCTGGGTCAGTGGGCCTTCAAAGAAAAAGGTTTTACCTGTCTCTTTCCTACAATTTATTCTGTTAGCTTGATTATCAATATTTTTCTTAGAAACAGTGCAAAGCTGAACTTCATTAATTATAAACTTAAACCAGATTCTCAACTTCTAAAATTGTATTCAAAATATTTAAAAACGATAACCACACATTTGCAGTGTATTTCAAGGCAAAGTCAAAATTCAGTTGATACTGCAACCTGGACCTATGTATGATGTCTAGCTATTGCTATTTTGTGGTATTTTAGGTCCCAGAAAACAAACAAAATGCAGCAGTTAAGTGAGAGGGACTTAGGAGAATTTTGATTTTTCCCTCATGAATTCACTATCTGCCACACATTGACTGGCATGTCTAGATTAGTCCAGGCTGAAGTGAGGAGACCCACCAAATGCTGTAATGTCAGGGCGAGCACGCCCTCACCGAAGGATGTAGGAACCAAAAAGAGCTGACACTACCTGAATGTTAATGATCAAATCTGTCGAGAGCATTTCCCTGCCCACCTCTGAGGAGAAGTACGTCATGATAAATTCTGCACATGTGCTGAGTAGTGGTGAATGTTCTGGATAATCCTAGGCTGTGCTGTGCTGAGGGTGAAACTTAGGAGTTTTTGCCGCCAATGAATTTAAACTTACTAAAACTAGTGAGTACACCCAAGGCTAAACATAGTTCTATCTTACATGACGTGGAGAAAAGCCACCCAGTTAATTTTTTAAATTAAATTATGAACTTGACTAAACCATGACAAGTATCTATAAACACTTGTAAGCAGAATTTTAGTTTGTAAAGACAGAAAGCTGACTTTTTAATTGCCACAATTAATAACATAGTTGATCTTATATAAAATCCCAAATTGTTTAATTTTCCAAGATCTAAGAGATCATCTTCCTTCTCTGACATAGTAACATATAGATAATTTTTACAGAAGTATATTGCTGTGTATTTATCAAGGTATCCCCTTAATGCTAAAGAAAAGTTAATTCTATTATGGCACATAATTTCCTGCTTACCCATAATGAAACTATTCCCTTACTACCTTCAGACAGGCAGGTTTTAATACTAATATTTTGATTCTGACCAGTTAGTTTTTCATGCTGGGAGTTTTAATAACTCTTACAAGGCTTTTAAAAGTCTATTTAACAGAATATTTACGTAACTGAAATGAGGTCTCCCTCTCAGTTAAAAATGATTCAAAAGGTCAATGGTCAGAAATGTTTTTCTTATCAAGGTACATAATATCTTATATTTTTAAAACAAGACTGAGATGAAGATGATTATTTTACCATTCTGATTTTAGTTATCAAAAGATGAGAATTTACTACTATCATTGAGAAGGATGGATTGCAATAGGACAATCAGACTGAAATATCAAGAATAGAGTATCTTCCTATTTGAAAAAAGTCCCGAAACAAACCATCTTCAAAATACATGTTTAGTATCTGGGGGAAAAAAACACATGGGGCAAGGTAGTCTCTGTCTTAGCACTCAAAAAGGCATTTTAAAATTTATTGCTAAGTATTTGATCTTATTAACAGGAAAATCTAAACTACTGTATAATGCCTGCCTTTGTAAGCATTAGAGTAATGACATGATTAAATGAACATAAACATGATAAATTCAACTTTATAATTATAATGAGGAAATAAACTGGTCACCTGTGGAATCATCAGGGGTCCATGGATGACTGCGAGCTGGCTTTTCTGAGGTTGGTCCTGAGGTAGTGATCATTCTGACGCTAGGACTGGATGACCTACTGCTCACCTGCAAGAAGTGACAGGAGGAACAAAGTGTGATTTTGATATGAAAACAAAAATAACAAGAGAAAATTTCCATTCTAAGACACAGGAGAGACTTCCATTTCTATCAGAAGAGGTCCCAAAACACTTGCAAAAAACAAATAAATCCTCTAAGAATATTAGATAAATATACATATGTTAAAAAAATGTATATGCACTCACATAAAATACCTCTTAAAAAACTGATAAGCTTGCAAGGAAGTAAGGGAAAAGCTCTGAGACCAGAAATAAAGTCTAGCAAGTGCTTAAGCTGCTAGCCCTGGGAATTTCAATTGAACCCCAATGGCATGTAGCTTTTGTTCTGACTGCCTGCAGCACTCAGAGAAACAGGCATAAAGTCTTGCGTCTTTGTTGGATGTGAGTAGGACTGGCGAACCCCCTGCTTAAAGCCAAAACCCAAGAAAGGCTTCACTCTCAGTAAACTAGGGAAAAAAACCTACCCTACAAAAGCAATAGCAGGACTTCCCTGGGGGCGCAGTGGTTAAGAATCCGCCTGCCAATGCAGGGGACACGGGTTTGAGTCCTGGTCTGGGAAGATGCCACATGCCGTGGAGCACCTAAGCCTGTGCACCACAATTACTGAGTCTGCGCTCTAGAGCCCGTGTGCCACAACTACTGAAGCCCGTGTGCCTAGAGCCCGTGCTCCACGACAAGAGAAGCCACAGCAATGAGAAGCCCACGCACCACAACGAAGAGTAGCCCCCGCTTGCTGCAACTAGAGAAAGCCCGTGTGCAGCAACGAAGACCCAATGCAGCCAAAAATAAATAAATAAGTAAATTAAAAAAAAAAAATTATTATCAAGGTGGGTTAGCCTTGCTCAACAATATAATACAGCAAAAAATGATCATCAATAAACAATATTTAAATAATTAATGATGATGCAGACCACCTGAAGGCAAAACACTTGAAACTGAAGAGGTCTAGGATTACTTTACCCTGCACTGCATTCAGTTTTATATGCAAGACAGAGTGATAGAGTATATTGTGTGCTTTTGGAATCAGATCTGGATTCAAAACTTGGTTACAGCAATTACTGGCCAGTGTAAGGGAAGTAAAGACTTAGGTAAGTTCCTCTAACCCTCAGTTTATCCACCTGCAAAATGGGGCAAATAAAAAGTACCAAACTTATAGGGTTAAGATTTAAATAATATATATTAAACGCCTGACATTAAAGGCACGAAATGGGTGCATAATAAATAAAAGGCAGCCGTTACTGTTGAAGTTCTCTAGTTGATCTGGGCGTAAGTCTGATCTGCCCAAATAAGCTCCTGGGAGACTGGGCCTTTTTGGTACTGTCAATGCACCCTGGCCAAAGGCTACCACAAACACACCGGTAGTGGAGTGAGTTGGGTTTAGTATTTGTTGCAGTAAAGCAAAGCGCTCACCCTGGGGCACTTTGGGGTGTAAGAGGGTTTTAGAAAGAGCTTACTAGAGGATCTGGGCTTTTGTTGAATGATCTTGAGGAGGCTCCAAGGAAAGAGGCGTTCACTCTAGATTGGCTACTGTCAGCAAGCAGTGGCAATTCTACAGGGAGGGCAGTCTAGAGTCAGGGTAAAGAAGCATCAGTCACTCATATCCGCTTGGAGAGGGCAATGTTTGTATTTTGTGGGTGGCACAGTGACCTTGTTTTTGTCTGTGCTTAGACAACACTATAAAATGGTCTTGTTTCGTCTCATTTTATCATGGTCTCAGAGTCACTTTGTCTATTGGTGTTCTGAGATATTCTTTATGTCCAGCTTCTAACAACACCAAGGCTTTAGTATCAGTTCCTGGATATCAGGGGCAGCTTTTTCTCAGTATCTTCTCAAATGGAGGCCAAATCCATTACATGTGCTTAATGAGCTTCCTGAATTAATAAAAACCTTAATCAATTAATTTAAAAGTGAGTTGTATGTTGTGTGGATGCAATCTTTTACATGAATACTTACACAACCACTTTTAATTAAGAAGCTTGCTACGTTCACTATTCCTCCTCTCAATAGAAATGGCAGTATAAAAACAACCAATTTAATTTTAGTTGACAGATGAAAAGTTTAAGTGATTTTATTAAGATCAGTCTCGAATCAAGAGTCATAGTAGAAACTCTCGTCAGATCACTTTCCCCTATGAGATGTGACAGTAAACTTCATTAGTAAGCTCTCTCTTTTCCTCTGATGGTTGTACTGACTGGGCAAATACTTTTATGTTCTTTATCAATTTCCATGGCCAAAACAAACAAACAAAAAAACTGCTATGCATCTGTTTAATCACTGCTTAGCCAGATTTTAAAAAGAACTATACCTTCAATTTTGAAAATCCAGATTATGCACATTTTTCTTCTTCAAATAATGAATGTTGTTTTCAGTAGTAATTAAAAAGATTTAATGGTCATTTATCATAACATTTTCAGGGGAAAATGTTTTCATAGTATATAAGGATTACCATTTGTCATTCTCACCCCAAACTGGATATCAGGCATTTTAAGTTTGTAATACTTAAGTAATTCTGAAAGAGCAGATCAATTTTAAAAACTGGCTAGACAAGGGCTACACAGCACCTGCTTTAGAATAGGTTTTACCACCATAACAAACTCCCCCTCACTCTGAATCTTTTGGAGTAGTCCATGACAATTCATGCAGGTGACCGTCCCACAATCAAAGTCTGCCTCAGTTCCAGTGTTTTATAGAAGAAAATGGTAATGATCAAAGTCTCAAGTAATACGGAGTTTGTGAGGAAATAAGCAAGGCTTGGTATGGTGAGGTCAGTGCTGAAATATAGCAATGCCTTTATTACAGAATACAGAGAAGAGCACTGGCACTGGCAGATGCTCCTGAACTGTCTCAGAGCAAGCCGCTCATTCCTAGTCAAAGGGAGAACACTTGGCTAGAGTTTCTCATAACTGGAATGTCAATGGCAATAGTAAATAGCATTAAAAAGACTGAGCTCATCAAGCCTCTAAGGAATCAAAGCAAATACCAGATGTCAAGCTATCTGTTACTAAATGCCCTGCTTAATACTTTAAGTATTTGAGGGGGGAGAAAGTGGGAAACTTCATTCAAAACTTCTGGCATCTCACGAAAGCAGATATACTGAAAGAGCTGCTATTAAATAAATAAACCCAAGATTTAAGATCACCTAATATCATAAAATATATAATAAATTAATATGTATTATGTATATATATTATATGTACATATGTGTGTATGTATGTATTTGATTGTGTGTATGGGTATTGCGAGAAATAAAAATATTTCCAGATATAAATGAAGATCAAGGCTATCTATCATTTAAATATCTCACGTGGTTTTGTTAGTTAAGTTAGCTGATGGCTAGAAAAGGTTTTCAAATTTTTATTAATGACTACAAAGAATCTCTAAAATTTCAAGTATGTTATAAAAATGAAATAATAATAAAACACCTTTTAGATGAAAAGCACTAACACATTTTACCAAAAATTAAATCCCATTGTTTATAACATATAATCCTATAATTTTTCATGAATATGGACCATATGTGGTATTTTTATTACTTCAGATGCATGCTATAGTCTTAAAATTTATTTATTTCAGCAAAACTGAAAGTAACAACAAAACCTCATAATTAGTTTTCAATTCATTTTAAGAATGTGATATAAATTATATATGTTAAGTCTATTGACCTGAGTAACAGAAAAAGCAATGACTGCTACTTTTATATACTTGGTTGGTTAAAACTCTGCACTCGTCAGAAATGGCTTAAATTATAGCACTGTCTGGGTCATCTACAGAGAGGTAAGGGGCATTTAGAAGAACATCCAGAAATATAAAGATGAAGCATAAAAACCTGAACAACTGGGATAGAAGACTTTCTAGAGTTTATCCATCTGCTTAGTAAATACTGTCCTAAGGATGTTACACAAAAATATAAATCTAGGGGATATGACGAATTAAAAGATGTTAAGAGTCCACCAAGTATGTCAGTGCCTGTGATCCCGGAGGAGCTGACATCTTTTGGGGAGATATTTATTCCCCTCATTAGTAAAAAGGAGATAATACTAATGATTCATTTTAGAGAACAATGTTAATGACAAATTGTTAAATTACAAAATTGAATACTTCCTTATTAAAGCATATATAAAAACCACATAACATACATAGAGCACTATTGAATTAATCAACCTATTTTCACAAATTTTCCTTCAAGTTAAATCAATAATGGCATCTATACATTTTTTCCCTTAAGTATTTAAGTTCTGGTGATAATGAATTTCTCTATCATAATTTTAGTCAACTCATAAAACTAATTTTGCAGACTATATATATATATATATATAGTACAGTTAATTCTTGATTTCTGCCCATTACTATTCTTCAAAGACAGAGAATTCAAATATTAAGTCTTACCTGACCAGGTTCTGTTCCAGTAACAGTCAAGTCTTGGATGGACCTACGTCTTGGCTGCCCGTTGCCTTTTAAAAAATAAAAGAAGTAAAATACTGAAATCTACTTGAAGAGACAATATGGGTTTAACTGCTACAGGAGGAAGTTGGAATCTGTTGCTCCTTGGATCTACACAAAATGTTTGTGAGAAAAATAAGTGAGTTTATTGCCTAAAAAAAAAAAAAGAGTGAAAGAAAGATGTAAGGAGAGGAAGAGAAACAGCTATAGTATTTTAACTCAAAAGTTGCTGGCCTACAACAAAGTATGTCCTGATACAATAACCACTCCTACTACACGAAGAGCTGCTGAATTCTCTTCTACCATCTTCCGTCATGTGTTTAAATAGATGAATGCTTGGGGGCTGGGGCTGATGACGGCATCTATTTCAAGGGCCTTACGTTACAGTTTCTACAGCAAGACAGCTAGCAGGTTGTAAGCCATGACTGACTTTAACCAACAGCAGTACCTGGTTTGATTCAGGTCCTGAAAGGATGCTTAGGCTTGAATTTATTACACTGAGTCACACTTACCTAATCCCATTAGTCTTTGTCAGAATCTAGTAGTTTATTATTTGTGAACAACAAGTCTTAATTTCCTAGTGGAGATGAATGACTCTCATTCCATTCCCAAATATACAGCTTGTTGAAATGGGCTAGTGTGTTAATCCTGCTTCAGGAACATCTATGCTAAAAATAATTTAATTAAAAATCAGTTTATGAAAGAACTCTACAAATGTTAAGTCTTCAGTAAAATGGAATGAATTAAACAACAGCTTCACTCAGCACTTTTACTTGGGAATAGGGCTGTTTATACAGTATCTTCTAAGATGAGAGATCAGCTGTCTAAAAGGAAACACCAAAATATTATGAGTAACAGCTGACAAAAAAGTCAAAATTCTTTTGACTCTGAAAGCTATATTATGTAATTTCTTAACTAGTGGGCAGCACTCAGATCTTGTACTCGAATAGTTGTGGCCTGATTAGCAGACAGAATTCATTCTTAAAATTTTGTATTTCCATAACCTTCAGTATCTTATTTTAAACCAATCAGCAATATAATTTAGCATCTTAATCAAGGTGACCCTATTGTTCTGCACATAAACTAAAAGGACCTTACAACAGAAGAATAATGTTTAATGCAATAATACGTGTAGTGAACAGAAAAACTCAAATTTACAGCCACCTTGAAAGTGTAACTCTTTTCTATTTAAAGCTATGTTTTAGAATTCTTTGCATAATCTTAACTCAAATTTACTTCGAGTTTCATTTTATTCCAAGCTCCAACTTTCAATTAAATTTGACATAACAACAAACTGCACATTTACTGAATCAGGCACGTTAAGATATTTCTGTGAAAACTTTTAATTATCCCTGTTTCCTGGGGACAAAAAGGATCCCTACCACCATGACGAATAAGCAATTTCAGGCACATTTCATTCGACACAATCATTCTAAAATTAGCTTAGATGAGACAGGCTTGTAAAAGTGTCTGGAATTCTCTTTTCAGATTAGCAACATTTGTGAATCTCGGGAACCACCCAGCACACGTGTCTAAAAATCAGTACATCACCATTGCAATAACAACAAAAACAAGCTCCAATCTAGGTGAGGGAAGGAGGAAAGGGGAATAAAAGCTTTTAAGTAGGGTAAAGGAGAGCTGACAGTTAACAAATGCCATAAAATGAGAAATCTTCAAGCTACAATATGAGTCAAAGCAAGCAATACTAGGTAATGCATTTTCATTAGCATAACCATGGCAGAAACCATCTGGCAAACAGTTCAGACAAAGCAAAAAAGGACTACAATCAACAAATACTTGTTGCTCCAATATTAAGTTTTAAGTCATAATTTAGAAATATGAATGTAAAAAACATCAAGCTCCTATTATCGCAAATGAAAATTACTGGGTGTGTACTCAGTAAATTTAGATTGATTTTGAATTTTTTGGTAACTAAACACTAATTTAGAAACTCACTAACTTTACACTTTTTCAGGGTTCTTTGATATGTGCATAACTATATTACACATGGCAGTATAAAGGAAAAAAGAAGTAGAAATGAGGGACAATATGATGTTAACAGATGCTTAATCAAGGAATATGAAACCTGTAAATGATGTCGTACGTATTTTATTCTGTAATGAATTGTGGAACTTTCACGACTTCGGGTAGGGAACAAATGATATTTTTAAGAATAACTTTTCTAAGTAAGAGCAACAAAAGGAATACACTATAGCCCTAAGCCCCTCCCCCACCCAACAGGGTGGTTGGAATGGCAGCTGATAGGTTGATCATTTCTACCACACTAAAACAAAATCCATCTCTTCAAAAAGCTGCTCTTTTTAAGTACAACTGACTTCCTGAGCTGGTATTTGAAAGTCATCACAGAGTCTCTCCAGAGACTGCTGGATCAGGTCCCAGAGAGTAATTCTTGAGGTTTTTCTTATCGGTTTCCTTACCTTAACTACTTATATTTTCCTATGTTCCAACTTCCTGAAGACTCTCTTCATGTAAAAATCAACACATTTTCCTGGAGACATCTCTTAAACAAAATGTTGGAAATTCTGATATTCATAAGTTTTGAATACTAAAAATTATGGGACACTAACCTTATGTGTAAAATACACAAGATTTAAAAAATTCACACAGCACTATACACTGAAGGATTATACTAATGCTTCATGGTAAACTGAATATGTAATTTAAAAATATATGTTAACTGACACTGCAGAAATACAAAGGATCATGAGAGATTACTACAAGCAACTATATGCCAATAAAATGGACAACCTGGAAGAAATGGACAAATTCTCAGAAAAGCACAACCTTCCGAGACTGAACCAGGAAGAAATAGAAAATATAAACAGACCAATCACAAGCACTGAAATTGAAACTGTGATTAAAAATCTTCCAGCAAACAAAAGCCCAAGACCAGATGGCTTCACAGGCGAATTCTGTCAAACATTTAGAGAAGGGCTAACACCTATCCTTCTCTAACTCTTCCAAAATATAGCAGAGAGAGGAACACTCCCAAATTCATTGTGAGGCCACCAACACCCTGATACCAAAACCAGACAAAGATGTCACAAAAAAAGAAAACTACAGGCCAATATCGCCGATGAACGTAGATGCAAAAATCCTCAACAAAATACTAGCAAACAGAAGCCAACAGCACATTAAAAGGATCATACACCATGATCAAGTGGGATTTATCCCAGGAATGCAAGGATTCTTCAATATACGCAAATCAATGTGACACACCATATTAACAAATTGAAGGATAAAAACCACATAATAGTCTCAATAGATGCAGAAAAACCTTTTGACAAAATTCAACACCCATTTATGATAAAAACTCTCCAGAAAGTAAGCATAGAGGGAACCTACCTCAACATAATAAAGGTCATATATGACAAACCCACAGCCAACAGCGTTCTCAATGGTGAAAAACTGAAACCGTTTCCACTAAGATCAGGAACAAGACAAGGTTGCCCACTCTCACCACTATTATTCAACATAGTTTTGGAAGTTTTAGCCACAGCAATCAGAGAAGAAAAAGAAATAAAAGAAGTAAAACTGTCACTGTTTGCAGATGACATGATACTATACATAGAGAATCCTAAAGATGCTACCAGAAAACTACCAGAGCTAATCAATGAATCTGGTAAAGTAGCAGGATACAAAATTAATTCACAGAAATCTCTTGCATTCCTATATACTAATGATGAAAAATCTGAAAGAGAAATTAAGGAAACACTCCCATTTACCACTGCAACAAAAAGAATAAAATACCTAGGAATAAACCTACCTAAGGAGACAAAAGACCTGTATGCAGAAAACTATAAGACACTGATGAAAGAAATTAAAGATGATACAAACAGATGCAGAGATATACCATGTTCTTGGATTGGAAGAATCAACATTGTGAAAATGACTCTACTACCCAAAGCGATCTACAGATTCAATGCAATCCCTATCAAACTACCAATGGCATTTTTCACAGAACTAGAACAAAAAATTTCACAATTTGTATGGAAACACAAAAGACCCCGAATAGCCAAATCAATCTTGAGAAAGAAAAATGGAGCTGGAGGAATCAGGCTCACAGAGTTCAGACTATACTACAAAGCTACAGTTATCAAGACAGTATGGTACTGGCACAAAAACAGAAATACGGATCAATGGAACAGGATAGAAAGCCCAGAGATAAACCCATGCACATATGGTCACCCTATCTTTGATAAAAGAGGCAAGAATACACAATGGAGAAAAGACAGTCTCTTCAATAAGTGGTGCTGGGAAAACTGGACAGCTACATGTAAAAGAATGAAATTAGAACACTTCCTAACACCATACACAAAAATAAACTCAAAATGGATTAAAGACCTAAATGTAAGGCCAGATACTATAAAACTCTTAGAGGAAAACATAGGAGGAACACTCTTTGACATAAATCACAGCAAGATCCTTTTTGACCCACCTCCTAGAGAAATGGAAATAAAAACAGAAATAAACAAATGGGACCTAATGAAACTTCAAAGCTTTTGCACAGCAAAGGAAACCATAAACAAGATGAAAAGACAACCCTCAGAATGGGAGAAAATACTTGCAAACGAAGCAAGTGACAAAGGATTAATCTCCAAAATATACAAGCAGCTCATGCAGCTCAATATCAAAAAAACAAACAACCCAATCCAAAAATGGCCAGAAGACCTAAACAGACATTTCTCCAAAGAAGATATACAGACTGCCAATGAACACATGAAAGGATGCTCAACATCACTAATCATTAGAGAAATGCAAATCAAAAGTACAACGAGGTGTCATCTCACACAGGTCAGAACGGCCATCATCAAAAAATCTACAAACAATAAATGCTGGAGAGGGTGTGGAGAAAAGGGAACCCTCCTGCACTGTTGGTGGGAATGTAAATTGATACAGCCACTATGGAGAACAGTATGGAGGTTCCTTAAAAAACTAAAAATAGAACTACCATATGAGGGGGAAAACTGTGGTGGGGTGGGGATGGTGGTGTGCTGAATTGGACGATTGGGATTGACATGTATACACTGATTTGTATAAAATTGATGACTAGTAAGAACCTGCAGTATAAAAAAACAAACAAACAAAACAACTAATACTAAACTTTCATTGGGTTATCTGTATGGAAATATGTTAACATAAACGTTTCAGACATTACGTGAAATTTCTAAAAATCTTACATGTTCTGGTATAATGTTATAAGTCATAATTCTAGTTATTACTTTAAAATGCATATCTCAGAAAAAACTAAATTTCCTTGTCAATTGCACTATTATGAACTTTCATCAAATCTTTAACTGTGGTCATTTTTAAGTCGTTTGTCAGTTACAGACAGTTCTGGGTGTACTCTGATGCTTTTGCAAATATGTTCCTATAAGAGGGTTTCATCTTCAAGGAATTCATAGAAAAGACTGACAAGTACAGGTTTCTGGTAACTGACTGTAGTGCTGAACTGAATGAATAAGCATTTTCACAACTCTAATGAAAAACTGATGAACTCATAAAAGTGCTAACAAAAGATCAAGATGAAAAAAAAAATTAATTACATGGGACTGAGCGAACTGATGAGGATGATTATAATCTTTGTGACTTTCTGTTTGAATTAAAAAAAAAAAAATTCCACAAGGACTCAGAGGCAAAGAATATAGAAATCAATTTTCACTGCAAAGTAAAGGAGCTGTTACAGTGGAGGATTACTGGACTGAATGTCAATATTATGACATAGTATGAGTGTGTTTCATGTTTGGTAATTGCAATCATTGTTGCTTTTGTTGTGGTCAAAAAAAAAAAAGAACTACCATATGACCCAAAAATCCCACTACTGGGCGTATACCCTGAGAAAACCATAATTCAAAAAGAGTCATATATCACAATGTTCATTGCAGCCCTATTTACAATAGTCAGGACATGGAAGCAACCTAAGTGTCCATCGACAGATGAATGGATAAAGAAGATGTGGCACATATATACAATGGAATATTACTCAGCCATAAAAAGAAACGAAATTGAGTTATTTGTAGTGAGGTGGATGGACCTAGAGTCTGTCATACAGAGTGAAGTAAGTCAGAAAGAGAAAAACAAATGCTGTATGCTAACACATATATATGGAATCTAAAAACAAAAAAAAAGACTGAAGAACCTAGGGGCAGGACAGGAATAAAGACGCAGACATAGAGAATGGACTTGAGGACATGGGGAGGAGGAAGGGTAAGCTGGGACGAAGTGAGTCACAAGAGGGAGGGGATATGGGGTATATGTACACATATAACTGATTCAGTTTGTTATAAACCAGAAACTAACACAACATTGTAAAGCAATTATACTCCAATAAAGATGTTAAAATATATATATATATATATTAAAGTTGGCACAAGTTTCATATTCCTTTACTAGTTTCAACAATTCTGGCTGGTTTTTTTTTTTTTTTTAATTTTTTTGATGTGGACCATTTTTAAAGTCTTTATTGACTCTGTTACAGTATTGCTTCTGTTTTTTTTTTTTTTTATGTTTTGGTTTTTTGGCTGCGAGGCATGTGGGATCTTAGCTCCCCAACCAGAGATCGAACCTGCACCCCCTGCATTGGAAGGCCAAGTCTTAACCACTGGACCGCCAGGGAAGTACCTGGCTGGTTTCTTAGAATAAAGCCTCCTTTAGGGTGGGGTTTTTTTCCCCCCTACCAAAGGAAAGCAATTATTATTGATGAGTTTTGCTTTCTAATAAACCTACTTCATTAGGTTAGAGTTCAATTATTTAGATTAAAAAAAAATGATCTTGGTAGACCACAATATGGTGCAAAGAGACTACCTAAATATTCACTGTAAGGTTAGATGCACGTCCTTATTTAATTAGCCACAAATATAGAATTCTGCTGAAGGTGAGGTGGCTACTCTTGGCAGAAGTAGGTATAGTATATCTCAGTAGCGCTCTCCTTGGGCCTCAGTGTCCCTAAATAAAGGTTTACAGCTGTTAATGACACTGTGCAAGGTAGGAACTTGAAGATCTAGAAAAGCTCAGTTCTTTCTATCTCATGCTCTCTTCATATTGGCGCTGCACTATTTAAAAAGGGGAAGAACTGCACTAATAATTTACATACATACAGTTATAGGAATGTTTACAAACAGTATCTACTGGTTCTTGAACCAAATATAGTACTAGAAGGTTATATTTCCGTCCTGATGGAAAAAGCAAAGTGGTGCCCAGGTGTGTCTCTGCACAGTATCTCGGCCTCCAGCTGCCCAGCATTCTACAAGGTCCTCACCACTCCCCTCCACCCCCGGCACCCCCATCTAAATTACCTAAGATATTTGAAACTTCTGAAGGAGGAAAACAACACATAGGTATTAGAAAGCTAACTACCCATTTACTTTCTGTTAAATATTATGTTTGGCCCTTGGTCCTTTCTATATTCTACTTATTCTACTTAACTATATATTAACATTTACTTTTGGAAAATACCCAATATACAATAGAGCTAAATGTACCTGACTGAAATTAAAAGTGAATGAATAGTCATTAAAATTTTCTCAGTTAAGAGATCTAAATGCAGCTGAAATCATAAGGATTCGTAAAGTTTCTTTTCAGCTTCAAGAATATTATAAACAAGAAATATCAATTAAATTCAGGGACCTGGGCAAAAATATTTTATATATATTAACAAGATTGACTCAAAACATTTGCATATTCAATCTTCTTTATCAAATCCTTAAGAACAGTATGTAAGACAGTACGTAATGCTCTTTGGTCAAAGCATTCTAAAATCCAAGTAAAAGAACCGAATAAACAAAAATCCATGTTCTTATTAAAGTCTTAAAGGGAAAAAAAATAGAAACATTTAAAGCAATCCAATAGTATGCCACCCATTCTCTTTTCTTCAAATAAAAGTAATACAAATTAAAATGTACTGGTTGAAAAGGAGAAAGGATTATGCTTTTAAAACTCCAAGTTTTAATGGAAAACATTTAAGAAAGCCTATTTCCTTTCCTGGAAGTCTTATAATGTTCAATAAACAAATGGATTAGAAAACTAGATCAAATGGTTTAAATTCTGGGCAAGAGACTTCTACATTTACATTAACTTTGCTTAGGTAGCACACCGTTAGTGGGCAGGACCTTCTTCACAAATGAAGAGTTAGCAAAATGTCATACTCTATTGGTAATTTGCTCATAATTATGTGTCTTGCTTGGTAAAAAGGAGCCAGATCGATCTATAGCCACTCTCTGTGGGCAGGGGAAAGTGGAAGGAAGGTTTATCCATACCAAAGTTTGCCAATACCTCTTTAGAGCCAGGGCCAAGGTAGAAGGGGTACAAAAAATTGTGTAGTCTGATCCATAGGAAGCCCTGAGGTATTAAAGGTTCATTTTTGCACAACCTGAGAGACTGTTAAATTGATGAATATTGGTGTTAGCTGTAAGGTGCTTGTTCTTCCTCATTTGTTGGTGACAGAGTATATAATAGTGTTGAAAAGCAGGCAAAACACAAGATTTAAATTTGCTGACCTATGACTAGGTTAGGCATTTTAGTCATTATAAAGATGTATTAAAAAAAATCTTTAGAGTAATAGTGTGTATTTAAAAACTTTTAAAACTTGGTAAGGTTTTAAAAAATGCAAGAAACAACAAACACTTCAGAAAAGATACATTTGTACACTGCCAATAAATACACATAAAAATTTATGTGATGCTTAAATGAGCACTCCTATTAAAAAGAGGCCGTTTATTCCAAGAGGTACATTAGACAGTATACTGCACTTGGCCAAAGGAAAATATTATTGCAACTACTTATCCATAACAGATAAGATAAAAAGTACAGCTATATTTAAAAAAATGCTTACAAATGGGATCCAATGCTAATTAATGCCAGTTTGGATATATCAAGAAGTATCTGGTAATATAACCACAGAGCTTGTAGGGAAACCAACCTCGAGGAAAAAAATTCTAGAAGGTATTAAAAAATTGGGGGAATTAAATTTCGTCCTCCTTTACAATTAAAATGGCCATGTAAGACATTTGAGATATTCCCAAAGCACGGATTATATCTTTATGTTTAACTTAAAAATATAACCTAAGAACAAATTAATGTTTAGCTTTTATGTCCAATTGTTTCAATTCCAGTGCTTGCATCCTTTTATTAAAGGAAGTGAAACTGATTAGGTTAATGTTTGAATATCTGGGAAAAAACCCAACAAGAATATTTAATAAAATGTATTACCGAATAATATTTCCATTTGAACAGCATTGTTACTCTGGCAATTAAGAGCAGAATTAAGCTTTCCTGACTCCGTAAGTATCCAATGTCATAAAAAAGCGTCTCCTGGCTGAAGAGCTCACTTAAATTTAATACGAACCCTAATGAAGTGCAAGGCAGAGTTATTCTAACTTCTCTGACTCAAACAAAACAAGAGAACACGGATGTAATTTGGCATCAGAAGATCTAGGGTGGGATCCTGGCTGTGTGACTCTGGGAAAACCATTCAACATCATCAGATCTAAGATTTTCATCTGTAAAATGGCTATAATTTTATGTGATAACCTAGTTATAAGACTTACGAAGGTTAATTAAGATGATGTGCTTTAAACTACTTTCTAGGCCACACAGCACATCTAACGAGGGTTTCTCAACCTCGGCACTGCTGACACTTCCGGCTGGATAATTCTTGGCTGTGGAAAGCTGCCCGGGACATTGCAGAACGTGTAGCAGCATCCCTGGCTTCTGTCCACCATATGCCAGTAGCACCTATTAGTTTTGACAATCAAAAATGTTTCCAGATGTTGCCAAATGTCCCCTGGGGGGCAAATTCACCCTGGAGGAGAACCACTGAGACTATTATTCTTTCTCCTCTTCTCTCTCCCTCCTTATCTTGTACACCATTGGCTATTTCACCCACTATGTGTGGGTGCATCTGTTCTTAATGCTTACCCGTAAGACCCAGATTAAGATTATTGTGCCATGTGCCTAAATTTTCCTGATTCCCTCAAACGTTTAAGATAATCACAGCTCAGCAGTATGTATGTTTAAATGTTGCCACTTCTTCAGTCAGAATATTATTCCCTTACACTTGGGACCTTTCAGTGTAGAGGTAAAATGATCCTAAGTACTTTGCTAATTTTGAAAGCAGCTCATGACTCAATAAATAAAATTACTATGTGAAGAATGGGTTAACGGTATTCTCTGAACGGCAACAGTGAAAATGTTGTAAAATAAACCACTTTGATAACTAGAATAAAAGTTAATTACTCTATAAATAAAATGGTTTTGTATAGACAAAATGGCCCCTAAGAATTGTATAACTTATATTTTACACATATCTGTTATATACAAATTTTACATGTATCATAGTTCCTAGCTGCTGGAGCTCAGTAATAGTTTGTTCATTTATGTAATAGGCACATATTTATTAGACACAATGTGTGAGGCACTGAGCCAGATACTGCTGGTGCCATCAATAATAAATCACAAAGGCATGGCCTCTATCCTCAGGTTTCAGTTTACTGGAGGAGAAAAGAACTACTAGGCATTCATATATAATCCAATACTATGCTAAAAGCACAATCACAGGCAAAGGACAGTGTGTGGAGCATTCACCTAACTACGCCCATGATTGTGCGGGGAAAACTGTATTTCCCTGTCAAAATTTCAGGGGAAGAGGTGGATGAAAACCTAAAGCAGAAGGGTAAATAAATGATGATTTTGATAACATATATTAACCAATACTGAAGGTCACATATGCCATTTAAGTTTCTATTGAAAATGGTGATTTAGATGCATCTGTGAAATGATCACCATAAGAAATAAAAGCAATTTGCCAATATGAGACACGGAGATACCATGTGTGAGTTAGGTATAAAAACACGTAATTTGCAAGAAGATTCTCCTGATAATACACAGGAATCAGAACTGACCATAATTCTTTGGCAGGATACCAAACAAAACAGCAAATCTCATTTAGTTTTACTTCATTTCTGTTTTCTAGGTTAAGGCAAAACGGTATTTAGCAACTCTTTTCTCAACTTCATATTTCACTTGCTCCCAACAGAAAGAGGCTGGGATAGAATGCCTAGAGGGAGCCCCAAAGTAGTAACGAAGGAAGGAAAGGAGCGAAGGACAACAAATATTTTTAAAGGATTGTTTCCTCTTTCTGCTGGGTGCAAAAAAGGTCTGGGTTCAGCTCTTCCGCTCACTTAAAAGATGAGAGGAACTTGGTGGAATTCTGGACTGGTATTCTCCCTTCCGTGAAAACGTTCACTTTACCTTCTATTTTATCCTCAGTTTTGGAGATGTGAGGTTTCCTGCCAAGCCCACTTCAGTGTAGATAAACGTATACAGTTTTTAATCTGTCTCCCTAATGACTGCATGCAAGGTATCTATTTTCACGTTCTATCAAATTGGAGCAAGAAGCATTTTTTAAGTACCAGGGATCATTATTCCAGTTCCACAGCTATTAGACCGACTCAGGTGGTCTATGATACCTGATATGACGATCTCAGGGACATCCAGAATGTTGCCAAATGAAGCAGTTTTACGGTGGCCCCGTTTAGGCTTGGAAAAGGCTGCAAAAACACATATATACAGTATACATGCAAACAACTACAAATAGTAATAGAAAACGATGAACAAAAACAGAATACTTTTCAAATAATTGTGTTAATAACACTTCATGCAGAATGGCATGCAGAACTATCTAACTTTTCATCCATGCTTAGAAAAGGCGTGATTAAGGAGCAAACAACTACCAATACAAGATGTTTCACATACTGGCTTTAATTAGCAGGAAAAAAAAATAGGGCCGAGACAAACAAAGCTGCAGGGTAATGAGAAAGCTAGATTTCAAACATGTTCATAGAAATAATCTACCTAAGTAAAACCACTGAAGTGCAATGGGGGGGTCTAGGATGAAAGTGGGAAGGAAAAGAGGAGTTAAAAAGAAATAAGCTGTCATATTTGTTTTAAATGAACAAACACAGGAATGTATGTCCAATTAGGTGTTTCTTGAAGTGTGCTATAAAGTAAAATTCAGTGATTAAATGATAATTACTGAATCAAAGTATGAAATGTTTATGCTCTTATAATCATAAATATTTGAACATACTTCTGGTAAACTGAATATTTCTTGTAGTTTCCCAAGTTTAGGGTATATTCCTGCTAAACTTGAAAAGTACTGAAAGGCTGGAAAATATGAACCTTTCAAAGTAAGACAGTTCACCAACGGATGTTCAACCATCTGTTTTACATTTAGGCAGAGAAAGGATAGGGTAATTCAAATGTGTGTGGTTATCTTTAATCTAGTGAAATACCACTTCTGTAAAGAATACTTATAAACCAGTACCTGACTAAAAAATTGACACGAGAAGATATAAAATTACTGTTATTACATTACAGAGCATTTCCTGTTTTAGGGTAGCAACCACTATTTGGCAGGTCTAGCTTGAATGATATTCCTGAAATGAAAAAGGCTGCCAAAGTGTAAGCATGTGTTCCTGTGTACACTGTTCATTGGACACTACGCTGCGACACCCCGACTCCACACAGAAACGCTTGACTCACGGAGGCCAGGAAAGCTCGACAGTGGCTGGTGACCTCCATTCAACTTGATCGTTTCTAAAGACCCATCTGTGTGGCAGAGACTCCTGGTCACCAGCTCAACAGAACCCCAACTTTACTCAGGACAGCAATGCTCCTAGATAAAAGATTGCAGATCCTTCCTTCCCATGGAGCCACAGGGCTCTTCCTTCCCGTCTGACCCTATCACTATGGCCAATGACATCTATGTGGGAGTTGTTAGGAGGGACTTCTGGGAAAGCTCCTTAAAAAAGCCTGGGCATGTGCCCTGCCCCTAATTCTTGCTTCCTGATGCCAGGACTGTGGATGCGATGATTGGAACTGTAATAGCCATTATGGAGTACAAAGTAACCTTCAGGATGAAAGCCACACAACAGGGATTACGACACAGAGAGACAGAAGAAACCCAGTTACCTAATGATCATGGAGCCTACCTCCAGATTTGTTTGTGTGTGAAAAATAAAGCTTATATGTTAGACACTGTTATTTTGGATATTATGTAATATCTAACTGATTCTAATGCTAACTGATAAAATAAGTGATTAGTTGAAGACAAGTATAGTTAGGATGGTCCTCTGGACAACTTCTTTCTGAAAAGAGCTTCACACAAAATGAAAATATTCTATTTAGAAAAAAACCATAAAGACCTAAAAAAAAGAGAACAAAAACAAAAAACCAACCAAACAAAACCCAAAAACCTGGTTAGCTAAGTTAAAAAAAAAATAGGCTAATACACTTGGAAATATACTTGTATACACATATGTAGTTAAAAGACTAGAGGTAAATACACAAAAATGTTGTGTTTATCTCTGAGTGGGACAATTACGGAAGACTGGTATTTTTATTTGTTTATATTTCCACATTTTCCACAATAGAAATGTATTTGTAATCAGTTCCTCTCCACCCCTGGGGGAATCAGAAAGAAAACAATTTAACCCAGCATTACTAAATGAACCTGGTTAGAAAAGGTTAGAAATTTACTCAGGTAACAAAACATGTAATTATTTTTGTGCTGACCAGTCTTTCTGACAAAATGGAATATAAATGCTAGCTTTTTCAAGATCAAATAAAATTACCGTGATCTTTTATTTTACAATTAAAAGAATCAATCATAAACTTAGCTACTTTTTGCCACTGAAAGTAGGAGCAGCAGCAGATAGTAAGGCCAAATTATATTTGGATCTGGAGTACATTTTCCTGCTAATTTCGAAGCAAAACATTTGCTATTACTTGAGTTCAGCACAAAATTCTAGTAGCATCACTCAATCCTCCAAAACATCCTGGTTTTGGCAAAATTTCAATTTCTCACTTAGATTTTCAGCTTGTGCTTGAGCTGAATTACATTTGATAAAATCTGTAATTAGGAAGGTATATTTTATAATCCAAATAATTTTACAAATCATGCTTTCCTTATTTGGAATTTGAGACACTTTTTGCTAGAAGCATAGGAAGTATATTGTAAACTAACTTCCTACTTTAAAAAAAATTTAGGACGCGCACAAATAAACCACTGACATTCCCACTACTGAAGCAATTGAAACTACCATTTTCACTCCTCTTTAGACTTTTATTTTCATTTTACCTGTGGTTGCAGCAATTCTGGCTTCTATTTCAGACATGTCAGCACTCATCCTCTTGCCTTCAGAGGTTGGGGGCAAGCTCTCCACACTGCTCCCACGAGAAGCTCCCAAGCTCAAACGTCCAGATTCGCTCTGTTAAAAATACAGGTCAATTTGAATTACTAAAGCTCTTTATATTTAAAAATCCTGGACAGCCTAGAAGGAGGAATATACCAACTGGGATTCTTAGGGGTTCTGTTCTGAAAGAAATAGAAAGTTTTCAGGGAGAGGGAGCTGTAAGGCTGAGGGAGAACAAGCTGCAGATACTGGCCTTTAGGATAGGCTGGTCACTAGAGCTGGGAGTTAAATGCCCCAAATATTGGTTAACCTAAATGCATCGGACAAGATGAATAAAATCACTCCTTAAAATGTTTTAAAACCAATAATAGCAAAAATATAATAAATCTGGATAATATGAAATGAGAGATCTAAAACAATTCCTGTAACTGGGAAAGGAATATGCATTTTACATTTGTAACCATCAACCGTTCAAGTTAGGGATCACTGTAAAGCGAGAGTTGCACAAGTGGCAAAGGCAGCAATCATCAGAAGGGGAAATGATTTGACTGGTAGTGAATTCTAGAAGAAAATCATTACACATCTCTACTCTTAAGCTTGCCTGTCTGTTTCAGGAACAAGATTCAGGACTTGTATAGTGGAAGATGACAAACAATTAACTTGTTAGTATAATGCTCATGACTACTGGTTAGGTTACCAAAAGATTTTACTTTTAGTAACAAAACAAACCTGTTGTTTTGCCTGGTTTTTCAACAATTTTGATTCTAAGCGTTTAATAGTATCATTTGTGGCAGGAACTTGCTCCATATTAGTGTCGCTTTTATTACTGGTATTTGTAGAAGTGATGTCCATGAATGAGCCTAGGAAAGCAGAAACATTTATGACTACAGGTTGGGAATAATATAGATGCTTCATTCAATAAGATGCAACTTAAATTCTTTTCTAAACTAGCAAGACATAAATAGAAATAAAATTGAAGACTTTTCAACCTAATGAAGATACCCAAACAAACCCATTTTAAATGAAATTTAAGGATAGCACAAAAAGGGAACCAAAACGCCTAGTCTTCAAATAGTCAAGGATGACTTTAAGGTTTTTAGCCTGAGCTAGTAGAATGGAGTGGCTATTAATCAAGATGAGGAAGACCACGGGAGGAATGACTTTGAAGTGAGCACAGTTAGGAAATGGTAATTTTGAGTTCCTAGTAGATATCAAGCAAGTAGTTGGATATATGAGTGTGGAGTTCAGGTCTGGGAAGGAGCAAAACTTTGGCAAATACATGGTATACAAAGCCATGACACTGGATGAGATTACCAAGGAAATGAATTTAGATAGATAAGCAAAGAGCCAAATAACTGAGCCCTGAGCACTCTCATGTTTATAGGTTGGGAAGATGAGGAATAAACAGCATAGGAAACCATGAGAACAAGTGACCAGAGATGTAAGATGAAACCCAGGCTGGTATGGTATCCTAGAGATCAACTCAAAGTGCTGAAAGAAGTAGAGAGTAATGAACTGTGTCAACGGTTGCTGAGAATCAAAAAAGATGAGAACTGAAAAATCATTCATTTAGATTTTAGTAATGTGAAAATAACTGGTGACCTTGACAAGAGCAATTCTGGAGTAGTAGTATAATAAAAGACTGAATGGAGTGGGCACAAGAGAGAATGGAAAGAGAGAAGCTAGAGTAATACAAATACAGACTACAGCAGTCCCCCCTTATCCTGGGGGGATACATTCCAAGATCCCCAGTTGATGCCTGCAACCCTGGATAGTACCGAACCCTCATATACTGTGTTTTCTCTTATACATATATATCTATGATAAAGTTTAATTTATAAATTAGGCACAGTAAGAGATTAACAACAGTAGCTAACAATAAAATAGAACAATTATAATATACCATAATAAAAGTTACACGAATGTGGTCTCTCAAATTGTACTACCTTATTGTACAAATTTAATACCTTTTCCATCTAACGAAGCACTTATCCTGCACCGTGGCTGTAACTTTTGCAGTTTGAGGTATAACAGCAAAACCAGCACAAATTTCTTTTTCCTTTGTCACAATTTCACAGATAGAAGTTCTTACTGCAGATCTTGGCAAACTCAGCATATGATTTTCTTTTTCTTTCCTTATTAAAGTTGAGAATTTTCACCTTTTCATTTAGAGGAGGCACTTTATGGCTTCTCTTTGGCATATCAGAATTGCCAGCATCATTACTCTTGTGCTTTGGGGCCATTATTAAATAAAATAAGGGTCCCTTGAACACAAGCATTGTGATACCTCAACAGTTGATCTGACAACCAAGAGGGCAGGATACACTGAACAAAGGGATGATTCACGTCCCAGGAGGGATGGAGTGAGATTTCATCATGCTACTCAAGATGTCTGCAACTTAAAACTTATGAATTATTTAGTTCTGGAATTTTCCATTTAATATTTCTGGACCACAGTTGACCAGGGGTAACTGAAATCACAGAAAGTGAAACCGTGGACAAGAGGGGACTACTGTATATATGCTCTGGGAATGATCCCAGTAGAAAGGCTAAAACTGATGATGCAAGAGACAGGGAAGAATTGCTAGGAAGAGCAGATGGGATCTGCTGCACAAAGGAGACAGGCTTGCCTTTGGCTAGGAGCACGGATAGTTCAGCCACAGGAACAGAAGAGAGTGCAGAGTAGAGGGACAGATACAGGCAGCGGGGAGAGTGGGCTGGGGGAGCTTTTTTTAAAAAACATTTATTTATTTATTTGGCTGTGTCAGGTCTTAGTTGTGGCATGTGGGATCTTTTGTTGCTGCGCTCGGGCTTATCTCTAGTTGTGGCATACAGGCTCAGTACCTGCGGCACGTGGGCTCTCTAGGTGTGGCGCTTGGGCTCTGGAGCGCGCAGGCTTAGTTGCCCCACGGCATGTGGGATCTTAGTTCCCCGACCAGGGAACAAACCCGCATCCCCTGCATTAGAAGGTGGATTCTTAACCACCGGACCACCAGGGAAGTCCCTCTACTATCTTTTTTGATGACCACAAACTATGGAGCTGAGGAACTCCTGAACTAAAACACAGCTTTTTAAATAAGAGTCGCTGTAGATTGTTCTACAAAGACCAAAAAGTAGGGTGTTCACGATAAAGGAAATACGCTGTTTTATATATATAGGTATGTATGTATGTATGGGTGTATGTGTGTGTATATATACATATGACATATATATATTTATATATATGATATATATATTTACAATATATATATATTTACAATAATTTCTGATACTATTTGATCTAGCAGTATCTAAGAACTATTTTTCAAATAAAGAATGACATTCACAGCAATATAATATCCAATCTTCTTATATATAACTGTGTAAGAATTTCAAGACTTGGAAACAGGTCTTCAGCAACTCTTTAATCTGGGTACCTGCATGAACAATGGTGCACCTGGAAATTCAAATTGCAGTCAATCTGCAATTAAAATGCAAGTGAGGACATCATTCATTGCTTCTTGATTATAATTTCATGGGAATAGAGACACAAAAATTTAGGTTATTACTGTTCTACTCTATCCATTTACCTGTACTGGTGGCAGAGTTGCTCTGTCCTTCATCTGAATACTGACATGGGTATTGTAATGGCTCATCTGCTCCTGGAAAGTACTATATATATAAAAAGTAAACAACAATTTAAACTTTCTTTAATACAAATTAAATCTTGTGAAAACTAACTTGAAAGGTACATTTGAATTACTTCCTTTTCGAGATTTGAATGTAGCAAAAATTGCTGCTTTATTTTCACTAAGGGATACATTGAATTTGTAAATACCTAAGGTTTTGATTTTACAAAGACAACAATGTGCTACTCTTCTGAATTTCAACTATTATCAATGCCATGTATCTACCTACATATCTATTTACACAGTCTAGATAGTCTTAAGAAAACTGCCAATATTCCTCCAGAGGAACATATGAAATACAGTAGTATCATTCCTCATAATTATATGAAACATATTTATGTTCTCACAGCAGTGATGTAAACCTCCAAATTGTTGAAATGACTTAGTCTGACAACTGAAACGGTATGCCATAATTTGTTAGAACCAATATTTTAAATATCAAGGACAGATTATGAATGTCCCTCTATGAACTAGAGATAAAATACTGGATATATCTGTCGGATGAAAATTAGAATTTAGGGAAAAAAAGGAAGGTTTTCTTCTCAAATTACACAAAGCACATAAAAGCACAGTTAAAACGTGAACAATTTATGTAACCCGAAGTTTTAAGGTATCTGAGCTGTCTTCTTATGAACGTATCTTCAGGTCCTAGGATTCTATATATAGCTAGTATCCAAATATGCAGTTAAGCTTTAATCAGATTAGTTCAAGCTGGTTTGCCTAAGTTATTTTCAATAGAATGAAAAAACTAAATTTCTGGCCATTTAGAAAATTAATCGATATTTAAAGAGATTGAAAGATTCTTCTACTTAGCAAATTGTTCTGAAATTAGGCACTTTCATAAGTACATAAACTTTTTAAAGTCAAGGTACCACTTGATAGATTTGTTAGTGCACCAAAAACCAGAGGCCTAAAATTATTCAAATAATTCTAAAAGTGTTTGATTTATAGATTAGGAAATTCTAATAATCATTTAAAACGATCCTTCTAAATTCCAAAATTCTACAGAGCCTAGAAGAAAGTTTAATTTTTTAATGGCAAATGAAACGCTGAAAATATGCAATGAAAAACCAAAAGGTAAAAATCACTTAGATAAATGTGTCTGGGAATGCAACCAACCTCTCTATTGCACTACATAAATGACTGCTTGATAAAGATCTCTACTAAAGAAAATTTAAAACTTAGCAAGTATTAGAGTCATAAAATAGCTAAGTCCTGTAAAGGCTTTAGAGATCACCTAATTCAACTTCTCTCACATTACAGATAAGGCAACAGGCCCAGAAACAAACACATCTGTCCACTAAGTTAAGCAGAAGGAAAAAGCACGTCCAGAAACCTAGTCTTGCCATCTTTCAAATATAAAGAACTAGTTCTTTTTTTTTTTTCTTCAAAATAACGTTTCCTCCTCTGATTATATGAGTAACGAACACCCATTCTAACGTGGAAAATACAGATAAGTATAAAGCAAAAAAAGAACGATACTGTCCCTTTACTTTAAAACCCCCTTATAAGTCAGTATATATAAAATTCCCTTAAACCCAAAGCCCCTCAAAAGAAGGATTATACCCGCATCAAGTGAGTCATTATTTTCACAATTTCCTCCATTGAAGGGCGCTGAGAAGGATCTTTAGACCAACAACGAGTCATCAGGCTCTCAATGGGCTTAGGTAAATTTTTGATCAGCGGTGGTCGAGTACCTACAATTGAACATTAGAGGAGGGGAGAAAAGAATGTATTTACTCAAAGAATGGTGTAAGTTTTTTTAAAATATGTATTTCTGAAGTGTTATTTATTTTACAGATCTTGTAATTTAAGAATTTTTTAGGAGGACTAAAAGTACCTTTTTTTTGTCCTTTGGATTAACATTATATTTTCATAAAGTAGAAGCTACACCTTTTGAGAAGCCAAATTAAAATTTTTATATACATTATGACTGAGAGTTAATAATATTTCATTTGCTATAAACACTCTTTTAACAAATAATAATGGCTTAATGTGTATTTTATTAAGAATAAAATGGTGGCTTGAGGTAATCTTATTTGAACTATATTTTCAGATTTATCGTAACAACTTCAAATGTGTTTGAAAAATCATCTTCCATATGTCAAAAGTCATCAACTATGGTGTTATACTCACTGACCTCCAAATGGCTCTTTTGTCGGAGACAGGTCTTAGGGTTGCTGTGAATCAATCATTTCACAAGCTGAAAACTGCCAATTTTTGTGTAATTAACAAGACTGTAATATCATTAGTAAGGTCCCTAACTTAACGAAGGACTCAAGTATAATGAAATCTTCGTAAATTTATCAATTAATAAGTTAGTTCTTTTATTCCTTACTTCATGGACATTCAATTATTTACTGACAATTGACAGAAAAGAAAACAAACTGTCCTGGTCAATGCTCTAGCATTCTCTACAATGACAAGAAAGGTAGTACAATGAAAGGTAGTATAGGAAACTGGTAAACACACTTGAGATTACTCAGATGACTGCTTGACATGTCTAAGAATGATCAAAATAGTGAGGCAGATATTTATTTCTATCACATGTGGAACAGTGTGTTAAAAATGCCATTAATCAGAATAATTATAATCAAGTGATAGAAATTAAACAACAGAGAGTGATGTTAAAAGTTAGAAGAAGGTTAAGCGATTTCCCTTCATGAAAAGTTTATTTTCCAAAAGCAACTGGGAAGTAACTTGATTAATGAGGATGCATTCTAATACCATGAGCGGTCAGAAACATTGTAACTACAGGTATAAAAGGAATAGGAGGGATGAAAGACATTGTGTCCATAAATCAATATAACTTAAAAATATGGGCATTTAGCCAGAAAGATCCGGATTTAAATCCCAGCAACACCACTTACTAATCTTGTGACCTCGGGCAAGTTACTTAACTGCTCTAGGTATCAGTTTCCTAATGTGTAAAATTGTAAAGTGAGGCAATAACAGTACTCGCCTCATAAGAATGAATGAGAAGATAAAAAGAAAGACTATGTGAAGCACTTTGTGTTTTGCCTTTATGAATAGCTTAAGTAACAACCCTTATTACAGTAAGTCCTCTACATATGAACCTTCAAGTTGCGAACTTTCAAAGATATGAACATGCGTTCCATCAACGTCAGGCATGAGTGAAATTGCAGCTTGCCCTCCGTCGCCTATTGCTGACGATCCTTCAGCTCTACCATCTCCCACCTCCTCTCCCTCCTCCAGTCAGTAACTCTTCTTGCCTGTTCACTTGATGCCAGCCTCCGTATGCCAGCTGTTGTACTGTACTACTGTACTTTTCAAGATACCGTACCATAAGGTTTAAAATGTTTTCTTTACTTTTTGTGTTTTTTATGTATTATTTGTGTGAAAAGTATTATAAACCTATTATAGTACAGTACTACATAGCCGACTGTGTTAGTTGGGTACCTAGGCTAACTTTGTTGGACTTATGAACAAATTGGACTTAAGAACGCACTCTCAGAATGTAACTCGTTCGTATGTAGGGGACTTACTGTATTATGCTTTGTTTTCTTTCCTCAATGAGACACTTGCTTCCTAAGGAGAAAAAGGCAATAGCTCCCTAATTATCTCAACCATGTGAGAGATTTTCTTAATTTAATCTTTAAATTTTATTTTTTCCAACAGAGTCCAGTCCAGTGCTTCTCTGTCTCCTCTAGAGAGCCAACCGAGGTAGTTGGCTCTGGCTGTCTACTGATGGCCTTTCCCTAATGAGCACAGCCAGCAGACCTTCTCAGCTTTGTGCAAAGCCAGGACTGCTCCCAGCCCTTGCCCGTTTTTAGAGTAGGGGGGAGGGCTGGAGACTGGTAATAAGAAATTGTATATTTTAATATTAGGGATAAATGGTCTTCTTTGGGGGAGAAACAATTTCCAAATAGGAATAAAATATATAAAATATATTGAAGAAAAAATTTTCACAAACCATTATGAACAGCCCACATGATACGGAAAGCTGGGCCACCAATTTCATCAAAGGGTTTCCGACGTGTTATCACTTCCCAGAGGATAATACCCCAGCTGAAAACATCACATTTTTCACTGTAATTGCTACCTAGAAAAAAAAAGGTAGTAAAATTTCAAGACTTTTTCCCACATGACTAACAGAAGCAACTGCTTTCATAAATTTTGAGAATGAGCATCATGTACAAAAACAAGAGAATGCCACATGTAGAGCTGAGAAATTACTCTTTCTGAAGACCTCAAGTCTTTGCAATAAATACATTTTTAAAATGAGTTAAGTATTAATAATGCACTAAAAAATCCACTTTAGAAGCTGGTCATTTTTTACCTTCTCATCAAGAAACACAGACCTTATCTTTTATTTATTTAGACTTATATTTTCTCTGGGACAAAGTATAAAACATTTGTACACTCCTTTCTATAATTTCTTGATCTTAAATGTTCTTCTCCCATTCTCTTGATGGATAATACTACTATCAAAGCAGAAAAAATTTCTAATCTAGTGTTAAGATTTTCTTTTCAAAATATCTGGTGAGATAAAATTATTAATTTGCAAACTTAAAAATAAGTTGTAAGCAGGAAAAACTATGAATACAAATTTACAGTAAACAGATTATGCAGCAAAATTTATATGATTACTAAGTTGGCTGGTGAATCAGCACAATTAAATAGCCAAACAAACAAACCCCCCAAACCCACGAACAACCCACTATAAGAGTGACCAATTATTACAGCAATAGCTATGCATGTACTTTACAAAGGCACTAGGCAGTGCACTGTAAGAGTTACAATGACTTTACAATCTGATTTGGGCTACAGGTGCTGACATCTTTCAGAAATGAAGAAATCTACATAGCCTAACAGTCTGAGCTTTGTTGCTCTAAACAATTAACAGCAACTTTTATTTCTGGGTTCTTTTGTATAAACAAATCTTTCGGCTCTCCATACTACAGTAATAACTGTGTTATTTTAACTCAAAGAAAGGCACATGAAATAAACAAATAATTTTAAAACAATGCCAATTATATGCATTCTGTATACAAACTTGAAAACAGGTGGCATTATTTAATTTTATATAATTTAACACTTGCTTGTCCACTAACTTTTTAACTGAATTTTGTGGCAAAATAGCTCCACTCAAGTGACCAGCTGCATAGCAAATTTTTTTCTCTTGGTAGCTAAAAACAAAGAACAAAAAATTTTAAATTCATCAAAAATAAAGAAGTCAAAATCAGAATCTGATTACTAAATGTTTCTGAATTTTATGTGCTTTCATACTTCCTAACGTATGAATCACACATCTTCAGTTCAACTTTTCTCACTTAAAAGATAAGCTGATGTTTTTGATGTTTTTATATAGAAACCTCATATGCAATTTATGGATTACTCTTTTAGAACTTCAGTAAGACACAGAGATGTAACACAAAGTAAGCATAAGCTTACCCTTTACTTAAGGTTCTTAGTATCTTTACTTGTGGTCCTTGCATTCTTTCTAAGGCATGCTCATTTACACTTTAAACTGCTAATTCTTAATCGCTAGGAAACCAACACAAAGCACAGTCGATCCTCATTATTCCCAGTATTGTTCTACAAAGTTGCTGTGAACCTTGAATTAGTGAACACTGAATCATCTGCTCCTAGGGGAATTACAGGGTTGGGCTCCTATACTGATCAGTTGACATTTTTGTCGCCTGATCAATACATAACCTTGTTTTATGTGTGTTTCTGTTTAAAACACCTCATTTAATATAAATTGTTGATTCATTAATATTGAACTCATGGCCAACAGCACTGTAATTCATGCCTGAATGAAGATTAGCTAGCACATGTATTTTCTCTGTAAGACACATCACAGCCTTCTGATACTTAGGAACACTAGAAAGCACTTCAGTATTACTCGTAGAGGCCATTTTAAACGGTGAAATCATCAACACAAAGCACAAAAAAAGGAAAAAAATGAGGCACTAAATACATCACAGAAGTGATAAAATAGGAGAACTGATACAACAGGGCAGAGCATTGCCTTGTTTGACCTCAGCTGGGAAGGTGTGTGTTGGGTGACTCTAAATTTTTCCCTGCTTTGTGCATGCCTGTGAATGACTATGAAAGAATTATGAGTACTGATTTTAGGATACAAGTAGGCAATTTTGCAGTTATGGAACCTGAGAATGAGGATCAACCGTACATATGCTTGAACTTCATAGAGGGTGCTAGACAACGTGAATCTTGCTGTGAGATTCAAGATCTAAGGCTATATTTATTTAATACCTCCTTAGACTTTAGTATATATCTTATAATTATATACTATGCAGAAATAAAACCATGGAAACAGGGCAAAGCCATAAACACACTGGATTTACATGGAGTAATAAGGCAGATTATCAGTCACATCACGCTTTTGCCATTTTACCTTCAAAAACTTCAGGTGCCATCCAAGCAGCACTCCCCTTATTATTGGTCATGTGTGTCTGAATGTCACAGGCTGTACCAAAATCACAGATTTTTAAAACTGTCCCCCCTGCAACCAGCAGCAAGCTGTTTTAAAAAATAAAAGGTTATAAGACCAATATTTGATTCTACAATAAAAGAAGAGACATTTGTGGAAACAGAAAAGGTTAAGCAAAATGTCACCATTCAACTTCCGTGAAATGTTACCCACTCACCTATAACAGCTTAATAATACAGAGGAATATCAGCAAAAATTGATCTTAACCTAGTTCTCTTAGGGAGACTGCTAGACCCAAATTTTGATGTCTCCATTTCTATCTCTGTAATTTTTCGTGACTATGCTTCTCTCTGGGCCAAAATAAAACATGGGGTTTAAAAAACATCTAGCAAGTGAACATTATGGTGTCCTGAAATGGGAGTGGATGGGTATCAATACTTTCATAAATTGTTCGCCCCCTATACTTAACCTTAACCAGTGTTTTTCAAGCTACAGGCAGAAACCTAGTCATAAAATTCTAGATCACAGATCTGGAAACCTACATCACAAAACCAATTCAGTAGACTATGACAGCATTTAAAAAATAAACTAGAAAATATCAAAGTGCATCACAACTACTAAGATTAAACATTGTTTCAGGAAAGTTCAGTTTCAGTTCTATATACATTAATATGTACACACGATAGATTGTGAAGTATTTCTTACTGTGGATGATGGTTCTGAAGTTTGCAAACCTGCTTTGCTCTTATTAACCTTGCAGTGAGCAGAAATGAGTCTTTAGCCTAACACAGCAAGACTGGTTAGCTGTTCACTGACCCTATTTCCTTTCTTCTCTGGGTACATTTCTTAGCCTTCTGAGCAATTACATATGGCTATATGACAATTCTAGTCAATAGAATGTGATGTACTTCACCTCCAAGCCCGGCCCATATGAACTCTCACATATATAAACTCCTTTTCCTTTCCCCATATGTCACTGAAGGCACAGGATTCTGAACTACAAGACAGAAGGAATCTGGAATCCTGACCCACCATGTGAATCAGGAACATTCACTTTGGACTTCACGAGCAAAAACCAAAAACTTTGTACTTTAAGCCATGAGACTTCAGGGCTTATATAACAGCGTCACTGTAACCAGTGTGAGAAATGGTACTGAAATGGGTGTTGCTATAACAAAAATCTAACATATTTGGTATTGGTTTAGCAGTAGGCAGCAAGAACACTGAAAGTGGAAGCTGGAAAGAGAGAAGATCCATGTAATGACGTGGCAAAACATTTGGTAAAATTTGTCTCCTGTGATGATTTGTGGCTTTAAAGGACTGGAAAAGCTGACTTCCTCGACTCCAAACAGCAGGAAATAAGATTCACAAAGGCCCATTAAGACAGCATTGCAGCAAAGAACAAATTAAGAGAAAAGTACTTCCCATCTCAGCTTCATGGCCTCAAGGTGCCTCCATTTAGTTGAGAAAAGGCACTGAGGCCAGGAATCAAATAAACCAGGCTCAAGATTTTGTCTAAGAAAGAACTGTGGTAGTATTAGTCACAGGCACATGGAACTGACTAGCACCTGGGGGATCAAAAGCCCACGTCTGAGGAAATTATACTGCCAACGGAAACACAGGCCTGGAATAAAGAAGCTTCTGACTGTCGTGCAATGCCCTCAGGACCCCAGATGTGCAGAAGGAGGAAGCAGGCTATGAAAGCTGGACAGCTTCTGAGGAGAGTATATGGCCCAACACCTACTCCTGACACTGCTACAGAGAATGGACAAGGAGAAGCCTACAAAAGGGTGAAGATAGGAGTCATAAGCAATGGAAAAAGGAATTCCTCTCCTAGGGCAGGATCAGAGTCTGATCAAAAGACAAACCTCTCACAACTCCAGGGCAGAGGGACCAGAAAATGCAGGACTTCATCGCTACAGACCAGTAGCTTCTGTATGTTTCTGTTGTTTCCTTTTCCCAATGGAGCCTTTTACTGATGGACCTCTCTTCTACCATTTTGTGTGTGTGTACGTGTGTTGGGAGGGGTTAGGTGGGGGGTGACAGATAACTTTTCTTTTTAATTCATTTGTTTCCAGACTGTGAGGAGCTACATCCAGACCTGTTGGAGAGGACTACACAGCATCCTGAGATCCTGGACCGTGAGCCAGGTGGTGACTGGAAGATGTTTAACTGGCAAAGGGCAGTAAGTGGTTCTACTTGTGTGGTAAGAGTAGTAGAGACCACAGGCGGATGTGGCTGGGACTGACCAGCTGCTCACCAAATCCATCCCTTCTTCCTCTGGAGCACAGAAGACATTTCCCAACCTCTCTTGCAGGTAGGTGTGGCTAAGATTGAGCTGTGGCCACTGCTATGTGGGTAGAAGGGACATGGGTCACTCCATGGGTCTGGCTCCACAAACCTCTCATACATCAGCTTCCTTCTCTTTACCTGCTGGCTGAATGCAGAGGTCCCCAAAGTCCTGGAGGATGGTAGAAGTACAAGATGGAGGGAGCCTAACTAGGCCCTTGAATGACCATATGGAAGGTCATCTGTCAAACAGGAATATGTTTTGGATTTCACCTGAGTCAGAAATAAATTTCTGCTGTGATAAGCCTCATGTTGGCTATAGCAGCTAGTGTTAAAACAACTACTATACTCAGCTATTAGATTCTCTTAGGGAACTGGTACTCATAGTCTTAGGTTTTTCATATCCCAATGCAACTTGGTACTCCTATAAGAACTGAAATATATAAAGATATCTGAAAGTGTAAAAAGAACCATGAACATAAAAGATAATTTTAATTATATTATTATTAAAAATTAATTATACATTTAAAAATATAAATTACTCTCTACATCATTACCTAAAAGGCTTATAGGCATGTGGGTTATTCTGCAAACCAGTAGAAACAATTCTTTATTTTGAATCCCTTCCAACCATCTTCTCTTAAATGCAAAAGAGGTACTACTGTTTTATATAGCCAACGTTTATTTTAATGTATGTTTACTGATTTTATTTCACTATTCCTTCTTGAATCTTATGCTCGCCTTAGGTAATCATTTTCTTTCTTCCCCAAACACCTTTAATGAAGGTCTACTTACGATGAATTCACTCAGGTTTTGTTTCACAATATCTTAAATGTAATTTAGGGCAGGTACACAATTCTGAGAGCTATTTTTTCTCAGCTCTGTGAAGTTACGATTCCAGTCCTCCAGCTTCCATTGCTGGTGTTGAAAAGTATACTTCAGTCTAACTGTCAGTCCTTTGCAGGTAATCTCTTTGCTGATTGAAAAATCTCCCCTCTGTTTTTGCTGTTCTGTAGCCTCATTATGGTGTGTCATAGGGGAGATTTCTTTTCATTTATCCTGCTTAGAATTCATATCTTTTATTTGGAAAATTCCTGGCTAACCCCTCTTGAATTAGTCTCTCCCCATCCTATTTTCTTTTATTGGAATTCTAATTCTATGCTGTTAGTCCTCCCTTTCCTTCTCCCCATGTTCCTTAACCTATCATTTTTTTCATTTATTTGTCTGTGGTGCATTCTGGGTAACTGCAGATATATCTTACAGCTCACTGAATCTCTTGTCACCTATTTCATATCTGCCATTTAAAAATTTTAATTATTTCTAAATGTTTTATTTAGTTCTTTTGGCCATGTTGATAGTTTTCACTCCTTGCACATTTTAATTCCTTCATTTCTGTAAATAATTTGAGCATATATATTTTATACTCCATATTTGATAATTCCAAATATCTGGAGTCTTACTATTTGAGGGCTTTATTCCATTTTGTGTTATTTATGCTGACTTTTACTCATGGTAACTTGCATCCTTATGGGTGTGGTAATTTTTACTGTGGCTTCATATTTGATTGATCTTAATCTGGAAAAACCCTAAAGACCTGAATTGAAAGTATATGACTTTAAAATAGAGTTTCAGTCACCCTGAATGCCCTGAGACACCACCAATCTCAAAGCACTTTTAACCTGTCCTGTTGGGATTTTTTTGATTGGGCAAGTAGAGCAAATTCAAACTCACAACAGCATGAGGGGAGACTCTCAGTTAAAAAAATAAAAGCTTGTCTAGTCAGAAAATGGATTTTTTTTTTCTAGTCAACTTTTCTTTTAGTTCTTCCGTCCAAGATACTGAACTTAGGCAGAGGTCTCAGTTCTGCTCCCTCACCTGGTACAGAACAAAGGGTCTGCAGCCCGTTACACAGAAGCCGTTAAAATTTGGGCCTCCACATTCTTGATACTGGCAGAGGCTCACAGGAGAGCCCTTGGCTTCCCACTCAGGGTTCAGTTCTCTCCATCTTCTGGCTTAATGATTCCCTTATTTTCTTGTAAGATCACCTATGCATGTAAAAGGATGTTTGTTGTAATATGTAGCATCTCTGGGTGCTTGCTGTAGGATGTTTTTTCAGTTTATCTGGTTTGCCATATTGCTGGAGTGTCAAAATTCTTATCATGTGAGTATAAGAGTCCAAGCTATCCCTGTGAGCACACACAGGATGTTACATTTTAAATGCATACATATCATGGCTTAAATTTCATGTGCTTCTCAAAATAAGGTATGAAATTTTGCCCATACATTAGTGTATGCTGGGATAAGTGGCAGGGAGCCAACAGAGTCCCAGGTTAAAGCCAGCACATCTCCTTGGACCAACATTTTTACTCAACTGTAAGTATCTTTAACATCCTAACAGTGACTTCAAAACAAATTGCATAACACAGGAAGTCGAATGCAAAATTCTTATGCAACTTTCCTTAAGAAGGCTTTTTAAGCTCTGTCCCTACTCTCAGACTTACTCAGGTTATATACATCATAACTTTGTTCTGGGGGGTTACGAGGGTAGGGGGGAAAGCTGAGAAGCACCAATTTAGGAATTTAGGGCCTTACAGAATCTCAAAAATGTCAACTGATTCGGCAGCATTGTATTTTCTAAAAACAGCTCTATAAATTAAATCTTCCCAGTCTAAGACTGCCCATCAGGCCAAGAAGAGTTTCTATTTTAATAACTCACTTTATGTAAGAGGTAGTAAGAAATATTATCTATCCATTAAAAATAAAGAGGTAAATATCTGTATATAGTAATATGAAAAAAAAGTCCCAGTAAGTGAAAAAAGCAACATTATGTATAGTGTAATCTATGCATGCTTAAAAAACAAAACAGTGTTTATCTCTGAGGATTGGAAATGGGAGGCAGAAAAGACTTACTTTACATTTTTAAAAATAACAACATATACATAATTAAAGAAAGTAAAGTAAAAATAAACCAATATAGAAGAAAGAAAACAACTGTCCTTATTTTTAATGTCCTTATTTTGAAGATGTTACTAAAAATGTTCAATCCCAAAACCATTTTTATGTTTAGGGTATGTGTGTGTGGTAAGAGTATAACCCTATCATGATTAAAATGACCCAATAAAAGATTTCCAGAAAATTTTCTGAACTTAAGATTCCAACTCTTCTAGGTGCTATATTACGCAAATATAATCACCAAGTAGCATACTCTTATTCAGGTTTTCCTTTTGATGACAAACAGAAATAAAGATGGGTAATATAATTTGCATCATCACATTGTAGTAATATTCAACATCGGGTTGGGGATTCATTATAATTTCAATTAATAAATTCTTTGTAAATAATTTTGTTACAAAATTCTAACTGGAGAGATTACTTAGAAAGTTAGTTTTCTTTTAGTCCAACATGACTAAGATAAGCCAGATAAACTATTATTCACATCTCCATAATGCTACAAATACTTCTATGATAATTTAGGTGGAAAGAATGTTAAACGCAAATTACATGCACTTCAACAAACAAAAGATTCTTCCTTGTTTTATTGCTGTTAAGTTCTTACTACTTTTAACCCAAGATAAGAATTCGGTAACTGACTTCCTTGTTTCATCCTGGTACACTCAAAATATCACAATAATTTTTCTGAATGACTTTTATATTATTATTGCTATAATTAGTACTCCTTTACTCATAAGACTTTGGATGAACTTGCAAAAGATAAATAAAACAGGGGCACTAGTGCAAGTTGATACTGTATAAAACACCTAACCACATCATCAGGTCCCTTCTTTATATGCCATTCTGAGGAACTCTTCCTGACCACAGAATCAAAAGGTTTTCCAGTGACAATAAGATACAGCACATGCATTTGTATATACAATTATATATGAAAGCACAGTCATTCCAAAGAATTTTCTTTTCCCCAGTACATTCTGAAAAATCACTTCTAATTCTAAAGCCCGATTTGTATGCTGGGTGCCCCACAGGAAACGTGCAACACTACAGGATGAGTCCAACCATAAGGATGCCCGAGAGAAATGAATGACCTAGACAGACCAGACCTCTTCTAAATATGTTGATGGTATTTATTAGCAAAAGGAGAGTCCCCATCTGTAGATGATTTTGGTAGGACGTATCTGGTCTGTCTAAATACGTTGGTTAAATAAACCTAACATTTGTGGATTTTGGGGGTATGGCTGGATGGAGAATGGAGTTAGCTGTTTAAGCTGTGTAATTATGGAATATAAAAGATGTTAAAAACTAAAATAACTTTTTTGTGAGGTATTTTAAAGTATATTGTTTAATAACTCATCAGTTATTCTAAAGCCAAAAAGGCCCTAACGCAGACGGGTGACTTTCGGGAGTTGCATCTAATGGTTTCTGGCTCCTCCAGGAAAAAGATGCTTTGCCTGTGCCTGATACTTGCCTGTATCCTTTAAATCAGCCAATTTGTTGCTGGATAAGAGCTATGATTTTCATGAGTTTGCTTTGATAATTCAACTCTTTTAAATGGGGGGCGGGGGGAAGGTGGGGAATGGAGGACATAATCTCCAAAACTAGGAAAAAAAAAAGTGCTTTCTTCTTTACTAGCCAAGACAGGTAGCTGCAACAACAACCTCAGGAGTCAAGTTAAAAAAATAAAAGTATCATAAATCTAGGGCTTAAACATTATTTGACCAGGGACCTGGGGAAAGGGAAATCAGTTTAAGCTTGCAGGTGGAAATAAGGTACACTAACTAGCGAGAACAGTGATTCCAAGAGTTGAAACCTATGTAGAGTGTATCAGATTAGATAGGAGAGTGAGAAGTTATACCCAGAAGGGATGCTTTAATGCTTTAAACCAGCATCAAGAGAATGGAATACTTGAGACTGATTTCCTAGGGGATACCTCTTATCTGAGGACTGATGTGGTGGCCAGGGGTAGAGGGGAAAGAGCATATGGGGACTTTCTACTTTCTCACAGGTGGACAGAGAAGAAAAAAAATAGAAATGGGGACAAAAATATGTGTTTTCTTTAATTGTGTACCCACAGAAACAAAAAATCCACAAAGTTTTAGCCTTTAAAAATACTTATGTAGGGAAATTTGAAGTTCTTTCAAAGTCCCAGAATCCTCAATATGGAGAAATCCAGAATATTTTCAATTTCTACTCAGATGTGCCAGCAATGCCCTTTGCCTTCCTCTGAAAAGGCAAATAATAACCACTCTGCATATTTGTGTGTAATGTCGACATTGTGCTTATTAGGGATAGAGTGGGGAACAAGACAGACTTCTCTCTGCTGACATAGAACTAACTATTTAGGGAAAACAATACATACTGTGGGCACAAAATAGGACTTACAGACTAACAGATTCTAGAATTACGCTAATCTAAGGTAGAAGTTATTAAAAATAAAAATTCAACTAAAATAAAAACCCCACTAAAGACAACATTCTAAAATGCAAGCTTAGATAAATGACTAAATGATGAAGGTGAGTTAAAAGTAAACAATCTTAAAAAAATAAAAAACAAACATTCTTGAGCAAGCCAAAAGGGATGAGAGAAGAAAAACTGATGTGCAACGACCAGCTTAAATTAGGGAGTGGGTAGGGGATGGCAAGAGAGAGAGACACCACATTATTAGAACTTACTTTGGTGGTTTCAGGTCCCTGTGAATTAGAGCTTTGGGTTGCATGCTATGAAGATAAGCCACTCCTTGGGAACACTGTAAACACCAACTCATTGCGTGGGCAGCAGTGTAATATGGCAATGGTTCAGCACCATGCAGCACTGCAAAAGAAAGGCACAAACTAAAAAGAACTTTATTGCATATAACAAAAGACACAAGGTGAATGCAAGCTCTATCAGAACACACGACTGGGTATTTTCCTACACATGCTCCCATCGGTCCTGCTTTTCATTCTTTTCTGAATAAAAAGATGGAAATAGTTAATGATTTCAAATGGATAACTACCACATAAATACCTAACATTTAATAGGATTCCATTAACTGTTATACATACATTCAAGTAAAATTAATATACATTACCACGTTTTTTCATATTGACAGATGCAGTCCTTCACACAATAATATAAATTATAAGCAATGTGATGACATACTACTATAAGAGAGATACAGAGAAATACTATGGAAGGAAACAAAATGTGCATCAAGATGTTTACAATTATGCTTTCTATAATAGCTAAAAACTAGAAATAGTTCAACCAAATAAAACACGGGAGTATTAGATAGCCATTAACAATGACGATCACATGAGCAGGAAATATAAGTATTAGTTTATATAAAATAATGTTAATTTAAAAAATAAAATGCTACAATTTATTTTATATAAATGCTGTGACAAGAGAATATTTATATATGTTTGGTGTTTCTTACAGTGAAAGGGTTAGCTCTGCTCTATAAAGGTAACTAAACGATACAGTTTCCTTTCATTGTTATCAAAATGACATATATACACTAACATGTATAAAATAGATAACTAATAAAAACCTGCTGTATTTAAAAAAAATGCTCTGTGAAGTGAGTTTTCACAATTTTATTTTTGGGGAAAAAAGCAAAATAAAGCAGAATAAGGATGTGTGGTTAAAGAGTTCTAAAAGAGGAGACTGAAAGCTAAGAGAGGGCAAAAAGAAAAAATTAAAAGTATGAAGATATTTTAAAATCTATTTAAAAAGCAAGTTTGACTTTACTTAAATGCTTTTAACATTATGCAGAGTACCATCAATTTAAAAGATTGATATCCTTAGACTTCTAAATTTCACATACTAATGTTGTAGCATCTTGTCTTTTCATTTTTAATCTTTAGCAGATTTCTTTTTTTAATTACCTCCTTTTGGGACTCTGAGGATAAACTGTGAAGAACATTAAGTAACTTACAGTTTATATTAAAAGCTTTTCAATTATTTCACTCTACTAGATAAAGACAGGTTTAATGACACTCACCATTATACAAGGAGCCCCCTTCAGCATATTCCATCACAAGACACACCTAAAGGAAACATATGCCAGAATAATTAACCACAGAGCTATAGCATCTTAGGGAACTTGAGAGATAACTTAGTTCAACCTCTGATTTTATAAATGCATTAAAAATCATTCTTTTGTCCCTACTATGTGAATAGTGCTAGAGGAAATAAAAGGTATCTATGATCTAAGACCCTGTCTTCTAGGGGACCACTGTCTAAGAGTGCAGATGTACATAAAAACATAATCACGAGATCTTTGGTGACTTTTTCCAGTGCAAATGAACAGGTGCTGTCATAGGATATTGTAAGCCTCCTAAGAAGATGAGGTTACTGGATAAGACCACCTAAGACAACTATTCTCTTATATTGTGTTGCTAACAGATTAGAAACTCATACAGTACAATTTTTTTTTTGAAATAATGACAGATCAAAATAGCTTCATAAACTACACAGCTGCACGTATCTGCCACGTCATTTCTTATAGACAGAGTATAATGAAAAAGTGACAAACTTACTGGATTCAAGCAGGCTCCATATAGCTTTACAATGTTAGGATGGTTCACGCGGGATAACTGCCGAAGCTGGAACAAATTAAGGTTTCTTTTAAAAAGTGCTAAGTTTTAACGAAGTGATCTCACAGTATCATTCAAACTTAACATTGTATAAAACATTACTGTAATCAATCAGCAATCACTGTTTCCTATGTAGCAGGCACTGTGGTCCTAAGTGCCTGCCCAGAATGGCATAGAATCCCTGCCCAGAGCTCTCACAGTTTAGCTGGGGGAGAGTCATGTACACAAATAATTAAAGCAATGTGCCAAGTGCTATAACAGGAGTTATGTACAAGGCATAAGTACAAATTAGAAGAAGAAATTAACTTTGCCAAGATGTTAGGATGCCATCCCCAAGATGGCACTGAGCTGAGTTATCCAAACCAGAGGAAGCCATATCATCATCATCATCATCATCATCATCTTCAAAGGTGATGGTTGAATGAATAGCCGACCTACTCTACGCTGGGCACTGGTGGGCACTTTACAGATATTGTATAATTCTCACAACTTTGCAAGGTAGGTATTATCATTTTCATTTTAAAGATGAAGTACCTTTAAGATAAGGCTCAGAGAAGGTTAAGTGAGCTGCTAAATACCCTAGAGTTAGCAAACAGTACAGCCAGGGTTTGAACCTTGGTCTGACTTAAAATCTGCATTCTCTTCCCTCCATCTTCTATCTCTTTGATTAACTCCCTCTTCTCCATTCCCATTACCACTGCCTTAGCAATTTCAACCTGAACCACTGTAGTAATTACTACAGCCTTCTCCTAACTGGTCTCCTTACTTCCAGTTTTATCCAATCCAATCCAATGATTCATATGGAGGTCAGTGAGGGGTTTGGCTGTACTCATTTCCCTTTCTCTACATCTCAAATTTCTATTAACATATCCCCCCAAACTGCGCCTTGCTCTCTCTTCTCTTTCTTCTCCCCCTTTTCTGCTTCTCCCCCTTTCTTCTTCCTTTCCTTCTCTACTACCTACATTATACTGCTGGCTCATATGAAGTCCACTAAGATAAACCTTTTTACTACATGCTACTTAGAAAGCTGTATTTTTCTACAGCCAACATTTGTAGATTTTCAGTCCTAATTGAATTAATATCACTATTTATTATATTTCATCTCGTTAAGATTCACTACTGAGCTTCAGACAGCAGATTATTCAAGCATTTATTCCTGTTCCCTCCTCAAATACCACTAAGACGGTAAAGGTACTTTTTTCAAGGCATAAACTCAGAAGGATGAAGAGAATGTGAAATGAGAAAACAGCACATATTTTTGGAAGTAGGACAGCAAATGACTAGCAATAACTGACACAGCAGACCTAAAAGAAATAAGAAAAAGTGAGAAGCAACCAGATTTATCTCACAAACCTTCCAAAAGGTGGAGGAGTGGTGGTAGTACCAGGTATCTATTCATACAAGCTAATAAAAGAGCAGAGATTGCTTAAAAGTTAGACCAAAGATTCCCTCCAGCCCTGACTTCAAACAGCTTAGTGACTGCCTCTTTACTGTCTCAAAGATTAGAGGTTGATTCTTTACAGAAGGTGTAATACCTTCCTAAATATAGAGATATATATTTAATATAGAGATATAGAGATAAATACAGAGATAGAAATATAATAATACCTTCTTTAGTGAAGGTGTGAGTCTCTGGATTGGGGGATACCATATAAAACTAAGGGATGAGCTCAAAGTAGTTGCCTCTGAGAAGCAGAAAACTTGATGTGAGGAGGTACGGGGATTAACGTTTTTTTTTAGTAAGAATACGTGGAGAACCATTTGACAATTTATCAACAAATTACATGTATACATAACTTTGATGAGAAACTTTTTTTCTCCAAGCTATTATGAGCTTTTTGACTCTGGATTACTAGCCTTTAACACATATTTTTACTTAGTTTTAGGAAACTGCCAATACAACAGTATACGATCAATGACCTCATATAAACCATAAACAAAAATTGTGAATAAGGCAAGATAAAGCCAGACTCCTGGAGCATACTACTATAGATCATCTTTCTTCATGCTGACATCAAACCATTCATCAGCATTTCTCAACTCATTCAACTAATTACAAAAATCCACTTCATCAGCTCACAACTAAGTTCTCATTTCTTCATGTTATACATTAAAAAGTATCATGAAGTATATTTTGAAATTATAATTAAATAAAATCACAGATATAAATTCAGAAGGTTTATAAGGTAAAGACCACTCATCTATTGGCCAATGAAGTTAAAAAATGATAAAACCATTGATTTATTGAAATACTGTGATCTAATATATAAAACAGCATAAAAGAATGAAGCTGGTAATACAATAATCTCATGATTATCAAATTCTCCTCCATCATCAAATATGTAAGAGAAGAGAGTTGTAAATTTTCATGCTAAATGAGAAAAACCAATTTGAAATTGTTTTTCCTTAAAATAATCTCATTCGAATTTCTAAAAATGTTCAGTCAAAAATGAAAGCATAAAATTTCCCTTCTTAATTTTAGATAATGGGAGAGATTACCATTTCTTTTCTATTTTAAAATTTAAATTCTATGCCTTGAAATAGATCTGAATTACATGGAAGAGATTGTATTTTAATTCAGGAATGAATTCATTTATGTAGCTAAGTCTCTTTTCCCCTAATTTTTAATCAGAATTAAGAGTGTGAATGAAAAAATGTTCCTATGGCATTTCCTTTGGTTCAACCAAACTGCTGATGTTCAAGTATACAGAGAAATGACAGCCGAGAAACATTTTTTTTCATAATATTAAATTCACAGAGTATCTTAGGTGAAGAACTACACAACAGAAATGACACTTCAACTTACCTCTACAATAAAAGCTTTCCTCTCAGATTCACTTTCTATTTGTTTAATAGCAACATCTTTTGCTCTCCACTTAGCTTTGCATACTACTCCAAAAGCTCCTCTTCCAACGACCTTTAAAAAAAAACAAACAAAAAACCCACGAGAATCAGAAACAAATAACAGCCTAATGCATAACACTGAAGCCAATCTGAAAGATTTATTAAAGAAGATTTTTAGAAATCATCACGATCTGGATTTGCCACTGAGCAGGTATGAATTTTCATTAGAGTGAGGAGATAATGAAATGTACTATCTCTGTCTTTGAAAGTTTATGGTCTAGACATCTCTTCGTTCTCAAAACCGAAAACAAACAAAAAAGACAGAGACAGAAAACAAATTAAAACAGGCAAGATGAATGAGAGGGCAGAGAGAAGATGGCATGGAAAAAAATAAATAAAAAGCAGAAACATATAATCAATGTTTTAAGCTCTCATATTTATGAAATTAAAAAATAGCTTTTAAATAATTCAGTGGGGGTAGGGAGTAGAGGGGAAAGGATAAAAATATAGATGATAAAAAACTGGCCACTGTGAAGGACAGACAAAACATAGTATCATATTATACAATGGAATATTATTTGTCAAGAAAATGGAATGAACTACTGATACATGCTACAACATGGATGAGCCTTAAAAACACTACACTCGAGTGCCAGACACAAGAGATCACATATTGTATGATTCCAGTTATATGAAATGTCCAGAAAAGGCAAATCTTTAGAGATAGAAAGTAGATCAGTGGTTGTTTGGGGCTAAGAGTGGAAACTGGGATTAACTGTAAATGGGTAGGAGGAATCCTACACCAAGGTGATGAAAATGTTTGAAAACTGATTTCTGGTGATGTTTGTACAACTTAGCAAATTTGTACAAATCATTGTACACTTCAAATGGGTAAATTTTATGATATGTAAAATATATCTCATTAAAGTTACTTTTTTTAAAGTTAAAAATAAAAATTGATGATATGTTGCATTATTGTTGAAGCTGATGGGTGGCTCATGAATTCATTCCTCTCTCAGGCTATTTGACTTTTATTAATGTTTGAAATTTGCCAAAATATTAAAACAACAACAAAAGAATAGCTTTAGATACTTGTTAGAGCAAAATCATTCTACATTATCACTGCAAATGACCTTAGTTAGGTGCCATCTACTCCAATCTTTCAACTTCCAACAGATCTAAGTACTTCCTTAAGCAAAAAATCTAATTCCCTGTACAGCTCTCATTTATGATGTACTTTCTATATAGTAGGCACTAAGCTAAGTGCTTTACATACATTACATCATTTACACAACCTTAGGTGACAGGTACTAGAGGTATCTTCATTTTACAGATGAAGCACCTAGGTTTAAAGAAATCAACTAACTTGCTCAGGGCTATGTAGCTAGTAAAGAGCAAGTGCAGTCTGATGCCAGGAAGTCTAACACCAGAATGTTAGAGATCCTGATTTGTATACATATATCTGTATTATATGTCAGAAAGGAGCAGTGATATCTTCTCTTGGAGGAGGAGTCTTCACTTTAGGCAAACTTACATGTACAGGAACTCCTTGTAGAGTAAGAAAGGGGTGCTTGTAACTACCAGGACAGTAGTTGTAAACTGAGGTGGATGGCCATTCTAGCCATAGCTCAAATTCCACTTCAAACATTACACAAAGCAGTATGGACTTTTCTCATGTTGCTTAATGTATAAAACCACCCAAATGGTTAACATTAATTGAATGCCTATCATGTGCCAGGTACTAGTCTATGTGCTTTCATGCATTAACACATTTAATCCTCCTCCATTAAGGTAAGTAGTAAACTGAGTCAGACGGTTGCAAGTTGCCCAAGATCACAGGGTCAGAGAAGCCAGGATTTGAAGCCTAGAGTATGTAATAACCAATTCACTCTATATTCAGCCTCTGTATGTCATTAACTTAAAGGAATCTGGGCTGTCTTTCCTTTAGTGACTTTCCCTTTTTCCATTCCTAGCCCTGGGTGCTCAGGGACCTCCTGCTTAGGCTCTAGCCCTCCTCCACAGCTCTCATGAGGGAAAGGAACCAACGTCAGTTATTTGGGCTTGTCATTCAGTTACTTTAACATGAATGGTTATTGGTTAAACCTGGTACCATCAGAATAACAGAAAAAGCACACCTAGGATCTGGAACCTAACAGTCTTGAGTTTAAATGTAGGTTCTGTCTGCCTATTAGCTACCAATACTGGTAATGTCTTTGAGCTTCTGCTTTCTCAACAGTAAAAGGGAGATGCTTACATTTTCCTCAGAGAATATCTATAGTGTTCATAAGTCAAAACCAGGCATTTTCTTCAATACTACAAAAGAATAATAAGTGCTTGGAGTTGGGTATGAATCCGTTTCAGGAGCTATACTCCTCATTTCTCTCACAATTAACCACGATGAATAGCAAACAGGTCCTAAAATGAATTTCAACTTTATGACAATGTCGGCTAAGAAAGCATGGATGGAGACCAGCCAACCTATTGATATTACTATGAAATAATGATCGTGAAGTAATTTAATATATTCTTCAATTATATATTTACAAATACATCAAAGCAACTGGTACTTGGTAGGTCTCCTCTTGTTTCATTTTCCTATTCTCAGAAATGTCCCCGCAGGGATTCCAAACATTGCATTTGTGGATCATGCATCTGTTGTAAAAACTGTGTAAGGTGTGCATGACTAACTGTGATGCACAAATGCCACCTAGTGCTGAGATGATGGCTGACTCTGAGTTTGCAACGTAAAACTATGGTAACAAAATGTGGGCAAGCAAGGACATGATAAGCTTCCTCCCTTTTGTTTAAGAAAGCAATTTTTTGAACTGTCTGAAATACAAACAGGCATATTCATGTAAGATGACAGCCCATGTACTTAAGAAGCCTCCACTCACATTAGGGCCATATTATATTTCACATGTATGGTGAAACAACAGATCTAAAATGATAATAAAGTAAGTCCAAGATGCCCAAGGTTGTACACATAAACTGAAATACATGATAGAAAAAATAACTGCTGTGAATTCAAAGGTTAGAGGCACAGAGTCAATGCTTAACGAATTATATTTCTGTGTATCTAATGATTCTGACCACCAGTTCCAAGGTGTGGAGGGGGGTTTCCCCACACTCCCAAGCAATTCTCAGATACCAGCTGGATGTCCTACCATTCAGCTCAATTCTGACATTATCCACCTGGAGAGAGCATCAGATGCCACAGGTTAAGGGCTCAGTTCCGCCAGAGTGCTCCCCCTCCCCCTTGAGAGGCCAGTCACAAGCCAGGTTATCTGTCACCTGTGCTTCTGATAACCAGCTATAGACTGGAGGTACCAGTGACCCCCTCCCTTGGGTTTGATTAATTTGCTCAAGTGGTTCACAGCACTCAAACACTTTACTTACTAGATTACCAGTTCACTACACAAGGATATAACTCAGGAACAGCCGGGCAAGGTAAGCGGAAAGGGCACAGAGCTTCCACGCCCCCTCTGTGCCCCACTTTCCCCCAATCCTCACGTGTTCACCAACCTGGAAGCTCTCTGAACCCTGTCCTTCTGGGTTTATACGGAGGTTTATTACAGGGCCATGAATTCAACCTCCAGCCCTTCTCCTCTCCCCAGAGGTCAGAGCGGTGGGACTGAAAGTTCCAACCCTCTAATCACATTGTTGGTTCTCCTGGCAACCAGCCCCATCCTTAGGTGTGGTCCAAAATTAACCTTGAGACATCTTTATCTCTCTCTTCACTTATGAAAATCAGAGGGTTTGGGGAGCTGTGAGCCAGGAACCGTAGACAAAGACCAAATATATATATGAGAAATATATTTTGATCATTTGAATGGCTAAGTACCTATTTCTTATAAATCACCATATCACAGAATCAAAATGTGACTTCTCATTTTTTCAAACGGCATAAATATTAGGGGTGAAAGAAAAAAAATATATAAAGAATTGATTCCTGCCTTTGTGGGATGAAAATGAGGTAGAGAAGAAATTCAAAACAAAACAACAGCATTGAAATTTTTTTAAAAAACACTTCCCGGCTGAAGAGAGCCAAAGGTGAGAGTCCATGATGGCGGCTTTCAGGACAGACTTAGGGCTTCAAGGGCAGGAAAGACCTATTCCCGCGTTCCCTCCCTCCCAACTTCTCACTGAGATCCCCAGGAGGAAGCAGCCTCACAGGATATGCTTTGCCAACATGGGAAGCTGCAAATGAGTAAGTGTGGCAAGGGAGACAGTCAGAGGGAGGCCCTACCCAGGTTCTCTCAGCCCCGACAGTACAGGGAAATGATACAGAAAAACTCTTGCCAAGAGAAAAAACAAGGTAACTGAAAACTGAAGTCTTCTGACTGCAGGAAGGAGGCTGTTGGATGGTAGACAGCTCAAATACAGGGAGCTAAATGCAGAGCTCAGCTGAATTTCAGAGGATCAATGAAAGCCAAAGGGGAAGGCCTAGTCAGCAAGCAGGGAAAAATGGGTAAGACCTCCTGCTTTCGAGGGGTGAAGTGAGGCTAATGCCAAGAGAATGATGAACTTCATTTCTTTACTCCTTAAACCAATATTTCTTGAATGTCTACTATATCCAGCTACTATCTGGGATACAAGAGATACAGCTGTAAATAAGACAAAGGCCCTGATCTACGAGGAATGTACTTTCAATTTAAGGGGGGCGGGGAGAGGAAAGAAAAGACAGTCAGTAGACAAAAAGATGAATAAGAAAAATATCAGCTTGTAAAATAAATGCTGTGTAGAAAACCAAAAAATTGAATAATGTGACAAAGAGACTGGTGAAACTTATGGCTGGATAGTATGAAATGCCATCTGAGGAGGTTACTAACTTGATATTTGAATGACACATGGAACCAAGCAAAGAAGAAGAAACAACTAATGTAAAGGCCCTAAAGGGGAAAAAACCCCCCTCATTTCCTATTCAACAATATTTGAACCCCATCTATAGACTAGGCGTTATCCTACGCATTCCAGACAAAGAAGGGAACAAACCAAACCAAAATCCTTGCTCTAACTACTTATATTCTCGTGGAGGGAGACACATAAAGAGGAAGCAAGATTTATTAAAAAAAAAAAAAGATATATTTTAGAAACTAATAAGCGCACTAAGCAGAAAAGCAGCATAATTGTGTGTGTGTACACGTGCGTGCACTACCCCACCCCAGTTTTAAACAGGATAGTCCTGCAAGGCCTCACTGAGAAAGGTGATACTTTAGTGGTGACCTAGAGGAATAGCTGGAGTGTTTGGTGTGAGCAGAGCATAGTGGGAAAAGGGAAGAGTGATGCAAGATAAAGGTGGAGATGGCATTGACATATACACACTACCAAATGTAAAATAGATAGCTAGTGGGAAGCAGCCGCATAGCACAGGGAGATCACTGCATAGCACAGGGAGATCATCTCGGTGCTTTGTGACCACCTAGAGGGGTGGGATAGGGAGGGTGGGAGGGAGACGCAAGAAGGAGGGGATATGGGGACATATGTATACATATAGCTGATTCACTTTGTTATACAGCAGAAACTAACACACCATTGTAAAGCAATTATACTCCAATAAAGATGTTTGAAAAAAAAAAGATAATGCTGGAGAGACAGGCAGACTGGATCCTGAACGGCTCTTGGCACCATGAAAAGGAGTTTGGATTTCAGTCTAAGTAATGGGAAGCAATTAGAGGAATTTAAGGAGGAATGTGACATGATTTTGCATTAAAAAAAAAAAATCATTCTGGCTCTAGTGTGAAGAATGGATTGTAGGGAAGCTAGCGTATATACAAAGAGAGACCAGGTAGAGGCTGTAAAAGCAGCCCAAGCAAGAGAGAAGAGCTTCGAGGACAAGGCTGATGGTAGTGCAGAAAAATGGGCAGATCTGGGATAGGTTTTAGAGGTAAAGTCAAAAGAGCTTGCTGATGATCTGCATGCAGGCAGGACAGGTGGACAGGAAAAGAGATGAATCAAGGATAACGTCTAGACTCAGCACCAGTTTGATGAAGGATAAGAAAGACTGGAGCAAGCAGATTTTCCTTCTTTTTTTTAACAGCACAGAGTTCTGATCTAGTCATATAAAGCTTAAGATGCCTATTAGATATCCGAGCGGAGATATCAAGAAAGTGGAAACATGAGTCAGGGAGAAGTCAGGCAGGAGATGAAAACTTGGGAGAGTCATCAGCATTTAGTTGGTACTTCTAGTCAATCAACTGGATGCGGTGACCAAAAAATAACATGTAAATACTGGGGTCCCAGAACTGAGCTTTGAAGCACTTCAACATTTAGAACACAGAGAGGAGAAGGAACCAGCAAAAATTGAGATGCAGCAGTCAATAAGGTAGCAGGCAAACCTGGAAAGTGTCACAAGAAGCCAAAAAAAAAAAAGAGTTTCAAGAAGAAAGCAGACATAAAAACAGCAAAAGCATTAAGCCAATGGCTCTCTAAGTGTGGTCTCTGGGCCAGAAGAATCTGCATTGCCTGGAAATTTGAGAAGATGTAATTCTCAGGTTCCCACCCAGAATTACTGAGTCTGAGGGTCAGGCCCAGCAATCTGTGTTTGAACAAGCCCTTCAGGTGATTGTGATATTTGAGAATGACTGTATTAGGTTATATTAAAACCATAATTAATAGTGAGACAAGACACTTCACTGGAAACCATGACATAGACCAGAGAGCCCTCCCTTGCTGAAGTTTTCCATAAATAATATGGACATGACATCTTGGGCAAGAAGAAAGGAAAAGGAGAATTCTTGTGAGCAACCTAATGTTTTTCTTGACACATAGTAGATCAGGGGAAAAGAGTGGCACAGATGGCAAACTGCGACACAATGGCAACTGAGGTAAACAATGATAAAACTAATATTCAAACTACAAAACACTGAAAGGAAGTCACTTTTTACTTACTATCAAATTTCTAATTCAAGTTCACAATCAAATATGCTTTTTGGATTGCATTCATATCTTAGTAAGGTTCTTTGACATATTATCATTAACAATTAGTTTGAACTGACAGCTTTCCCCAAAGATCAGTTTTCACCAAGAGTGTAAAAAATGGTGCACATCCAAATTACAAGTATCCCCTCCAACACACACATCCATCCAAAATGGTGAACCCAGAAATAAATATTTCAGACATTTTTCACAATCCCTCAGCTGTAAAAATAGAAGAACAGAGGAACGCAAAGAGAACTTGGTTTTAAAAGGGAAATCAATTTAGAAACATTTCCTTCTGAATTTATGAATGTTTTCTAAATTAAAATGTTCTCAGATTAATTCTCTTATTATATGTAGCTCTCCCCCTACGGTTTAGCCCTCATGGTTTTGAGTCCACAACTTTAGTCTCATGTAATAAAGCAGATTTAAATTTAATTTCTTAATAAAAAGTACAGAAGAATAAGAGAGATGATTATAGAATATTTCCATGCAATTAGTATTAAAAGGCACAAAAACCGAAATCAGAAATTGGTGTATGTGTTTAAAGAAAGCAACTCCTTTAAAAACTAATTTAAGATGGAAGACTACTCCATTCCTTTATTCAAGTCAGGTTTTTAAAAACAAAAAACCACCTAAACTAAAACTACATGGAAAAGCATGTATGCCACTGTGCTCTTAATTTACTATGAAAAACTATTTATAGAAAACCTTTAGATGCTAGGCATTGGAGTTACAAGTGTGAATAAGACAGGTTAAACTTTGCTGGGGGGATACATAATTTTGGTTACTGGTAAGTGCCATGAAGGGTAACAAAAATGACAAAGATCTAGGTTGCTCAGGGAAGGCTTCTCTAAGGAAGTAACATTTGAAGTGGGACTTGAATGGTGAGGAGTCTGCCATTTGAAGTTCTGGGGGAAAGAGCATTCGAGGCAGAGGAACAACTGCAAAGAAAATTCATCTTAGTATCTTTCCCAATCTATGATGCTTACTTTATTCAAAATGTAGTTTCAAAATCTTTCCCACTCAATGGAGCCTTCTGTGATAAACTCTACTTTCAAATTATGGGTTAAGTGCTCAATTTACACTACATTCATAGTTTTAAATTTGTGGTCCTGAAAATCTAGTCTCACAGTAAGTCAAAGTTTTTAAGGAGAGAATCCTAGGATCCTTCTATTCATCTTCCATAATCTTAGCAGTATTATCCACAGAAGACACTGTTCATTAAATGCTCAAGACCAACTATTATAAAGGAAATCAGTATTTTGTTTCCCCATTCTTACAATAAGGTTTGGTTACAGAGTACTTCAGAAAGAACCGAAGTGACCCTGTAAATCCAAATGGAAAGAGCAAATGACTCAGGATTGAGAAATTGCAAATTCATTTCCTGGCTCTACCATTTACTTAGACATGAGGCTTCTGGCAAATCAAACTCTATGACCATTTGTCAGTATCTGTAAAATGGGGGTATCATTTGCCCTATTTAACCAGGATTAGTCAGTCACAAACTACAGTCCACACGAGATCACGATCACTGTCCTTAAAGCTTACTGTGGAAACACAGCATAAACACTGCAAACAATAATGTGTTTTCATTTTAGAACTGGAAGAGACCTTAAATGATCTTGTTCAATCTCTCATTTTACATGAGAAATCAGAGGCCCAGAAAAATAAGGTGACTTGCTCAAAGTTACTGAAATACATCATGGCAAAATCCGTATGGCATCGACATTTTCTAAATACCCAGCCTACTGGGTACACTTTTTTACCACACCACACTGCCTTCACCACTTCTTGCAAGCTAGTCCACAATGTGCATACCTCACAATTTATTCCAACAGTCTCTACACTCAGATCCACAATGACAAAAGCTAAATGACTTTAAAAAAAAAGTACCTACATAGGTTCCTGATGCTGAGACCTGACATAATTTGATATCAGAATTGAATTTAGGAAGTTCCACGCTGATATTACTGAGTCCTGATATTAGAGATATTAGAAATGTAAGGCGTAAAATCAGTTGATGCCTTAAAAATATGCATCTACGAAATGAGTGCATAGTTGGCCTATGGCTGGAGTATTTTTCTTACATAGTTTCCAACTGAATTGATATAATGCTGATTCAATTACACTGTTATTTGAGAAACAGAATACGATTTTCTTTACTTATACACAATATACTGGTACCACATAAAATACTGAAAGCAACATAAAATACTTTTTGTTTTTAGTCACCTTTCTCTGTTCTCTTATTCATGATTTTAAGCTAGAAGCAGAATCTAAGTTAAGAAATAGTTACTGAGTGCCCTGCACCCTAGATTATATAACACTGTTTTAATGTGAAAATAAAGAATATAATGAAAATTATGTAACAGTTTTAACATTAGAAAAGTCTAAATTCAATCTTTAACATGAAATTAAACTGTGTAATAAAAAAGTGAGAAGAATAAAATTAGATGACTGCCTGACATTAGAAAACTTCAGCTACAAACAAAAATTTACTCCTCAGGAATGTCCTAAAAATACCAAAGAAAAGTTGAAACATCAAACATCATCTAAACTGAAGGAAGGGTCTTTGGAAACAGAACCTCAATCAGAAGTTAAGTGGCTTCGGAGGAAGAGCAGTAAAATGATAAATGACACCTTAGTAATCAAGAATGTAAAATGCTTTAGAAAGTAGTGTGGGAAAACTAAGGTGGTAAAAATCAAATGATGTAAGTCTGTGAAAGCATTTGGAAGACCATGAAGTACAAGTTATTATTATATGACAATCTGTAGTCTACAAGCATAGCAGTTCACCACAGAGCAGACGTAAATGCTTATTTAAAAACTGTAATTCTTTTATACTGACTCACCAAATTTTCATTCTTAAAAAAGAAAGAATGTTAGCCATGAAAGCTGGATCAACTATCCAATTCTTAAAAAGGAATTTATCATAGCTCAATAGAACACACACACACACACACACACACAAATTCCCCCCTCTTTCCAAACTATGGATCCTTCTTTTAGCCATGTGACCGTAAAGCAGGTCACTGTTCCTCTCTGTAACTCAGTTTCCTAGTAATGTGTGTCAGGCAGTGTTGGGTGTTTTGCATGTATTACCTAATAAAATCTGTTATACAAATAAAATGAACTAGAAATTATTATCCCTATTTTACAGTTAAGGAAATGAAAGCTCAACAAAGTCAGTCAGGAGACTTGCTCCAAATCAGACAGCTAATAAGTGGCATAGCTGATATACTGAACCTTCATCTAACTCCTTCCAAAGGCTTCGCTCTTCCCACTTACACTATCTTGTAAAATGAGGTTGTTTTCAGTGACCTTTAAGGTTATTTTATTCAAGTAAAAATATGATTAAATAATCCATTATTCTTCCAAAACATGTATAGAAAAAAAAATATTTGTTGAAGGATAATTATCTCACTACTTTTAGCTTGCCACCACCTAAAAATAATTTTGAATTTTTAGAGTAGAGGTAATTGAGAGTCTGTAATATAGGACACACAGGGTTCTTCTTGGTGTATGTAATGTAAGGTGTTCAGTACATTTTAAAAATGATAAACAAATGGTAAATAATAGACACAATTTTCAACCAAAGTTTTAACACTTTCTAAAGTGTATCTTTACATATATACAGATCTTACTTTTCTAAATTTTGTGGACTTTACAACCAAACTGTGAATTTGAAAAGAAGCAGTGTATTAAAGGCACATTATTACCTTGCTCTAAAATAATTTATTGCAGAATAAGAATGGATTCGGGTTTTCTAACAGCGATTTTTGGTCTGATATATTCTGGTTGTCACCGAAATCATTAGTTATCTCTTCAGAATATGCTACTTGAAACATCTTTTCATCGTATAGCCGTCTACAGTACTAAAGGTGAAATCAATCTAAAGTAGTCTAATTGAAGGCAGAACATTTACTATTACGACTACTGCTCTATGGAATTGGCTAAACTGAGAACCATTCCGTACTCGGGAAAAAACTGTGTTAGATCTCAGGATGTATTAATTTATCAAGCATCCATAGAACACCCACTGGGCGCCAGACGCTGAGCTGGAAGTCGAACATAATAAAATCCTTGGCCCTTAACAACACTATGCCTTAGAGAACCAAAACCCCAAAACGGCCATGGTCTTTGATGAATTTTACTACTGAACAGATTGGAGAACTGGTGGACCACACGACCGCACCAGTTCATCCTTCTCTGTTTGAGACAACCCAAATCCAAGCACCGGAATATCAAATTCAAACTCAAGAGTGCCGAAGTGAGGAAAAAAGAGAGCTATACCGGAGCAGGTGAACGCGGAGAGTCCCCTTTACACCCGGTCTCCGTGGGGTGTGGGGACACCCGGGTGGACCCCGCGAAACAGAGGGGTCGAGGAGGCACCTTAAGAGTCGGGACCAGGAAGAGACCTGGACAGGCCGGGGCCGGGGCCGGCGCCTCCGTGCCGGGCCTCGCTCACCTCTTCCACCTCGATCTCCTTGTAGTCGATCTCTTCAAAGTTGAGGACTTGGGAGGGGGCTTCGATCATCTCACCGGCGGAAGACGAGGAGGACGAAGAAGCGGCGGAGGCTGTAGACATGATCCCTTGCGGAACCCGGGGGGCCAGGGAAGGTTGCGGCCCGGACAGTCCGGAGGAGACCCGCGCCCACCCGCCTCCGGACCGACCTTCAACCTGGAGCCACGGCGGTCCGTGGCGGGGACAGAGGCTGCGGCCACAGCCGAGTCCCGGCTCCGGCTCCGCTGCGTTTTCCTCCGTCGGGCCCCGCCCACCAAACTTCCGGTTCCGGCCTAAAATCGGAAACCAGAGGTGGGCGGTGAGCTCAAGGGAGGGGAGGGGAGAGTTTGGTGACAGAGACAGAGAAAGGAAGGACGGGTTGGGGGTGGAGTGGGGGAGGGTGAGAGGCTAGCTTGGACCCGTTGGACAAATTTCGCGAGATCTTTGTTAAAGGGCCTCAGCAACCGGAAGATACCGCGAGAGCTGGAGCGTGACGTAATTAAAACGCGCGAACGGAAGTGGCGCAGAGCATGATGGAATATCAGTATGGTTGGTCCTCTAGGAACCAGCGGGAAAGATAAAACCTATCTGCTTCGTGAACTATGTTGTGACCCCGCTCCCTTTTCCCTCAGAGACCTGGAGACGGACGGTAGTGTTGGCTTGAGTTTTTGTGACGAAGCTTACTTTTCAGTTTCACCCCTAAGGTAAACTGAACTATTTCTTAAAAAGCCTTGGAAAATGTGTTTCCCTCAATGTGTTTGGAAGGAAGCGGTTGCTACTGTTACTTTGAGCCAGTCCCTGATGCTATGAGAGATTCTAAAGAAAATAATACACAGCGAGCCAGCGCGTGTAACCTGATTAACACTATGTAGCCTCACGAACAGAAGTTAATATTAGGTAAGGTAGATACTTATAATTTGGCATAATTTGTCGTTTATCTGAATTTATGGGGTGTATTAATGGTACGTGTCGGAGTGCAGAGCACTGTGCTGGATGCTTTACAATTATAGTTTAATCATTAACAGTAGCCTTGCAAGTTAAATATTTTTGTTGCCATTTTCAGGACCTGAGAAAATAGGCTCAGAGTAAAACAATTACGATTCTCACAGGCTAGTAGAACCTAAGTCCGAATATCTATAAGGCGGAAAGTAATGCCGGTGTTGTATCAATACTATCAACACAATTTTTAGTTTTAAACTAGCTGTTAAACTTTAGTCAGTTTGACCTGAAGCCTAACTGGGAAAATTGGAGTTAGAGATGAAGGTTTAAGGACCAAGGATGAAACCCTGGGAATGTCAAATTCTAAGTCTCAGTATGAGACCGAAAAGGAACTGGCGAAAAAGTGGGGGAATTGTGATCGGAATATCACTGTAGGAGAGCTTTTCAGTTAAGGAATAGCCAACCAAATAAATGCTGTACAGAAGTAAGTTTAACTAGTTTGGGATTGCAAATAGGTCATTGAATATGGCAATTAAGAAGTTATGAACTCCTGGAAAACATTCTGTCATTTTTTGTAGTTTTAGTAACACTCAATTATAGTTTGGTGAACGGCTAAGAGAATGAAAGAAAGAATAATTTCTTCTCACAGCACAATCTCTGGATGATCTTACCCAGGGTCTTGACCACTTTTATGATGATAACTCCCAGTTTCTCCCACTGTTCAAATTTTTCCTGAATTCCGGACCTATTGGACATCTCTATTTAGATGTAATGTAAGCACCCAAACTTCAAGATTCCAAAAGCGAATTCAGAAGTTATTACCCACCACAGATATATTCTTCCGTGTGCATTTTCTGTCTCCATGAAGGATCCCATCATCTACTCAGTTGTTCAAGTGAGAAATCAGAGCTTTATTTCTACATGTGAAGTGATGCTTAGTGCACTAGTAACCAAATAGAAGCATATTAAATCAGTGGGATAACCATTTTTACCTGTCATTTTTTTACTCAAATTCCCAAACTAGGATGGTCACCTCTTAACCTTGTCCTTTCACTCTGCAGGTCATATCTAATTTCTCTTTTTACCACGTTGATCTTAATACAATGGATGCTACCAAGTGGGAATTCAAGATATATTTATTATATGTTCTAGCTGAATGAATAAGTTTTGCCAGTCCTCACTTTCCCTGGAGTGCAAGATCTGTTTTCTATACCTTCAGTTTAGGACTAGAATCTTGCTGATAAGGGACTAATCACTACAGCCGTGACGCTGTTATGCTTGATTTTTCCCCCCCAAATTTTGTTAAGAAAAATGTCAAACATACAGAAAAGTTGAAAGAATTTTATAGTAAACACCTATATACTTACCACCAAGATGCTATCATTAACATTTTACTATACCTGTTTTATCATGTATCTGTCTATCCATCCACTCATATATCTGTCTTATTTTGTTGGATGCATTTCAAAGTGAATTTCCTACATGATCTTGAACATCTACCCCAATACTGTACTTCTCCTTCTGTGTTTTATGCACCAATTTGGACTTCTGATATTGATAGTAATCTAAAATCAATTCTTGTCCTATTTGCTTGCAGATTTTCTTCCTTCCTTCCTTCCCCCCTTCCTTCCTTCCCCCCTCCCTTCCTCCCTTCCTTCCTCCCTCCCTCCCTCCCTTCCTTCCTTCTTTCCTTCCTTCCTTCCTTCCTTCCTATCTGGCACCTCTTCACTAGCTTCTGATAATAAAGTCCCAGCTCTCAGCCCTGCTTATGTCTCTGGCTCTAGTCATCCCCAAGGTCCAATCTACCCCTCCCATTCTGTGCTTTGACTTTATGAGCCGATAAATTACCATTTTTCATTTAAGCTGATTCAACCTGTATTTTTGTCACTTGCAATCAAAGAATCCTAAGCAATGTAGTTTGAATCCAGAGAAATGAGGGAGGAGAATTTGTCTCAGTTTACCTCAATTTTGACTTTGTATTCCTTTTAACTTCTTTAACTTTAACGAGTTACAGATGAAAGCTTGAACCTCACAATTTCATGTCAACTTCAGTCACTAGTCGATTACCTCTCCACAAATTTCCAGAGATACACATCAAGCTATTTAACTGGTCTCCTTGAATTCCCTCCCAGTTTGAGGACTCTCCACCGCCCATCCTCATGTCAGTGTCCTAATAACTACTCTCTAACCTTCAACTGTCTTCAGTTTTAACCCTTTTATAGTACCCAGGGGATGAGGGCAAAGAGTTTTGAAATCCATTTCTCACCATCTCTTTGCATGTTGTAAGTGGGATTCTCATCTTACTTCGCTCATTTGGGTTATGAAGGTATCTGGCACCTATTTTCATGGAGGCTTAGCAGAAGCGGACTAAAATAGTTTCACTTTAATATTCTGTTGCACTGCCATGTGTCAATATAATACCTCAGAGAAAGAGTTCCATATTTTATCTGTTAATAGGACTTTTGTGAAGAGTAACAGGAAACTCAAGGTAACATTGCTTAAACAATAAAGAGGATTTATTGGCTTGGTTAAGTGGGAAGCTAAGAGCTAGAACAGGCTTCAGGTGTCATTTGTTTCATAAACAATGATAACATCAATAATTTAGTTTCCATTATTGTCTTCTGCTTTTTGTGGTATTTGCCATTGCTCTAGAACAGAGTTTGTCAACTTTTTTTTTCCCATTATTGATCCCCTAAGGAGCCTTTTAAGACTTTTTCTTCATGGCCCCCCAGCATTTTAATACCACATATATATTGTGTATATGTTTATGTACTGTATGCATATTTATGCTTTATACCTAAAGAGAGTACGTTTTTTTTCTCTCCCCAGTTTTCACCCCCTGGGAAATGATATCACCCCCATTAAGAATGCATGCTCTAGCAGTTTCACTTTTCATATGAGATCACGTTGTCCAGTACAATGACAGAGAGCATCTCTTTTGGTAGCTGTTTCAGAAGAGCAGGGAACTTTAAGCCCTTGGCAACTGTACCCTTGAGTGAAGAATGGGGACGGGCGTTTAAGGTTGCGAATGTCTTGTTTATCCTAGATCCAGGACTCAAAGAGTCATGAGCTTTGAGAAGGAGGAGCTGCTAACCAGAAGAAAAATCTAGAGACTTTTAAGAGGGGCAAGGCAGGGAATGGTTGCTGGGAATGCAACCAACAAATGTTCATTATTCATGTCTATTCAGGTTGAGCTCTATTCTTAGAAAGTGTGTCTTTACTGCCTGTTCCAGAACCAAGCTAGCCCACCCCAATCAAATAGTATTCTTTCCAGGAAGTTCAGAAATAGTTTTCTGCTTCATTATATTCAAAACTGCAGTACGCAGAAGATAGCCAACCCCTTAGCAACTCAGTGAGTGGCTGAATGGAGAGTGGCTCCCCAAATTCCTGCATTTCTTTGATGTTTGGGTTTATCCCGTATTTTCTACTCCCCACATCTTCATTCTAGGTCTTTCACAGTCCATGGGGCTGCTGGGAGGGTTTTAGTTCCAGGTGCCCGCAGTGTGGCTGGTCAGAGAGGGCTTGCAAAGGTGGGGTAGAGGTGCAGCTCCAAGGCATTCTCTGACATGACACATAGCTGACATTTCTGTTTGCAGCTGATGTTCTTTTTTGTTCCTGTCCACTGTGCTAGCTGCAAGGCAACTGATTTGATGGTACCCGTGTGTCCTGCAGATAAAATTTCCATCATTGTTTTTGAAATACTTGATATGAAAAAGTTCAGCTGGTTTCAAAATCCATTCATGTTATTGGAAGGAATTTGAACATTATATTTGCTATTTAAATAACAGGAAGAGCTGTTAGAGTTTTAAAATATGATTTCAACTGTTGTAAATTTTAAAATGGTTGTAAAAATATTTAAACACTTTTTTCATTTCCTTGTATGAACATAAGTTCTCTTAGATAATGCCTATCAGGAATTTGAAGAGTTCATCTTTAAAAAGTCTTGATCAGGATTGATAGTAGACATTTCAATGATAAAAGCTTATATTAAAAAGTTATATTTATGAAGGAAAACTTATAAAAAATTCCTCTTAAAATTTTGAAAAATATATTTGATATTTATAAAATTCCAGTGTTTAACATTGTAACGCTTTATACTTATTTATTTTTCAAAATTACAGTGTGAGAAAAGCAATTTTTTTTTAAGTTAAGCCCAAATAGATGCTTTAAAATCTTTCCAGTTTATTCCAGAGTATCTTACAATATTATCATTTTCAACCTGTGCCATGACATGAAAAAGTTTGAGGAGCACCAAGTTAGGAGGCTGTTGTGGTAGCAACAGAAGTAATAGTGGTTTGAACAGTGTAGACAGCGGCCATAGGGGTTATGGATAAATGGATATGAGAGATACTGAGCAAACAGAATTGGTGGTATGTGGGGGAAGGAGGCAAAGGAAAGGGCAGTGTAAGGGGTGATTTCCAGATTTCTTACTCATGCAGCTCAGATGGGAAGGGTGCTATTTTCAGAAGCAGGGAAGACTGGAACAAGGTTGGGGGAGAAGAGAGTAAAGAGCAGTTTAAGACACTGAGCTCGAGGTGCCTGTGAGAGTTCCACGTGTCATTATCAAGTAGGCAGCTAGTCTTACGGAAAAAGACAGTGCTAGAGAAATAGATACTGGCCTGCTGATGATAATTTAGGTCATGGAAATGGATGAGATCACCTAGGGAAGATGTGTAAAGTGAGAAAGAATAGGAATTAAAGCAGAGCCTTAAGGGATAAAATGTTTAAGGCATGAGTGGAGGCAGAGGAACTGCCAAAAAAATCTGTGGAAAACTAAAAATTATGATGTTGTGGAAATCAAGATAAAAGGGTGTTTCAGCGTTGCATACTGTCAAGAAGCTAAACATGAGAAAAACTCAGGAGTGTCCATTGGATTTGGGTCTTGCCTCCTGAAGGTTAGCCAAGGCGTATCTCTTTGTGGGGAGGGTGTGTGAATGGGCTCAGATGGGTAGGTTGGGTTGTCCACATGTGAGGGTGTAAGATTCCTTGAAGTATACAATTGAGTCCAGAATAGGAGGGGGCAGGGTAGGTCAGGAGCTCATACCACCACATTCTTGTGAAGGTATGTAGGAGGATGGAATTTGTTGCCTTTACCAGTTATCTTGAGTTAGAAGTTATAAATATTTTGACGTATGGTATATGAGCCTCTACTTGTATTCTTGCCCTGGACTCCACAAATGTTAGAAGAAGGCCTGTTTTTATATATGTTAGGTTTCTATTCCTATGTGCTAGTGGTCTACATGTAGATGTTTCCAACTTGCATTTGCAATTTCTCAAAATTTCCTATAGATGTCTCTTATCTTATCACTTAGGTCTCAGCTCCATCACCTGCACTCAGCTCCCCACCCCTTCACTTTTTATCCATTACTCAATTTTATTTTATTTCTATTCCTTTACCTATCTGACATTATCTTATTTACTTATTTGTTGCCTTGTTTATTTTCTGTCCTCCCACGCCCTCCCCACTCCTACCCATTGGATGTTAGTTCCACTGAGACAGGGATTGATAGTAAGCCTGTGTTCACCACTGTCTCCTCAGAATTTAGAACAGCACCTGAAACGTAGACACTTAATAATCTTCTAAAACCTAAATGAGTATCTACATTCCTAAGTAAATGCTGTTTAATTTGTTTCAGGTAAGGAATAGGTTAAACAAATATTTCCTGTAATACCATTGAGGGAAGATTTAATAAACAGCTAAATTGATATAAAAGCAGCATACCAAATTATTTATCATGGAGATTTCTTAAGTATTTGAGAATCTGGAAGGTGCTTTTGTTCTCCTGGTCAATTTAAATCTCTCTTCAGTCTTAAAATTACTAATGTTTAAGGTAATTCTCTTTCTGTATTTTGCAAGGGTAAACTTTAGTTCTTCTTTCCCAACACTCACTACTATTTAATCCATTTGAATTGTCTGTTTATTAAAATTTAATAATAAGGTGTTATTGGGGCACTAATGATTGCTTTCAGTAGTAACTGATATTTTAACTAAAACATGTAAAATCAAGATAGACATTTTTATTTTCTGAATTTCTGAGGCAAGCTTAAACATCCTGATGTACCTCAGCATCAGCTTTTTTTTTTTTTAATTAATTAATTAATTTATTTATTATTTTTGGCTGTGTTGGGTCTTAGTTTCTGTGCGAGGGTTTTCTCCAGTTGCGGAGAGCGGGGGCCACTCTTCATCGCGGTGCGCGGGCCTCTCACTATCGCGGCCTCTCTTGTTGGAAGCACAGGGTCCAGACGCGCAGGCTCAGTAGTTGTGGCTCACGGGCCCACTTGCTCCGCGGCATGTGGGATCCTCCCAGACCAGGGCTCGAACCCGTGTCCCCTGCACTGGCAGGCAGACTCTCAACCACTGCGCCACCAGGGAAGCCCCTCAGCATCAGTTTTTAAAAGTAGAAACTTAATCAGATAAGAACATACTTCAGCAATAGTCTTCATAGAAATATTGCTCTTCACTACAAAAGTACATTCATTAAATGTTTTATTTCACAAGCTAATATGTCAAATCAGTGTTCCTAGATGGTCTTTTTCAGAAGAAATTCCAGAAGCAATTTGGCTTCATTTATGGGAATAAATAAGGGTGTTTCATTTCACACAGCCTCAGGGAATCACAAATTAAAACTTTCCACTAAAGTGGATGCCATCTACTATTCATTATTTCAACAAACAAACCACTCCACTCTGCTGAAGTTGCAATCAGGGTAAGGGATATATAGCGCTTGAAACCTGCAAGGCTGAGAGGGCCTAGTTTGCATTCTTATTCATAAGCAGCCCGTTTCACATTTTCCTCTGAGTTTCCCAGCACCCCACAGAGCTCCTCTCAGGGGCGCAAAGCTCCATTAAGTAAATAGAGGCTCCGTATTTAGAAGCCATCTCTGGGAATTCAGAGTGTTCTGAGGGGAAAACTGGTACTATCAAGATTAAGGTATTAATGAAAAGTTCTGTTAAATTTCTGTCCGGATGCTAATTAATCTTCTAAAAATTGTTAATTCAATTATGTAACGCGCTTAAACTTTAACACATGGTACAGAAAAAGTAACAGGGTATTTCAAGTATGCCCAGAGGCATTCAGAAAGTTAAGGGAGGTAGTCTAAACAGAAAATCATACCCCAAAAGTGTTTTAGTTTGATCTTCAGTATTTACTTGTTCTATCACATTTGATAGGTTTGGGAAATCAGTATTTAGTGCTCAGATATTTGAAGAAATATTAGAAGTATTAGAAGACATTCAGGAAGTGGAATTTTGACAACTATTCTTTAATGGAATCTACCTGAAGTGCAGAAATTTTTGTATGGATTATTAAACACATGCTGGGAGTGTTAGCTTGAATTGTTAAATAAAGAAGTAATCTGGTAAGTCTTTAATATTTGAAGCCTGACTAGCCATACTGTCAGTGTTGAGTTAAATGAGTTATGCTGTATTCCTATCAATATTAAAATATTTTGTTTCTGTTAATAAGGATGTGAATCATATCGATGTTGTTAAATATAAAATGTCATTCCATCTCTAAATCTTAATGTATTCCAAATGGTGTGTGAAACTATATAGTACAGTGCCTAGAAAATATGTGGTGTTCAAAAATGTTAATATGAATGAAATACTGTATAAAGGCATAGAAATAGATGACATGATGTGACAATGAAAGTTAGTCACAGCCTCCAGATCAATGAGTTTACTTCTGGAGATTCTGATCCAGTAGGTCTAAGATGTGGCTGAGGCAACCCGAGTTTCTATTTCACAGCCCAGTAGGAGTTGAGAACCGTTAAGGTCACATACAGGCAGCAGCATATATTTTAATAAATAATTTTAATAATTCATTTTGAAGAACTGAAAATTATTGATAACATTTTAATCTTGGACCCATTTCCCTGTTGTTTAAAAGAAGAAAGTTAATGGTAGTGATTCTGTTCTGATTTCTAGTACATTTCTTTTAACTAAAGTTGAAGACTGTTTCTAGTAGGGTCCATGGGACAAAAATTCACCTTGGTGAGGATACCTTAATCTTGACTGTAATCTCTGGTTTTGCAAATTCAGTGACTCAGTTTTAGTGATTCACTCAAGGGATGATTAGCCTTTTGATTCCTCCTAGCCAAAACCACTAGTGACCATATGAACTAAAAAGCCAATAATGTATGCTAGTCCTTCCGAGGAAGGGGCTGGAGAAAGGGAGTCTAGTTAAGCGGGGGACAATTACAGTAGATTAACAAAAGGACGCTTGAGAGGGGTGTTGTATTTAAAGAAACTGGTCTTGTTGTGATGAACTCACTAGTGTCCTATAATATCATTTTATCAACCTGAGCACTATTTAAAAAGACGACAACTAGCTTTGTAACCATAGGAAGGCATCTTATTTTAATGGGTCCTAGAGGGTCTTTGTAGAATCACCAAAGCCTATTTGCCTGAAAGCATAGAGTTAGATTACTAATTCTAGGCTTCTATTGTGCTCTTGAGCTAGATTCTATTATATTACTCATTGTAGCTGCTAGACAGTGCAGTTCTAGGCTTCTGTTGAGCTATCAGATATTTAGATTTCTTTGGGGCATAATGGGGCCCCTTAAAGACAAATGATTAATTGTAATCTTATTTGTCTGAAGAATATGGGCCTTCCCAGGAAGAAGAAGGCTTTTTTATTCATTTATTTAATGAGATAATTATACTTCAGGATTGCATCACTATGATTTTCCTAATAGTATTCTCTTTCTTTTCTTATCTGATCATTTACTACTGATTTAAGGCCAATTATGCTTAAATTTGGGGCTGGTGTGGTGAGATTCTTTGGTTTCAGAGAGAAGAAATTGAAGTTGAAATTTAAGGAGAGTGAAATATTTTAAAGAGTGGAAGGTCAATTAATCCTCAGGAATGAATCCTCAAGGATGTTTAGGAATGTGGTCATACTATAATGAATGCATCAAATGTAATATTGTTATACTGTACGCCATTAAATAGAAATTGGTAATTTTGGGAGGATGAAAAATAGCAAATATTGTCATTCAGTTTATGTTAGAGTTTTAAATCTCTAAATTTCTTTAACTTTTCTAGTAAATACTACCAGTTTCCTTGATAAATGGCAATTGCTTAAGGTTAGTATGTCATTATCCTGATCCAAACTGGATGCAATTCACTGCCTGAAGGGCAATTTTATTCCGAGATCAAATTAAGCAATTCTTGATCAATAAGTGAGAGTAAGTTTTACACCTCCTCATATATGCATACAATTCAAAAGTTTATTAATCCATATAAGCCATCTTCATTAAAAGAAAAACAATAGCATATTTGAATTGACATATGGTGGTTATTAAACATAACAAAAATGGAGTCATCTTTGGTTTCAATTTCATATAATATTGCTTACCTTAACTTTCCTGCTCAGAATTGATTTCTACCTTTTTCTAAAGGACTCATATCAACTTTAATAAATGTCAGATTGATCCCCTTAGGAAAACAAAGAATGTGTTATTTCCTGTGTCTCTAGCTTAATTTATTTAAAAAAGATATCATCAGAATTGATAATTCACCTCCAATTGAAGCATATTGAACTGGCATGCAAATGATTTCTGAAAGCAACAAAATTTAGCTGTAGGACCATAATAAGATGTGAAATCTGGATTAAAAATTTAGCCTTTAAATGCCATTAGATCTTGAGAAAGAATGTGGGTGATTTAGGATATGTGGAGAACAAGAAGTTAAATGACTTTATTTCTTTCAAGATGCTTTTTTACTTTAGATTTTTTATTGACTGTATAGTTGTGTTCATATTAGGGAAAATCGTTAAGGTTTAATCTGTTCTATTATTCTTGATACTTTATGGCTAAAACAGAGTATGTGACTATCTCTTATGGAAGAAAAAGTGCTGCATAAAAGCTCTCCCCTCTTAGCTAGGTTGTCAAAAGTGAAATTTAGAAAATAAATTAATATTCAAAGCTCAGTGTAACTGGGCTCTTATGGCTGTGTGTGGTATTCTGGTGTATCTGTTTCTGTATAGTTGAGTCCTAAATCGTTTATTCACTCCCTCATCAACAACAGTGATTTATTGAGCATAGACAGTAGTGGCCGCTATACTATAGTGCCTTTAAAGGCTATTTAGCCTAGTGCTAAGAAGTTACAGTTATATTTTACTTTCATATCCTCTCTGTATTCTAGGGCCTCTTCTGCTTACATACCAATTGCTGTTACTTCCCTGGTGTAGCAGACACTGTGAGTACTCCAACTTATCCCCTCAGATTCTCTTACTACTTCCACACATGCCAGCTTGACTTCCAGGGGCCAGCAACTACATCTCTGTTGGGGGGCTAGCCTTGGGTTGCCAAAATCCATTTTGTCCACATGCTTGGGTAGGCTGAAAGTGAATGGGAATTAATGTCCCTCAGGTGATGGCCCTTAACCCAGTGGACCTGTGGCGTAAACGTATAAATTCCCAGGCTCTTCACCCCTTTGCTGGAATAATTCTAGAGCTTCTCTGTAGTATCCACTGGCGTAGTTGGCTTAATAATACACCGTGTATTGACTTCCTTTCATTTTCTATGTCATCTTCCCATTTCCCTGTTAGGGTCACTGTTCTAAATAAGCTATGTTGCATTCAATCCCTGTTTCAGGATTTGCTTCTAGGGGAAACCCAACTAAGAACTTGTTATTCTCCTAACAATCCAGGTAGAATCTTGGTTGTGGCAGTGCAAGTCTACAAAATACAAATAATGAGTAGGATTTTTGTATCTTTTTTCAGGCCTGAAAACTATATACCCCAACATATGACTGGCAGAATCTTTCTGGGTATATTTGATTGTAGATTCACATTCACATAAATACGTATTGGATTAACTGGTTTCATTTTGAGATCACAAAGTGATCCACCAAATTGTTCACTTTAAATAATGGAAATAACTGGATAGAGTGATTATGTATGTCTTTCTTCAGCTGAACAAAATTTATTGAATATCCACTATGTGCCAGGCACTATTCCAGGCTTTAGAGATATAGCAGTGAATAAGACTAATGATTACTTAGTCTTACCTGTCTGCCCTCATGAAAGCTTGAAGTTGAGCTTATTTTATTGTTTCCAGCTATATTTAGATGCTGTTCTGCAAATGTGTGCTGTTCTTGCAAATCTTTTTTTTTTTTTTTTTAACTTAGTTTTGGCTGCGTTGGGTCTTAGTTGCGGCACTCAGGATCTTTTGTTGTGGCACGCGGGCTTCTCTCTAGTTGTGGTGCATGGGCTCCAGAGTGCGTGGGCTCTGTAGTTGTGGTGTGCGAGCTCAGTAGTTGTGGTGCGCGGGCTCAATAGTTGCAGCGCACGGGCTTAGTTGCCCCGCGGCATGTGGGATCTTAGTTCCCCGACCAAGTACTGAACCCACGTCCCCTGCATTGGAAGGCGGATTCTTAACCACTGGACCACCAGGGAAGTCCCTGTTCTTGCAAATCTTAATAGTTGTTAATAGAAGGTTATTGGTTTTACACAATGTGTTTAATTTTTTCTCCTAGTTCTTGCATTGCAAGACTCAGAGTTGTAATACGTTTCTTCTGTCATACTTTTCTATATTGATTGCTGCTTACTGATTTTGCATATCTCATTGGTCTACTTAATTAGTTCTTTTTTTTCCCTCTTCAGTTTCAGTCGTTCTCTTTCAAGAATTCTCTTTCAATAATGACTTTTCATTATTGTAGAATTTTGTTGTTTCAAGGTGTATTTTATTATTACACTGATCTCATTAAGGTTGACATTTTTCAATATTCTCATATTTGGTTCAGCCATATTTTACTTAAGATTTTTAAAGTTTTTTATTAAGTATAAAAATGCTCAAAACTGAATACATTTTTGATTAAGTCAATAAGTGGTTCAAAACAAGTAGTTCTTAATACTATACTGAATAGTATATTATCAGTTTGAAATAAGCTTTCCACATTGTGGCAATTTTCAACGTAATTTAAAAATATGTTAAGTTAAAACTTTCTTAGATATGCGTAAAATTCTTGTAAATGGTTACTGCCTTCCTGTCACATGTCAGGGTAAACATATATAAATTCTCTACCATATATAAATTAAAAGCTATGTTTTTTTCATGTGCATGCATTGCTTGGAGTGTTCACCTGAAACTTGCACTCAGCCAAAACTTGAGGAAACATTACAGAAAGCTTATGTGTGTTGTCTGTTATTTGAAGGTTTGTACTCCTATAATATGTGCGTTCCTTAAAAAAAATATTACTCTGTCTCAGAAACTTTCACATCTTCTCCTCTCCGTCTTGACTATCTCTGCCCCCTGATACTTCATGTGGTCACAACTTAAATGACATTTCCTCAGAGAGACATTTTCTCCCCACTTAGTTTAAAGTAGATCTCCTTAATATTCTATCAAAGAACCCTATTTTTCATAGTATTTGTAATAAATTCTAATAGATATATGTATAAGTATTTGTTTTTTAGTGTTTATTTACTAACTTTCCCACCACTGTAAGCTCTATGAGGTCAGAGACTATATTTGTTTTGTTCACCACTGGATTACTCAGTGCCTGGCATAGTGCCTAGCACATCGTAGGGACTTAAATATATTTGTTGCTTAACTATGTGGCTTGACCCAGGCTCTTGAGATGTAGCTTCTACTGTCTTAACCCTTTTTTGAGCCTCATGCCTTCCAAGTCAAGGACCCTTTGTGCCCTCTCCTTTAGCTATCTATTCTAGGGGTCATTCTGGTATAGCAGTCATCATCTATTTATGTGATAGCCTGGGCCTCAGGCACCAAACTGGGAGAGTGATCACAGAAACCGAAGCAGAAACTCCACCCTTATAATTAGAACTTCCCAGAGTTGAAATTGAAAGGGGCTGGGTAATCCCAGAAGCCCATTGGTCATCACAGGGGCTCCAATCCCAAGCATGACTGTGGGCAGAAGAGGCTCAGGCAGCAACCTGGAAGCCAGTGATGAGACTGGGAATATGGGCAAGTGTGTTAGCTTCTAAGCTTATGTTTTGGAGTATGATGTGTGTATGAATTGGCAGGGGTGGTGGAATGTTGTATACTGGACAACTGTATCTGTTTTCATACTGACTGCCTAACACATGGAATATCTGGATAAGCAGGAAGAGGTTAGAGAATCACTGTAACCTGGGATGCTGGGAGATGCTCGGGGAGTCAGAGGCAGGGAAAATATGAGCTGACATACTGATCTCGCCTATTCCTATCCCATTCTGGTTCTTTGTTGGTTTTAAATGTGGCATAGACACTTCCTATCTTAGCCGTCTCTGGTCCCTTTTAGACTTCAGACCTTCTTAGATGCAAGGAATTAATTTTTCTCTCCACCATTTTATTGTGAAAAATCTCAAACATACAGCACACTTGAAATAATTTTATTGTGAACACCTATGTATTTACCACCTAGATTGTATCAGCATTTTTTTACTGTTTTATCACATCTCTGTCCATGCATTTAGTCTTTTATCCACCCATTAATACATCTTAATTTTTGGTGTATTTATTGATGAAAGTATATTGCAGGCATTGGTACATTTTCTCATAAATACTTCAGCACTCATTAACAAGAGTTCAGTATTTTTTTTCCTCTTGAGGTAAATTTTACATATGACAAATGCACAGGTCTTTAGTGTACATTTGTTGAGTTTTGATAAATGAATACATCTATATAATCTAAACCCTATTGAGATACAAAACATTACCATCATCCCAGTAAGTTCCCTCATGCCCTTTCCCAGTCAATTCCTGCCCCAACCCCTAGAGGCCAGGGCTGTTCTGTTTTGGTTTTTAAAATCATAGTTTCAAGATGTTGATTTGTACCAGTTAGTATCATTAATGAGCCCTCAAATAATCTTTCTTCAGTTGTTACCTGTTCTTCTCATGATTCAAATAGGAAAGAGCTCTGCTTCCAAAATTTGAAATCAACCAAAACTGGAAAAAAAAAAAGAACCTGGCACAGCGCCAGCTTTGTAATGACTTTCTCTAGTTAGGCCTAGTGTTATGCGATCTAATCCATGTTTCCTCAGGGTGCAGGAGACACAGAATAAAAATAGGGTCAAAGGTCACAAGGTCACACTAACAGAAACAATACAGTATTTCTCTGGTTATCACCTCCCCTCCATTCTCCCAGGTCCATTCTGAGGTCATTCTGGCCTTTTAAATTATTACCAGTCTCCAAACATGTCTCGCATAGGTTTCCTAACACGACCCAAATCATCCCTCTGAGTTGACACTAGCTTGTTACACTTATTTGGGTCAAACTGGTACTCCTAAAATCTCTGCTAACCTAAAGATAAATTATTTTCCAGGAGCACCCTTGGGCTCTTTCATAAAGAGAACATTGGTGGCCAAATCTCACTTGACCTGTAGATATACTTAGACATGTCTAAATTTTCTGTGGATTCATGGCTCAGCTTCATCTTGGTGTCTGTTGCTACTATCACAAATGACATCCTTCAAAACTAAACCATTGGTAAGGGCCATACCTTTTTTCTAGCCTTTACTCCTCCAATACAATGGGAAACACTTTATTTTTTATGTTGGCCTTTAGCTTTCATACATTCCTTTTCATGTATTAAAGTACAGACTTTCATACCTTAAACATTGACACACCCACACTACCTTCTGTACACTGAATTTGGACTCTTCTAAACCATCTTATCAGCAATAATTTTGAAATAGTGCAGGGTTGGCACTAACTGTCAGCCAAAAATTTAGTTTCACCTATTCTCTTGGCCTAATCCAAGCAGCAGTATTTATTTAATATTTGAATATCCTATTATATTTTATCCTTATTTGAAAATGAATTCACAATAGAAGAATGAAAGGGCTGGTAAGAAACAAAGGCCTAAGTATCTTAATAACACATTTGGGACAAACATTAAAATTATTAAATGAGCTGAAAGCAGCGATTTGTCAATCTCAGAGGTTCATTAGACTTAAGTGGCTAGTCTATATGTTGAGGTATATTTTTTAAAAAAGAAAGGACATATTGGGATGCTTTAGAAAGATACCATCAAAGATTAGGTCAAAAAGGTAAATATAATGGGAGATTTTGTAACATTTTGTAGCTCTTTGAGAAGAAAACTCTGTTAGTTTATTATATTGTAATTTTCCTGCTACTATTTATCACAATTTATAAATGATAAACATACTAGGTGATTATTTATCCAGTGTAGATTTATCCCAGTACACTATAATCTCCCTGAGGATTTTTTTTTCTTTTTTTTAACTGCATTTCCATAAGAACCTAGCAAAATGACTAACACTTAGATGGGTTCAATAATTGTGTTGAATGAATTAGTGAATTTGTGTAAATATGCCTATAGAAAGCTACTCTGGTTTTGGACTGAAAGATATGCATATTTTAAATATTGATAGACACAATCAAATTGCTCTCCAAAAAGCATAGATTCCATTCTTGAGGCATTGGGAAAATCTGAAAAGGATATAGGTTTGTTTTCTTGTGAAGAAATTAATAGGCTAAAAAAAAAAAAAAAAAGGAAAGCCCTGTTTTCCCCGTTTTATTGTGTTTAAAATGTTGGGGTAGAGAATTATATTGTATTGAGAAATTGTGTTTTAAAATTTTGGCTTCTTATAGGTTGGTAGTGTTGTTACTCTGGGGTCTAGATGTTGGCCAGGTGGAGAGTAGGAAATGTATTTTAGACAGAAGGAAGAGCAAGTGCAAATATACAATATAAAAGCAAAAATCCAAATATTCAACAATAGAGATGAGATTAGATAACTTGTATACATCCATACTTTGGATAATGAATGAGGTAGTGCTGTAGGTACTGACATAGAAAGATATTATATTATTGAGGGACAAAACACAGGTGATATGATCCTGTTTTCTTGAAACAAACACTCAGTGTGGGTGTGTATTTGCCCACACAAGCTTGTATGTGTGCCCACAGAGAAAAAGTGTCTGGGAGGGTACAAACCAAAATGTTAACTGTGTTAACAGTTAACAGTTAAGTGAGTGTTACAGTTAAGTGAGTGGTTTGGGGTTGAGATATAGAGATTTTTAATTTAATATATCGATACCTCAGTTTTACTTTTTTTTTTTTAACAGTCAACCTGTATACATTTTGTAATGAACTATTTTCTAAAGAAAAAAGAGAATGCGGTATGTGGAAGCATGGTGGGCTGCTCTTAAGGTGCATTTGTTAACAAACGTGCAGGAAGCATCAGAACGTTTCTTACGGCAATTCTTTACTAGACTTATACAAAATAGGTAAGATTAGATTAGTGGTTTTCTAACATTTCTAGAGACATGGAGTCTGTTGTTTCAGCTCAATCATAGGCAGAATTCCTGTGTGTGAAAACGACGAAAGCAGAGTCAGTTGGTAGAAGCTGGGAGTGAGGGGCTTCTCTCGGTGTTCCCCTCCCCTTATAATCTTTTGACAGCCCCTAGGGCTCTGCTGAACACAGTTTAAAATACACTGGTCTCTTCCCGGGATGCTTTTGATTTAGTCCTTCCTGAAGGTCAGAGGGATATACCAGCTCTGTGATTCTAAAGCACAGAGAATAAAGAATGCCTACAGGTAACCCCGGAATTCTCTCTTGCTTTACAGAAAACACGTTTTGAGCAGGAAACATTTGTATCATGTAAGATATTTCCAGATGTACAATAGAAGAGAAACATTTTTTATTTTGCATTTCTTGGCTTTGGAGTCTTATAATCTTACTTCTTAAATTCCAAGCCCTATGATCTATGCCCTTTGTATATTCTGAAGGTGACTAGAACGGCTTTGTTAAACCTACAGTTATGGGTTCTATAAATGTCTGGCTGCTCTGCCAGTCTTAAATGTAATGAGACAAATAGCTTAAAAAAATAAAACATTACTTTGTATTTATCTAAGAATGTGGCTTTTCCAGGTCCAAGCAACTGAACAAAGAACTACATTTTAAAAACCCATGAATAGTATTTAATAGTGAAATTTAAACCAATTTTTTAAAGAATTATTCTTCTTTTAGTATGTGCACATAATTTTATATTTACTGTTTTGTGCCTAACATTTGATTTCTGGAATTATTTGTAGTACTAGAAGCACAATTAATATCATACATATATTGATATGTTTAACTTGTTAATAAAACTTAAAAGTTATTTTCATATAAACATGCTAGTGTGTTTAAAATAATAGAGAAAGCATATTATCACATTTTATTCACATAGACCCAAGTTTTTGTTAATGGCTTTATTTATTTTTATTTAAAATGTGTGTGAGTGTCTATATAGTAGAGGGAAATAAAACAACCATAATAGAGAAGATGAAAAAAAAAATCTCATGTCCCCACAAGGTGGTACTGTGGTTCTTTTACTCTTTCAAAAATCTAAGCATAGAATTGATATTTCTCCACTTGTTTTCCTTCCCCCAACATTTTATAAGTGATCTTCAATTAGATTTTAATGAAAATGAGAAATAATTTCAAAGGAAACTTGATACTTTTCGGTTTGAGGTAACTGGCAAGTAATCAAAAATCTCTATTTAGCTTTAGCTTTTTTCTTTTTAAAAAATTCTTATACAAATTTTGGTTATAGTTTATGGTATTTTATTTATACTCTATACTATATATACTATGATAGTGTAGAGTGGTTTTTTGTTATAAAGAAATAATGTATTTTCAGGCATCTTTAAAATGTTTCAATAAATGAGCATAAGTGCAGCTCATTTTTAGGCAATTCAAGTTTTAGGCAATTCAGTTTCCTCTCTCTTCTAACCACTCAATAAGTAAGAACTTGATCTAAATCTCGGTTTTATAGGTAAAAATTAGAGAACATGCTTTAAAAAAAATACCACTTGAGTGTATCTTGTGCTCTTTTTACCCTGTATCTTTCAGCGTATTTGAAGATTAAAAAATATGTTTACATGTAAGTATGGAACATCATGTATGAATTTGCTTGTCTGTTAGTAAAAATTCAAGACGAGTAATTCAGGACTGGGTTCCGGTTTCAGCTTCCAGGTTCCTTTCGCGGGTCGTTTGGGGACGGTTGCTGAGCCCTTGAATAGATTTCTGGGCCCGGCGTCGAGGACACGGTGACAAAGAAGCCACCGCGGCCCCTGCTCTCAGGGCAGCGGTGGTCTCAGGGGTCCCGCAGAGGAGAAATTTAATGGTTGGAAGTAGGGCGAGGGGACTTGTTTCTTGAGACCGTGTTTACACAGTAAGCCGAGTCCTTCCTTGACTGCCCGATTATTTGGGGTGGCCCGGGGAGGGGGCCGATGGAGATTATGGGCATTTGTCTTGGGGACCCCAGGGTGTAGGAAGTGGAAACAAATCTTTGATGAATTTGTTGGCTACAAATAATGAGTCTGGGAGGAAAGGGAGAAATGAAAGAAGAGAAGAAAGAGGATTCTTCGAGAAATTGGGGAGACAAAACCAAGGGAAAACTTACACGATGAAAAATGATAGTAAAAGCCAGAGGAAAAATAAGGCAGAAAACAGAAAAGAAGAAGCAGAATCGAACGAAGACGGGGCAGGGCACTAGGAGCTCGAGGCTGGGCATCCACCCTTTCATTTCATCCCACAGGGAGCCCGCGGAAACAGCATCTTCGGTCCCGCTTAACGGGTGGGAAAACATCGACCATAAAAGGTTGGGTAACTGCTCAAGGTCACCGCGCTAAGTGGCAGAACCAGGATTCTCACCGCTCCTCGACCGGGATCTGAGCTTTGGCCGGATCGCGCCGGCCGTCCGGGAAAAAGGACTAGCAGGGCTGGTGATGCGCGGCCCCGGGCCGGGCTGGAGCCGCCGCACCAGGAGCGCGCCGCGGAGGTGGCCGGGCGGGGAGAGGTCATTACCTCCCCAAGCAAGAGTGCTTCTCAGGGGTGCGGTCCGGGGCCTCTCCTAGCCCGAGTCAGGGCAGAGGAGCGAGAAGAGAGCGGCCCCGGACTTCGGCGAGGTGAGAGGCGTCCCATCCCTCGGCTCCCCGTTGCGCAAAGGCTCTTCGTGCATCGCACTCAAGGTCCCCTAGCCACGCCATCGCGGGGTGCCCCCCTCTCTTGCGGCCTGCAGCACCGAGGGCTGCGGGCTGGGGCTGCACGGGGTGAGTGCTGAGTTAACCACACGCCTCGGGGCTCAGGAACCCGGCGCGGACGACGGTTCCCAGCGCGGGGCTCAAGCTCCGCGGCAGGGCGGCCCTGTCAATGAGGCTTGACTCAGACCCGAGGAGATCGCGGGTATTTACCAACCTAACGGCAACTTACGGGAATATACAGATACATAAGACTAGGGACGTATGTACCTCATAGGGGGTAAAAACAAAACAATCACAAGGAAGAATAATACCCAAACGGTCTGCACTGTAAATGGATGCAGTTTCATGTTCTGAGCACCCTTTTCGATGAAAAGCTCCTGCCAATCCTTAGTGATTATTCAATGATTATTAATTGACGAGACACCTTTCACCTGAAAATGGCTTGTCTGCATTGTCTTCCTTCGCAGAGAACTGCGAATTAAAGTTTCTTTGTTAGAGAGAACAAAGAAGAATCCAAATTATTTTAAGGAGGCTTAACATTTGACTTGGCAAACCGTTTTGCTACAGATCAACCTTCGCTCTTTGACTCGCCCCCTCTCTTGTCACAGCCTCACTGCAGAGCTGTCTCTGCAACAAGGCTAATGCTCCGGCAGGTTTGCGCCCGCCCCCCTTTAGAGATTCGCAATTTAAAGTTAAGAGGACATTTAGAAGCCTCATAATACAGCCTTTTACTTTCACACGGAAGGTAGGCGAGGCCTGAAGAAATTAAGGCCATCTTGTAAGTTTGTGCCATAGCTGGCGGCCAGACCCCACGCCCCGCCCTGGCGCTCCCCTTTTCGGTCGGAGTGGTGGCCTGACGGCTCCCGTGGCATCGCTTCACCTGGCCCCGCACCCTACGCTCATCCCCCTTCCTGGGAGCCCAGTAAAAACTTCCTTCTCGAGTGTCTGGAGAAGGCAATGTCTTCTTTTCATTGTAAAAATTATTTTCTTTTGCTGTCAGATTCATTCTGACATAGATCAGGGGTGGAAAAGTGTGTGGTATAGAGTCATTAGTAAATCCATCTCGTTTTTTGTTTCATTTGACAGCAACACATTAAATTAATCCCTGTCCAAAAGAATCACATTAAGGGAGCTGTCAATGCTAATCCCCAGCTCATTGTTGCTACCTAGCTCAGGGTTGACTTTAATAGGTCGCGCTGACATTTGTTTCTTCAGAGGCACATTGGTGACTTCATCCAGACCCAAATCTATTCTCATCAAAAGTGGAGCCACCCGCAAGTTTTCTCAGACCCTGAATTCTCTGGGCTTCTAGCTTAGGGTTTGGGCTCTTGTTGGAAGTGTTGATTCACATTTTTACCTTAAACTGGGTAAAGATGGTTATAACAATAAAAAGAAAGGTAGAGTCCTCCCTGAGTAAAACAAAAAGCTGATTTAAAAAAAAAATTTTAAAGTAGGATGATGATTGTTCTTATACTTGTTTTTAGCATCCTATTTTAGCTTCTACAGTTGTCTATAGACCTGATTGTATACAAATGAGATTTAAGATAAGAAAAAATTAGAAAAAAATAAAATGGTTGAAGAGTAGATTACATAGACTAATAAAAGGGGAGAAGAGGCAAGGAGGAGAAAACCTTAATAGAGTAAAAGATCTGTAGCAGAAATGGAAGAAAAAAAGGGAATTTACTGGTAAAGAAGAACAACATCGAAGCAGTAATTTGGATAGGAAGAATTTAGGCAGTACAAAAACTAGGAAAAAATACATTACAATAAGATTAAAACATTCCTTTAACCAACATTTAGAAACTATGATTATAAAGTGTTTTCTTTAAATGTAATCTCTCTGCCTGTCTCTCCCCTGTCTTCTGTACCCACCCCCCACCCCCTGCACATTGATATAGATTATCCAGCTTTGTGCTTATGACATTTATGGATTCCAGATCTGACAATCATATATTAGCCTTTGTCTGGGCGGCTAAGAGACAGCAGAGGACTGATCCAATCTTAAATCATTTAACCTGTTCTTAAAGTATGCTTCCCACCTGGTTATTCTTATTTTCATAGAGATTTGGCAAGGTTTTTAAGATGAAATGGGAGCTAAAAATCGAGAAATGGGCGTCCATTATTTAACAAACTTATATTGAGTGATTAGTGTACAAATACTACAGATTTGCTATATCCATATATACCAGAAAAGAATTATGAATATCCTGTTTTTAACTAATTGAACCATACTTTTTTCATATTGCAAAGTGATACTGTAAATCTTTTTGTCAAGTGAAAACTCACCTCTGCCTCAATATTTTTTTTCCTGAAAATCTGTGTTTTCAAGTAAGTGTGGCACAGTTGTACCTCTTACTCTCAGGATTTTAGTTATTTTTATTTTAGTCTACTTTTATTACAGTTTTCATTTCCTTTTGCTCCCTTAACGTCCTCAGAGTTATCTCTGGACATAAAGATTTTAAAGTTACTTTCATACAATCCCTGTAAAACACAGTTTCACTGAATTTTTTATTGAAGGCAATTTCATTTATTTGAATGATTGAACAACTGAGGTTCATTCAGAGAAAATAGGCCAGGGTTTTGGTGGTCTAAACAATAAGACTGCAAAGGATCAGTAAGAAAAGAACTATGCATGCATTCAAGAATCTCCAGACAAATGCCAGGAGTGTGAGGAATAAGAACTTAGGTTCATATTGCATCAGTGGATTAAGACCTAGCTGACATTTCAGAAATTGGTGGGTTAGAGCAGACCTGAATGGAATGCTGAAACTCCAGGGACTCCAAACTTAACAATGCCTTGTACTCAGCACAATGTCTTGTACACAGTAGGCACTCAGTAAGTAATCTTTACATCAATAATGAATGTGTATGCAACACCTGCATGGAGGAGGGAATGCAGGACTGGATGAGTACAGATAGGAAACAGAAGAGAAGGCCAGAGATGGCAGAGTTGGACTTTGTTAGTTGTAGAAGTGGGCATAGTTGGTGGTGCTTTGCTGGGTTGCAGTGACTGAGGAGCTGGCTCTGTGGGGATCAAGGCAGAGGGTAAAGCCAGTAGACAATAATGAAGTGGATATATGAGCACTTAGCCCTTGGAAATGTATTCATATGCCCTGTTCACTGTATTCATGCTCAGATAAGAGCTTTGCCTTCAAGGAATATGTATTTCAAAGGAAAAACGTATGTGTCCAAAGTTAGATAATTCACTATGTGGAATGATGTTGTGTCAGGAAATGACTTTAAGTGATTGAACTTCTGAGTGTACCTCATGGTTCCCCTCTGTGTGGTCTAGAAGAGCTCCTCCCTCTCTTCTCTGCTGGATGGGTGAAGCAGGGAATGCCCTATGATGAACTGTTGGTGGTGGATCCCAAGGCCACTGGTAGAGGCTTGGCTGGGATCTGGGGGGTGTTGTTGGTTTGGTGGTGGCTGCAATGGCAGTGGGGTTACAGTGCGGGGAACTTTCTGGTAGAGCAAGCCCCCCGTCATTCTCTGTAGTCTCAGGCCATTTCCTAATACCCTCTTCCCTCCACCAACCCCCTACAGTTACTTTCTTCACTGGCCTAAGGGTTAGTCTGCCTGTTTTCCTTTTCCACGTCTGTCTCAAGTGCTGTTTGTCTGGGTTTTCTTCATCTGATGGTGGAATAGAGCCCTTATTCACTGCTTTTGCCCCATCTGACCTCGAGGCAAACAAAGCATCTTTGGTTTTTAAAAAGGATTGTTTTTATTAGTAATAATGGGAGTGGAGGGCACAAATAGAGGTGAAATGGTACCCCCATTTTTCTTTTTTACACTTAGATTTTTAGGGAAACACATATATATAAATATAGAAGGACCTGAGTCAGAGGCTAAGTTTCAGACTCCACTTCTCTAGACATTTGTCACGGGAGTTGGAGTAGATGTCTGGGAAGAACGGGCTTCTGAGAGGATAGTGAGGATTTGGACAGGGCTGAGGGCACTGCCGGCCATGTCACAGCTTGGACTGCGTGAGGCAGCGACAGGGAAGAGGAAGCCAGCTCCGGGGCTTTTCCCTCCGCTCAGCTCTCCTCACTTGCTATTTCTTTGGAACCACAGGCTCCCCTCCCGGGACAGCAGGGAGCAGGGTGAGAAGTCAGACACGCAAGACTGTTTCTAAGTGTTGGTGATTTTCTCTGAGCTCTTGATGGCCTCTCATTACCGACATTTGGCATATTTCTGTGATATTGTTTTCTGGGTTAGTAGAGCAGGCTGTGGAGTATAAAGAAGACCCAAGGCGGGAGAGAAAGGAGGTGTTTGAACTTATGTACTTTTAGTTTTGTTCTATTGCTTCTAAGCCTTTAGAAAAGACTGTAACTGACAACAACAACCCATTTTCAAACTTAATTTATAACTGTGCAATTTAGGTAGAAAGCCCCTGGGCAGGTGTGGAAACTTTTTTCTGTGCCTGCCAGGGTACCAAGCACATTGAAAGCATTTAACAAATAATGATAACAATTTAAAGCAATGGGAGCATTGGGTGTATAGGGAGATAAGAAACTGGAAAACTGGGGCCCACTAATAATTAATAATGTCTCAGGAGGTGGTCCCAATGTTTTTGGATTTTAAATCCCCTTGTTCAATTTCTTGCTGGAGTGAATTCCACACAAAAAAGAATAATCTTTAATTTGATACTTAGTCACTTCGGTGTCCTGCCCTGAGCTGGCCAAGATTGCATATTCTTATGAAAATATACGCATTCATAATCAGTCTGATAATGTTGCTTCCCAGGGCTTCTAAATGCAAAAGCAAGCGATCCTATACTCAGATATGTGGCTTCAAAGTCATAGGATCATCTGAGAAGTTTGCGTTTCTCATTTTTCACTTCTTATTCTTGGAACTGAAAGGAAAACAGCACCATGAAAACTTCTAGTTAAATACATAATGAAACAAGGCCCGGCACTGGCAAGTTAAGACTTCACCAGGAATGAATTCTTGTCCTTTTATGTGATAGGCTGAATCGACAGACATTTTAATAAAATGACAGGATAACTCGAGTATGCCTTTGATTAACGCTTGAATTACCAATGATTTTGATGCCCCTTGTGCTCACATCCTGAAGATTTGGAGTCTGCCTTTATTTATGTGGGTTAAGATATTTAGAGACCATAGGAAAGGCTACCCTAAGGGTAGATCAGAAAGAATGCAAAGTGTGTCTTCCTTGCCTACCATCCCTTCTTCCAGTGTGTTCTTTTCCTATGTCTGGTGCATTGCTTAGCACCAGCCTTGGGTTTCGTTTAGACTTTCCTTCTCCCCGTATCAAAGCTTGTGATTCTTTGCTTTTCTGAATTGACTCTACTTCATTTTATATTCTGCTTTCATAATATTCTTGAATCGTTCCTCTCCTCTATATCCTCTTTGCCATGGTCCAATTTTGAAACTACACCATCTCTTGTTTGAATTACTGAAATAGCTTCTGGAGTGGTGCATTCAGCCTGGTCTTCTGTAGTCCATCATTTGCCCTGCTGTTAGAGGGTTTTTTGTTTTTTTGTCTTCATCCTAAAACACAGGTCTGCTTTAGTTTCTCCTCCAGTTAAAAATTTTGACACCACACCTCCTTCAGCTATTGGATAAAAATCATATTCCTTGGCAAAGCATAAAAAGTACTTTGTCATCTAGTTCCTGGCTATCTTCCCAGCATCATCAAAACTTCCCGCCCATGGATCCTTACACATGTGTCTTCATATGGGCTGCTTTGCTCCATCCATACCTTTGAACATGACAGTCTGTCTGCTTGGATTGCATTTTCCCCTTTGTTTCTTTGGAAGATGCCTACCTTTCCTTCAAGACTCACCTTGAAATTACCTTACTGTATTAGAGATGGCAATTATTTCCTCATCATCCACACATTTTTAGAAAAAGAGAATCTATTCTTGGATTGGGGTGGGATTAGGTCAGATTCTCTTTCTAAGGAATTGATATGGGGATGGAAAGAGAGAGTGAATTAGTTGGCTGTGGGTGTTGGATGAGTAAGGTCTTATGGGCTCAAGCATTGATGTGGTCATATGTGTAAGCCAAGAGAGCTGATCTGTAAGGAAAGGTAGTAAAATGGGCAGATTGCAGGAAAAAGCATGTATAAGTGATGTGCAAAAAATAGGGAATGAGTGGTGAGCTGTCTTGGTTCTCGTTGGCTTGTCAATCCCTATTGGAGTCCCTCCTGAGGCTGCAGTTGCCTTGTAGACACTTTTAACTCTTTATGCTAATACCTTCTTTATGTAACTTGACCAACTGAGTTTCTGTTCCTTGTTATCAAATGATACCTTATTAAGATTCATCATGTACTAGATAAAATGATTGTGTGTATGTCCGTCTTCCCCACCAGACACTGTTTTATTTATTTTGAGATTTCCAACAGTTAGTCTCACTCTGGTAGACTGACGATATACGTTTGAATGAATGAAAACTAACCTCAGTTTTTCAATGCCTTTTCCAACAAAGAGCCTATGAAATTACAAAGTTGGTGTTGCTATCATAGTCGATGATAAAATGTTAGTTCTTCCAGTAAATATTTGTATTTTAATAAGGGCCTTCTGGAATCAATCATTTGAGGTACAGGAAAAGCCATAAAACTGAGAATTTATCAGTGTTGGATTTCATGGGAGGTATTTTTGGATCCTTTCAATGTCTCTAAAATTGTAACATACCTTTGTTCGGGGCCAGCCGCAGGAGGAACTGTCTGAGGGACAGAAGGACTCCTTCCCTGCAGGGACTTCATCAGTGGGAACCAGGACTGGGACCTCACTGCCCAGAACTGCATTTGCTTCCTTCCAAATGGTTTTATATAAGCACAGATCATCCAGGAAAAGCAGAAATAGTCTTAGTGAAACCAATCAAAACACCAGGTTACTTGAGGTAATATCATGATTGGGAAGTTCATTTTGCGAATCAGTATGTTGCTCTTTAGATATTGTTGTCTCTAATAATACATTCTCCTACACTTTCTGTGTTGGTGTTACTGGTCAAATGACACTTCACAGATGTCAAATAAACCTTCTTTTCTATGGCATGCATTAAAGAGGATGTTTTCATATTATATCTGAGACTTCTTTACAGGAAAATCAAGTGGAACGGATCATTGAAATTAGCCTGAGATGAATGTTTCCCTTCCTCAAATTTAACCTTCCAAGATTTTTAGGTCATATAATTCTTGATCTCCCCTTTTAATCGTGAGAGGTACATTTTCACCCTCCTTTCTTCCCTCTTTACAGTATTATATTATTAAGCTCCCCCCTTTTTTGGTCGGTTAAACCAGGGACGTGAAACTGTCATTTCTCAAGCTGCCATCCTCTTTAACTGGCATTTCTTTTGGGGCAGATACCTTTGAGAACATCAGCCTTAACCAGGACCAAACGCCTGTTTAACACAAGGCTTCTTTTAGACAAATCTTTAAACAGGGAATACATCCTTTATACTATTTCTGGTAAATGGGCTGGCACTAAAGGCTAGCTTTATTTTGAGGACTTAATAAATAAATTCTACTTGTGGTTTAAGGTGGTGTTCCTTTTAAAGTTAAATATAATAAGGTAGAGGTGCAGCGTGGGCATGCTGTTGGATAAATACTTTAAAATGTTAGTAATGTGCTAAATGAAGACGTTATTACTTCTCGGGTTTGATATTGTCATTCTGTAGTTATCATGCAATGACATAGGACTCTTCCAAATCTATTTTTCATCCCCATATTTAAGAAGTTCAGTTAATATTTGTTTAGGAGCGATTGCTCACGAGGCTAGGATTCGAGACTGGTCAGCTTTTGGGGGAACCTTAATTTAATGGTTGAGTTTAAGGAAAGGGGAGAAGCTCTTTCTTCTTGCCCACTCCCCACACTGCCTCACATCTAGTGGCGAGAAGAGGGAGTGAAAGCATGTAGGGAAGAAGAGAGGAAGAACCGAAGGCGAATGAGGGCCCAGTTCCAGAGAGATTGTCATGCGTTTGAACAAGTGAAATAAAAGTAGCCCTCCACATGTAAGTTCAAACTGTTTATTTAAAAATAAAAAAGCCATCAAATTGTGTCATCTTGACCAAAGCTAGTAGCTCTTTATAATATTTTAGACTTTATTTACAGAACATTCAAATATTTCTTTCCATTTATAACCAATATATTTTAACAAAACTCCTCATGTTTTACGTGACCTGAAAGGCCATCTAATTTATTTTCCTAATTGTACAGGAGAACAGCTAAATAACCCATATTATAATTAGGGTGATTACATACTTTACTGTCCAAATCTGGACACTGAGAGTAAAAGAAGTTGCTATTCATAATCCCCCAGGGCAACAGGTATAAACTGGGAAACTAGGATTTATGAGCACCTTGATTATAAAAAAATAGAGACTAAGATTGCCAGGTGGTTGAGTCATTAAAATTAGTTTTAATTGCCTTTTTAGTGTTCTGCCATTATGACTGAGGGAAAAAGTTAAATAGGCCATTCTAAAAATAGCTAACATTTTTTGATCACTTATATACTTAGCATTATTCTGAGCATTTTATTTATAAAAATATGATGAATCCTCACAGTAACTCCATGAGGTTGCTACTCTCTTCCCTATTTTATAGAAGAGGAAACTAAGATCTGGAGAGGTTAAATTACTTGTCCAAAGTCAAAAAGCTAGTAACCAAGAGAGCTGGGATTCAAACCCAAGTATTTTAGCTCCGGAGTCCATGTCTCAATCATCACCTTATTCTGCCTCTCATACATCCAGCATCCATGGTTGTGGAGGCAGGTCTTGAACAAGCATTTTGTAAATAGAATCTAAAATTGCAAGATGTTATTTAGCTTTTTTAAGATAATAAACTTTTTTTTCTTTTAGATTTTATCACTGTACTTGACCATTTTGCAAAAATATAATTTTTCCATCTTACTATTAAAATAAAAAAGAACCCTCCAGTTTTAAATTAGAAGGGAGATCAGAGGTTATCTAATTCAATCCCCTTCTTTATAGGGTGAGCAATCAAGGATCAGCCTCTTTCATGTCTTGTGTAAGTTCCTTGGGAACACAAACAGAACTGGAACCCAGGTTTCCTGTCCCTCAAACTGCAGCCCTTTAAATAGTTTTGTATTCACTTAAAATAAGAAAAATTAAATAACATATATCGAATACAGAATGTTCCCTATAAAACTAATGCTGAAAGATAAAAGCAGAAATATAATTCAGGAAGATGTATTTTTTTCTCTAACAAAATAACACATTCCTGTTATGCACACAAAGTACCAGCCAAAATCAGCAAACTGCATAAATAATTCTAAATTCTAATCTTGCTTCTGTCACTGTCTTTGTGCAGTATTTGGTAGGTCAGTTCACCTCAATGACAGTTACCCCATGTTTATAATAGGAAAAATAATGTCTTTACTTTCTAAGGCAGGGATAAGGCTGCCTTTTTTTTTTTTTTTTAATGCATTAACAGTTGGAAGGGACTTGCAAATTCCATGTTATGAGCATGCTACCACGTTTTGATGAGAAGCAAATTATCTAAAGTACTAACAATAATGGTTAAACAAGGCAGAAAATCTTTAAACATTGTAGTCTCTGTTTATGCCTTTGATTTCAATTCTGTTCTTCTGGATAGACAGAATTAAATAAATTTTCTGTATATATGTTTTTCTGTCTTGACCAAATTCTTGTTAGAAATAAATTGTGTTGTAAAACTACAATAACTTTCCTGAATTTAGTAGGCGAAGCTAAATCATTCAAGCAATTTCTCCCTGAATCTCCTTAGCTTGGTGGACTATTGCCATTGGTCACATTAACTGGGTAATTACTACATTTCCATTACTTTCTGTTACTACAGCTGAACCAAAAGTAAGAGAGCATGTACACTGAGGGTAAACTGTGAAAAAATAGCACGGTATTTAACTTTTTCAGTGTACGTATGTTTACATTTTTTAGAGGTTAGGGGCAGACTTTCATTTAAGGTTAGAGAAGTAAAAATGAAGAACCAAAATAATCTATTTTGGACTAACAGATTTTTTAAATTAAATGCTTAAATTATAATATTAGAATAGGTATAACCCCAATCTGTATTTCAACTTCAGCAGATGCAAGACTTAATTATAGATATCATTAAAAATATTTGATGCTTTTTTTTCATAGGAACTAACACTTAAATCTATTTGAGAAGGTCTGTTTGCTGTACCTCGTTTGCATTATCTATCGTACAGAATAAACAAAATGCATATTTTTCTTGTTATTTATTAAAGACATATCCATTTTAATCTTGAAGGCATAGGTTCAAGTCAAAGAAGTATTTTTTGAATAGAAATAAATATTCCTGGCAGTTAGTAAGTCGGCACTTCTTTTATGGTTCTGATTATATTTTTATTTCAACCATTAGAGGGCACATTAGTTCAAGAAAAATTGAACAAAAAGCACAGCAACAAGAAGAAAATAGGCTTAGAAGTGGTAGGCAGAGAAAATTTATGTATTTAACTATGCTTATTTTCACTCATTTTATTGTCATTTGCAACATAATTAGTTCTTTAAATCTGAAAAGAATTTATATGCATATAGTTTCACGTAAGAAGTAACTCTTCACTTTTTATTGCTAGCTACTACTCCTAGAAGAATGACGTTGGCCTGGTTGAATTTGACGAGGTTGACTATTATGTGACCAAGAAGGACATAATAAATCATGACACTTGGAGAACATCCTGAGTTCAAAGGTATGTACAATTAGGTTATTATGAAGTAAGTAAATGCTAGTCCCTGGTCTCGTAGTTATTAAAAAAAGGCACCTAATTGTGAATGAATGCAGCTTCACCGCAAGTATTTATAACCTTTACAATTTGGTACAAATTACAGAGAGAACAATGGATGGCCCCAGAGTGAACACAGGGCTTTATTTCACTAGAAAGCCTTGACTGGGGTCATAAACTGCAAGAGGGCAGGCCTCTCAAGTGGCTTATGAATGACTGCGGAGTTTCAGAACGAGTTCATTTGTTTTCAATCTACAGCAAACTGTTATTATTTCTAATATTCAGTCTTTTGCTCTAAGGCTGCAGGTTTTTAATCTATAGAGGCTGAAATAGATACCAGCTAGTATTTAACAATAATGCTTATATTATGTTAAGTGGAATGAATGCTTTACATGATTAATTCATTAACTTAGTTAGTAAAATTAATTGAGCACCTACTAACTTTCAAGTCCTGGCCTGTCTTCTAGGGAATAAAGACAGCTTAATACATTGTCCCAGACTTGAAAATATAATTTTTTTATTGCCCTGTGATTTATGAGAAATAAATCAACAAATAACTGTAGCATATGATAACTTTATATATTAGTGGGAAAATAGGAAAGATTTATCAAACCTATTATAAAAATATTTTACATTGTATTTTTAAGGGAACAGGGGTTAGGCAAAATCATTAGTATATACTATCTTCAGTTTAAGACTGCGGAACTTCTCTGGTAATATTTTTTTCTGAGAGTCAGTTATACAATAAATTGTAGTAATTAGTAGCATAAAACAAGGTAATAATGTAATTAAAACCAAAATATTTACTTGCTATAGAAGATACGTTTATGCATCTTAATTCTGCTCCTTGCAAGCTAATAATACTCTATAGGAATTTCTGTGTGGCTTTTACATCTGGTGGTTGTGGAATTAGCATGTACAAAGAGAGCTCAGAATTATGCTTTAATTATGATTTGAATGATGATTTGAGTCTGAGCATGAGTTGTCAACAGAATCGTGAGCTGGGGGAAAAAGAGATAAGGACTGTTAGTGGGATAAAAAGTATATTTGCAGTCACTTACTTTAAAGTGCCTTTTGTTTTAAAAGAAGTAATTAATGTTAGGAATTAATTGGTTTAGATTCTTGATTTTAAAGTTATCTCTTGGTTGCTAAGATGAAGCTTTTTCAAAATTACTACACGATATGCAATGACAGGAACATTTCGGTTGAAAGGTAGAAAACATAATTGAAAAACTAGCTTTTGAGTGCCTGCTTATCACCCTAATTGATAGCAGATGAACCTGAGGAACTAAATGTTGTTGTTCAATAAAAAAAAAGTATTTAGCTGGATTTCACATTATGTTGCATAGTTTCCTCTAAAAGCTAAACATTATTGCTAATGTTTTGATACAATACTAGGCTTTAAGTGGAGCCTGGTATGCATTAATTATCATAAAGCAATCATGAAGTCAAAATTATATGAAAAAAATAGATCCAGGTATAACATCTAAAACTCTTTTAAGGTTTGGGTAACCAAATTAGGGCATTCATAAAATTCATAAAAACCATCCATAAAGAATGATGTTTTAGATGTATGTTTACTGGTATAGAAAACAGTACAAAACAGGCTATATAGTATGAGACCCACTACTGTAAAAAAAAAACCCCAAGATATATAAGAATGGAAAAATCAGAAAGGATATACGCCAAATGTTAGCAGTGGTCATCTCAGGCAGTGGGGTTATGGAAGATTTTCATTTTTGTTAGGCATATAATTAGAATATGTTAGTATTCCAGTCTGCCTAATGTTTAGCAGGAAAATCTTCATATGACTTTAGAATACAACTGTGTACTGTTGCAGATATTTAGTTGGTCCTAACATATATTTACAATTCCTATTTATGCATTTATCCTGTTCTTGTATTTACATATTTTATTATAACAAGTATTAAAACTTTAACTAACATTCAGAAAGAATGAAAGGCAAGGAAATAGATCCACATTTTACCACATTTTGAGTCTGCACATGAGGAGGATGATAGACCTATAGGTAGTGGTTGGTCAAACTAATCACCCAGGACAGAAAGTATGACTTTCCTTTAAAGAAAGATGATGGGTCAGTTAACACATTGGCTGCCTATTTCTATAAGGCTGTATCCCTTTGAGTGAGGAGAAAACATGGTCCAATTGTTCTGCTCAAGGAGAATTTATTTTCTGATTTCTATTTAAAAGAATAGTAGCTTTTGGCAGGTGTATTTTCAGGGGCACTGTTCACATTAGTGTGAACAGTCGGACCACTCATACAAAACTCAAATGAGTGGATTTGCGTGGAGGTTAAGCAGGAATTTCCAGCAATAGGAAGAGCAGAATTAGCCTCTAAATTATTTACTTGAGAAGAAACACAGCCCCCCCCCACCCCCCGCCAGATATACATATGTATCATAGTGCTCTGGGGCATCTGTACTGTAGGTCAAACAAAATCAAGCTGTAACAGAAAAAAGATTGCTTTGCTAGTTGGGATTAATAGCTAATCACGAGGCGAGCATTTAATAAGTTGTTGGAAGTAAATGTTATAAAATCACAGTTTAAGGGAAGAAGTTATGTTTCTGGAGACACAGTAGTAAGCTCCTTTCTTCCCTTTCTGATTAAACGAGATACTCTAGTGGGGTTTTATTTTTTCTGCTTCATAGCCAGTCTTCATTCTGACATGTGGAAGACAGCTTTTAACTACTAGTGAATAATCAATTTTCTGTCACAATTTTATTAACAGTAAGTAATTAATCAGTCTCACAATTTTATTTAGAATGTTGGTTCAAATATCTGGCTGTAATTTTTTTCAGCCCAAATGAAAATTTGTAAACCATGTTTCAAATTGGTCCTACAACTGACGAACTGATTTTCTTGAGAGAGAAAGCTTAGCAAATTTTCTAATTAGTGCTAAGACCTGATTTTCTGTGGCTCACTGCTTCATGTATTGCACTTCTTCAGATTATGCTGTAGGAAATGTCTTTAGAGGTTGGTGTTTTCTATTGATCTCTACAATTGTTCTCAGTAATTTAGAAGTTAACTGTGCAGTGATTTTTCAAGAATGCGCTGGAGCCTTGAGTCAGCACACACCCCTCTCCACCGAGCCCGGGGGCAAAGATTCTTGTAGCCCCTCTTTGGCTTCAAGAGTTAGGAGTGGGACGCCCGGACTCCAGCTGTCAGTTCATTTCCTCTGTGTAACTTTCCTGTTCTTTCAGCCTGCAGTTCACGCCTTAAAATCCTCTTCCCTTATAAGCTGAGAAGGGATTTGTGCAGTGTGAGCTTACCTGAGAAACTAAAGATGTCATTAATTAGAAAGGTGCTTCTGGGCAACAGGAAATTTTTCACTGGAAAGGTTTCAAATCTAAGAAAGTAATTAATTTCTCTGTGGAAAAGAATTACATTTTTCTCTTCTGATGTCCTTCTTTACTGCAATTGAAGGGTTTAACGCACGACAGAGGGAATAGGACTCCTCTCTCATTAACCCTCACAGTTTGGCTCCCTCTTTTCTGTCTCTTTCCTCTTCCATTTCAGCAGCAGTGGTGCCTTCTAGGGATTTGGGGGGACATTTTATTTTCTTTTCCTGAGGAAGAGTTAAGGAATGTAACACAGTAAGTATTTTTCTTAATGTGCGTATACTGTCAGAAGGAGTTTTTAAAAATGAAATATTCATGTTTACTAAAAGAAAAATGGCAAACTAGGAAAAATAGTTACAGTAAATATGATAAAGTTTTGTTAAAAGGAAAATGACAAGTTGCAAATTTAGCTGCAATAAATATGATAAAGTTTTGCCATCATAGGTGTACTATGATGATCAAAATATGGGGAAAGGACATGAGCTTATATTTAAAAGAAGAAACAGAGGGATCTAAAATCCATTGTTATTAACAATCAAAGAAATTAATATTGAAACAAGATACGTTACAAAAGTTTATGTATTTAGGTATGTATGTGTCATCATCATCATTATCACTGTCATCTAGTATCAGTACGGACTCATGGATTCCTATTTTGTTCAATAGATTATAATTCTTACTGTAATTATTTCCATCTCAAATTGACCCAGATTGGGTCAGTGGGAGGCCCTTCAAGCTGGCTCTTGTGTTTTTCTTGACATGCTTCCATCATTATTTTGAGTGCTTTCTTACTTTCTGGCATAAAAAAGATGTTTAAGGCTGATCTTAAATTCTTCCTGCCCCAGACCTGGAATCAGTATTTCTTCAAGGAGCTCGTGCAGAACTTGTGTGTATTTGCGTATTAGAAACCATGAGCTGTTGCTGAGACCTCTGCTTTTAATCCAAATTCACAAAGCTCTTTACTTGCCTTTCTTCATTCCGTATTTACCTGTCTCTTCTGCACTGAGAACTCTGGCTTCTGGCAACATCAGTGCATTTGCTCATTTGCTTATCCCTTCAACGCACATAAAATAGTTTAAGAATTCATACACCTTTGCCACCACGAAAACAAACCTACTAAGATGAGGTCCAGATTTGTTTGCTATTCTTTTACTCCATGGCTGGTGTTCAAAAGTAACTTTGGTTAGTTCTTTAATTCTCCCACAGTATGCTTATATTGTTTAAAATACTTTTTGGATCACTTGTTTCTGTTTGCATTTAATTTTGTGGTTTTCCCCATCTGTGTTGATTAACTTTTATTTTTTTGGCTATATAGAACACTAACATGTTTCCAAAAGTATCCAAAAAGGTATAATCATGTATACTCAATCCCTCCTCTATTCCTTTCATTTTATTGCCCCAACCTCTTTGTAGGTAACTAATTTCATTGTTTTCTATTTTATCTTTTCTATAGTTTTTCCAAAAACAAGCATATTCTTATACATTTCCTACTTTCCCTTCTTTCTTAGACAAAGGCAGTATACTGTATACACATTTTTGCACTGATATGAAAATCACTGCATATCAGTTCATAGATATTCTCCTTATTCCTTTTCACTGCTGCGTGATATTTCAATGCATTTTTGTACCATAGTTAATTCATTCAATTTCTTATGTTTGGGCTCTTGGATTTTTCAGTTGCAAATAATGTGGCAATGAATAACCTCATATTGTTGATGTGTAACTTCTTGGTAAAAATAGTAGAAATGGGATCATTGGATTGAAAGGTAAATGTGTTTGCACTTTTGTTAGATACTGTTAAATTCCTCTCCATAAGGGTTGTATCATTTTGCATTACTCTGGTGTTGTATGAGAGTGCTTTTCTTCCATAACTTCATGAACAGAGTATATTGTCAAGCTTTTGCATTTTTGCCAATTTGATGGTAAAATGGTAGCTCAGTGTAATTTTAATTTTCATTTATTTAATGAGTAAAGTTGAACACCTTTTCATATGTTTAGAGTCATTTTACAATCTTTATTTTTTTGGTGAATTGACTGTTCATGTCTCTTGCCTACTTTTCTGTAGAATTTTTGTTCATTTTTTTCCTCATTTCTTTTTATATCAGAGATATCAGCCCTTTACCTGTGATATATGTTACCGATTTTCTTCCCAGTTTGTCATTTGTCTTTTGATTTTGTTTGTGATATTTCAAGTCAAGCAAATTTTTTTTTAATTTTCATGTAGTAAAAATATCAATTTTTCTTTATTGCATCCGGGTTTTGAGTTATTATTAGTTAAGTTTTCCACTATAGCAAGATTATAGGGGAATTCGTGTGTTTTCTTCTAGTGCTTGTGTTGTTTCATTTTGTTTTAATGTATGTTTCGGGAATGGATTTAATTTTATCTTTTCATCACCCCAGTAATTTGAGATACCACCTTTATCATATACTAAATTTCCATATGTAGTTGGGCTTGTTGCTGCACTTTTTATTCTACTTGGTCTGTCTGTTCACACATCAGTAGTACACTCTTCTACAGTATGTTTTAATATCTCGTAGGGTTAGTACCCTCTCACAGCTTTTCTTTTTCAGTGTTTTCCAAGTATTCTTGCATGCTTATTTTTCCATGTGAACTTTAGGAGTCCCTTGTTTAGCTCTAGAAGAGAATTTGTAGGTATTTTTTATTGGGATTGCATTAAATTCATAAATTAACTTTAGGGGAGAACTGACATCTTGATGATGTTGAAATGTCCTAACCAGAGCAAGGAATGTCTTTCCACTTAGGAGTGCTTTGTAATTTTATTCATATAGGTTTTGAACATTTCTTGCTAAGTTTGTTCTCAAGTATTTTATCTTTTTTGTTGCTGTTGTAAATGGGGTTTTCTTTTCCATCATATCTTCTGTTTATTATTGTGTATAAGGAGGTTGCTGATTTTTGCATGTTAATTCTGTATATTCCTACCTTGATTAATTCTTTAATTTTGTGAGATAGTTTTGTCATTGATTCCCTAGAGGTATGTAGGTATATTAAAAAGTCCTCTGTGAGTTCCAGTTCAAGATGGCAACACAGGAGGCTCCTGAACTCACCTTTTTGCTGGCACACCAAGTCTACAGCTATATATGGAGCAATTTCCTCTGAAAGAAATCTAGAAACTGGTTGAGTGACTCCTACATATTGGGTAAACAAGAAGATATTTACATTAGGATGGATATGAAAGGCTAAGACAAACTTATGCCACAAACCCTACACCTGGCACAGGGACAAACAATCAGGAGGGAACTCACAACTCCCAGCTTCTCCCTGAGGATTGAAGGGTTTGGACCCAACATCTAGCATCCCAACGTTGAAGACTTCCACCTGAGGGACAGGCCCCCCAAACATCTAGCTCTGAAACCCAACAGGGCTTACTTCCATGAGACCCACAAGACTATAGCAAAGAAAGAAACAGTTATTAATGGGAACACAAGGACTCAGTATGGCTATTCCCCCAGGGCTCAGCACAGAAGGAGCAGACAGAATCACCTATCTTCCAGTCAGCCCCTGAAAGAGGCCTATTTACACACTTTAAAAGCTGCTGCCTGAGGGCCAGGCTCTAATTTAGCACACTGGATTATTATTGTAAATGACAAATAAATAAATAATAATTATTATAAATGATTATGATCCTCCCCTGAGACCTGGGAGGCTGGTGGGCACTGTCTCCACATTCTCCCTCTGCCCTGCTCCAGGTCACTGGTGTCTCCCTGGAAGGAGCTTGTGCACACCTCTGGTGACCTAGCTTTTATGGCTGCAGATCAGAGGATGAAACACTTGATAGTGCATCTCTGGTAGCCAGTAGGGCTTGTGGTCATGGACCCCACAGGACAATAGCAAACAAAGAAAAAGTTCTTAACTGGCTATCCCCCCAAGGCTCAGTGCAGAGAGAACAGACAAAAATGCCCAGCCCCCAGTCTTTCTTTAAAAGCTGCTGCCTAAATGTCTGGCTTCCCATCAGGTGCTGACTGAGATCCTCCCCTTTGGGACACTGACAGGTCTTGACCCAACTTCAACTTCTGGGAGTTCTCAGAACAAAGGAGGCAACTTGGACAATCACAAAGGTTCGAGAGACAAACAAGAGTTAGGGCCGGGTTATAAGCTTCATCTCCTACATAAGACCACTGCATCAAGATGGAGAGGTGGCTATTTTATCTAATGAACAGAAACCAACACAGAGCGTCAGGGAAAAGGAAGAAACAGACGAATATGTTCCAAACAAAAGAATAAGATAAAACTCCAGAGACAGGCCTTAATGAAAAGAAGATAAGTAATTTCCCTGATACAGAATTCAAAATGATGGTCTTAAAAATGCTCACTGAGAGCAGAAGAATGCATAAACAAAGTGAGAATTTCAACAGAGGTAGAAAATGTAAGAAAATACCAAACAGAAATTACAGAGCTGAATACAATAATTGAACTGAAAAATTTTTTAAGGGGTTCAAACTATATTTCAAAGCTATAGTAATCAAATCAGTATGGCTTTGGAATAAAAACAGACACATAGATCAGTGGAACAGAATAGAGCTCAGACATCAACCCATGAATATATGGTAAACTAATTTTTGACAATGGTGCCAAGAACACACAATAGAGAAAGGATAGTCTTTTCGATTAATAGTGCTTGGAAGACTGGACAGCCACATGTAAAAGAATGAAACTGGATCCCTATCTTACACCATATACAAAAATCAACTAAAAATGGATTAAAGACTTGAACATAAACCTGAAGCCACAAAATCCTAGAAGAAAACATAGGGGGGACGGACCTTCAAGATGGTGGAGGAGTAAGACGTGGAGATCACCTTCCTCCCCACAAATACATCAGAAATACATCTACACGTGGAACAACTCCTACAGAACATCTACTGAACGCTGGCAGAAGACCTCAGACTTCCCAAAAGGCAAGAAACCCCCCACGTACCTGGGTAGGGTAAAAGAAAAAAGAAAAAACAGAGACAAAAGAATAGGGATGGGACCTGCACCTTGGGGAGGGACCTGTGAAGGAGGAAAAGTTTCCACACACTAGAAAGGCCCTTCACTGGCAGAGACGGTGGGGGTGGGGGGGAAGCTTCAGAGCCACGGAGGAGAGTGCAGCAACAGGGGCGTGGAGGGCAAAGCGGAGAGATCCCCGCACAGAGGATTGGTGCCGACCAGCACTCACCAGCCCGAGAGGCTTGTCTGCTCACCTGCCGGGGCGGGCTGGGGCTGGGAGCTGAGGCTCAGGCTTCAGAAGTCAGATCCCAGGGAGAGGACTGGGGTTGGCTGCATGAACACAGCTTGAAGGGGGCTAGTGCACCACAGCTAGCCGGGAGGGAGTCCAGGAAAAGGTCTGGACCTGCCTAAGAGGCAAGAGACCATTGTTTCGGGGTGTGCTAGGAGAGGGGATTCAGAGCACCGCCTAAACGAGCTCCAGAGACAGGCATGAGCTGTGGCTACTAGCGCGGGCATGAGATGCTAAGGCTGCTGCTGCAGCCACCAAGAAGCCTGTGTGCAAGCACAGGTCACTATCCACACCTCCCCTCCAGGAGCCTGTGCAGCCCGCCACTGCCAGCGTCCCGTGATCCAGGGACAACTTCCCCTGGAGAACACACGGAATGCCTCAGGCTGGTGCAACGTCACGCCGGCCTCTGCCGCTGCAGGCTCGCCCCACATTCCGTACCCCTCCCTCCCCCCGGCCTGAGTGAGCCAGAACCCCGTAATTCGCTGCTCCTTTAACCCCCTCCTGTCTGGGCAAGGAACAGATGCCAGAGGGTGACCTACATGCAGAGGCAGGGCCAAATCCAAAGCTGAACCCCCGGAGCTGAGCGAACAAAGAAGAGAAAGGGAAATTTCTCCGCGCAGCGTCAGGAGCAGTGGATTAAATCTCCACAATCAACTTGAGGTACCCTGCAGCTGTGGAATACCTGAATAGACAAGGAATCATCCCAAAATTGAGGCAGTGGACTTTGGGAGCAACTGTAGACTTGGGGTTTGCTGTGTGTGACTGACCAGTTTCTGATTTTTATGTTTATCTTAGTTTAGTTTTTTTTTTTTAAACATATTTATTGGAGTATAATTGCTTTACAATGGTGTGTTAGGTGACAAAGAAGACATCATAAAGTTGCATAAAGTAGAAACATTGCAAACAACACACACTGACCAGTAAAATTAGAAACGAAAAATGCAATTAAAAATAAAGGCCTTCCAACTTAGAAACAATTTTTTAATTTTATTAAACAACTCATTGAAAAAGTGAAAGAAAATATAAACAGAAATTATCAAACTTCTGAATAATATAAAGATGAAAAAACTACATGTGACAGAGTCCATGGGATATATTTAAGGCAGTGATCAAAAGAAAAGTCATACCCTTGAATACCTATATTAATTAAAATAAAAGAATAAAAATAAATGAATCTACAATTTAAAAAGGTACAAAAAGAGTGATGAATAAACCAGAAGTAAGCACTAAAAAGGAAGATAAAGATAAAAGTAGAAATTAAAGATACAGTGAATTGGGAAAAAAAAAGATCAAAATTTAAAAATCAAAGTTCTGGTTCTTTGGTAGAAATTGACAAATTAGACAAATCACTACTTAAATTAATAAAGGAAACTCAAGGGTTTTTTTTTTTGCTGTTGAGTTGTATGAGTTCTTTATATATGTTAGATATTAATCTATTATCAGGTATGTGATTTGCAAATATTTATTCCCATTCCAGAGACTGCCTTTTCATTTTGATGATGGTTTCCTATGCTGTGAAGAAAATTTTTAATTTGATATAATCCCACTTATTTATTTTTGCTTTTGTTGCTTTTGTTGCTAAATCCAAAAAAATCATTGCCAAAAAATGATGTCTACAAGCTTACCCCCTATATTATCTTTTTTTTTTTAAACAACTTTATTGGAGTATAATTGATTTACATTGTTGTGTTAGATTCTGCTGTATAACAAAGTGAATCAGCTGTATGTATACTTATATTCCCATATCCCCTCCTTCTTGCATCTCCCTCCCACCCTCCCTATCCCACCCCTCTAGGTGGTCAACAAAGCACTGAGCTGATCTCCCTGTGCTATGCAACTGCTTCCCACTGCCTATCTATTTTACATTTGGTAGTGTATATATGTCAGTGCCACTCTCTCACTTCGTCCCAGCTTACCCTTCCCCCTCCCTGTGTCCTTAAGTCCATTCTCTATGTCTGCATCTTTATTGCTGTCCTGCCCCTAGGTTCTTCAGAACCTTTTTTTTTTAGATTCCATATATATGTGTTAGCATATGGGATTTTTTCTTCTCTTTCTGACTTACTTCACTCTCTATGACAGATTCTAGGTCCATCCAACTCACTACAAATAACTCAATTTCGTTTCTTTTTATGGCTAAATAATATTCCATTGTATATATGTGCCACATCTTTTTTATCCATTCATCCGTCGATGGACACTTAGGTTGCTTCCATGTCCTGGCTATTGTAAATACTGCTGCAGCGAACACTGTGGTACATGACTCTTTTTGAATTATGGTTTTCTCAGGGTATATGCCCAGTAGTGGGATTGCTGGGTCATATGGTAGTTCTATTTTTAGATTTTTTTTTTATAATTTTTTTTAACATCCTTATTGGAGTATAACTGCTTTACAATGGTGTGTTAGTTTCTGCCATATAACAAAGTGAATCAGCTATACATATACATACATCCCCATATCTCCTTCCTCTTGCGTCTCCCTCCCACCCCTCTAGGTGGGTCACAAAGCACCAAGCTGATCTCCCTGTGCTATGTGGCTGCTTCCCACTAGCTACCTATTTTACATTTGGTAGTGTGTATATGTCAATGCTATCTCCACCTTTATCTTGCATCACTCTTCCCTTTTCACCATCTGATATTACGTGGAGCCGGGAGGTCTCTGGTGGACCAATGACCTGAACTCGGCTCTCCCACCTCAGAGGCTCAGGCCTGAAACCCACCCAGAGCACGAAGACCCTGTCAGCTACATGGCCAGGTACATGGAGAGTTTCTTCTGTTTTGGGAAGTCTGAGGTCTTCTGCCAGCATTCAGTAGGTGTTCTGTAGGAGTTGTGCCACATGTAGATGTATTTGTGATGTATTTGTGGGGAGGAAGGTGATCTCCACATCTTACTTCTCCACCATCTTGAAGGTCTCCTCTCCTTAGTTTAGTTTTCAGTGCTTCTTATCATTGGTGGATTTGTTTATTGCTTTGGTTGCTCTCTCTTTTTTTTTTTTCTTTTATTACTTAAAAAATTGTTTTATTTTAATAATATATTTTTAAATTTTTTATTTTAATAACTTTATTTTATTTTATTTAGTTTTCTTTCTTTCTTTTTTTTTCCTCCCTTTTCTACTGAGCCGCATGGCTGACAGGGTCTTGGTGCTCGGGCCGGCTGTTGGGTCTGAGCCTCTGAGAGGGAGAGCCGAGTTCAGGACATTGGACCACCAGAGACCTCCCAGCCCCATGTAACATCAGTCGGCGAGTGCTCTCCCAGAGATCTCCCTTTCAATGCTAAGACCCAGCTCCACTCAAGGACCAGCAAGCTCCAGTGCTGGACACCCCATTTCAAACAACTAGCAAGACAGGAACACAACCTCACCCATTAGCAGAGAGACTGCCTAAAATCATAATAAGGTCACAGACACCCCAAAACACACCACTGGATGCGGTCCTGACCACCAGAAAGACAAGATCTAGCCTCATCCACCAGAACAAAGGCACCAGTCCCCTTCACCAGGAAGCCTACACAACCCACTGAACCAAACTTACCTACTGGGAGCAGACACCAAAATCAACGGGAACTATGAACCTGCAGCCTGCGAAAAGGAGACCCCAAACACAGTAAGTTAAGCAAAATGAGAAGACAGAGAGATACACAACAGATGAAGGAGCAAGTTAAAAACCCACCAGACCAAACAAATGAAGAGGAAGTAGGCAGTCTACCTGAAAAAGAATTCATAGTAATGATAGTAAAGATGATCCAAAATCTTGGAAATAAAATGGAGAAAATACACAAAACGTTTAGCAAGGACCTAGAAGAGCTAGTGAGCCAACAAACAATGATGAACAACACAATAAATGAAATTAAAAATTCTCTAGAAGGAATTAATAGCAGAATAACTGAGACAGGAACGGATAAGTGTCCTGGAAGATAAAATACTGGAAATAACTAATGCAGAGCAAATAAAGAAAAAAGAGTGAAAAGAGTTGAGGACAGTCTCAGAGACCTCTGGGGCAACATTAAATGCACCAACTTTCGAATTATAGAGGTCCCAGAAGAAGAAGAGAAAAAGAAAGGGACTGAGAAAATATTTGAAGAGATTATAGGTGAAAACTTCCCTAATATGGGAAAGGAAATAGTTAATCAAGTCCAGGAAGCACAGAGAGTCCCATATAGGATAAATCCAAGGAGAAACACACCAAGACACATATTAATCAAACTATCAAAAATTAAATACAAAGAAAAAATATTAAAAGCAACAAGGGAAAAACAACAAATAACATACAAGGGAATCCCCATGAGGTTAACAGCTGATCTTTCAGCAGAAACTCTGCAAGCCAGAAGAGGGTGGCAGGACATATTCAAAGTGATGAAAGGGAAAAACCTACAACCAAGATTACCCAGAAAGGATCTCATTCAGGTTCGACGGAGAAATTAAAATCTTTTCAGACAAGCAAAAGCTAAGAGAATTCAGTACCACCAAACCAGCTTTGCAACAAATGCTAAAGGAACTTCTCTAGGCAGGAAACACAAGAGAAGGAAAAGACCTACAATAACAAACCCAAAACAATTAAGAAGATGGTAATAGGAACATACATATCGATAACTACTTTAAATGTAAATGGATTAAATGCTCCAACCAAAAAAAAGAGACTGGCTGAATGGATACAAAAACAAGACCTGTATATATGCTGTCTATAAGAGACCCAGTTTTGACCTAGGGACACATACAGACTGAAAGTGAGGGGATGGAAAAAGATATTCCATGCAAATGGAAATGAGAAGAAAGCTGATGTAGCAATTCTCATATCAGACGAAATAGATTTTAAAATAAAGACTATTACAAGGGACAAAGAAGGACACTACATAATGATCAAGGGATCAATCCAAAAGAGAATATAACAATTGTAAATATTTATGCACCCAACCTAGGAGCACCTCAATAAATAAGGCAAATGCTAACAGCCATAAAAGGGGAAATCGACAGTAACACAATCATAGTAGGGGACTTTAACACCCCACTTTCACCAATGACAGATAATCCAAAATGAAAATAAATAAGGAAACAGAAGCTTTAAATGACACATTAAGCAAGATGGACTTAATTGATATTTATAGGACAGTCCATCCAAAAACAACAGAATACAGTTTCTTCTCAAGTGCTCATGGAACATTCTCCCGGATAGATCATATCTTGGGTCACAAATCAAGCCTTGGTAAATTTAAGAAATTTGAAATCGTATCAAGTATCTTTTCCGACCACAATGCTATGAGACTAGATATCAATTACAGGAAAAAAATCTGTAAAAAATACAAACACATGGAGGCTAAACAATACACTACTAAATAACCAAGAGATCACCGAAGAAATCAAAGAGGAAATAAAAAAATACCTAGAAACAAATGACAATGAAAACAGGACGACCCAAAACCTATAGGATGCAGCAAAAGCAGTTCTAAGAGGGAAGTTTATAGCAATATAATCCTACCTCAAGAAACAAGAAACATCTTAAATAAACAATCCAACCTTACACCTAAAGCAAATAGAGAAAGAAGAAGAAGAAAACCCCAAAGTTAGCAGAAGGAAAGAAATCATAAAGATCAGATCAGAAATAAATGAAAATGAAATGAAGGAAATTATAGCAAAGATCAATAAAACTAAAAGCTGGTTCTTTGAGAAGATAAACAAAATTGATAAATCGTTAGCCAGACTCATCAAGAAAAAACGGGAGAAGACTCAAATCAACAGAATTAGAACTGAAAAAGGAGAACAGCTGACACTGCAGAAATACAAAGGATCATGAGAGATTACTACAAGCAACTATATGCCAATAAAATGGGCAACCTGGAAGAAATGGACAAATTCTTAGAAAAGCACAACCTTACAAGACTGAACCAGGAAGAAATAGAAAATATAAACAGACCAATCACAAGCACTGAATTTGAGACTGTGATTAAAAATCTTCTAACAAACAAAAGCCCAGGATCAGATGGCTTCACAGGCAAATTCTATGAAACATTTAGAGAAGAGCTAACACCTACCCTTCTCAAACTCTTCCAAAATATAGCAGAGGGAGGAACAATCCCAAACTCATTCTACGAGGCCACCATCACCCTGATACCAAAACCAGACAAAGATGTCACAAAGAAAGAAAACTACAAGCCAATATCACTGATGAACATAGATGCAAAAATCCTCAACAAAATACTAGCAATCAGAATCCACAGCGCATTAAAAGGATCATACACCATGATCAAGTGGGGTTTATCCCAGGAATGCAGGGATTTTTCAATATACGCAAATCACTCAATGTGGTACACCACATTAACAAACAGAAGGTTAAAAACCATGTGATTTCTCAATAGATGCAGAAAAAGCTTTTGACAAAATTCAACACCCATTTATGATAAAAACTCTCCAGAAAGTAGGCATAGAGGAAACTTACCTTAGCATAATATAGGTCATATATGACAAACCCACAGCCAACATCGTTCTCAATGGTGAAAAACTGAAACCATTTCCACTAAGATCAGGAACAAGACAAGGTTGCTCACTCTCACCACTATTACTCAACATAGTTTTGGAGTTTTAGCCACAACAATCAGAGAAGAAAAAGAAATAAAAGGAATCCAAATCGGAAAAGAATAAGTAAAGCTGTCACTATTTGTAGATGACATGATACTATACATAGAGAATCCTAAAGATGCTACCAGAAAACTACTAGAGCTAACCACTGAGTTTGGTAAAGTGGCCGGAAGCAAAATTAGTGCAGAGAAATCTCTTGCATTCCTATACACTAATGATGAAAAATCTGAAAGAGAAAGAAGGAAACACTCCTATTTACCATTGCAACAAAAAGAATAAAATACCTAAGAATAAAGCTACCTAAGGAGACAAAAGCCCTGTATGCAGAAAACTATAAGACACTGAGGAAAGAAATTAACAATGATACAGACAGATGGAGAGATATACCATGTTCTTGGATTGGAAGAATCAACAGTGTGAAAATGACTGTACTACCCAAAGCAATCTACAGATTGAATGCAATCCCTATCAAACTACCAATGGCATTTTTCACAGAACTAGAACAAAAAATTTCACAGTTTGTATGGAAACACAAAAGACCCTGAATAGCCAAAGTAATCTTGAGAAAGAAAAATGGAGCTGGAAGAATCAGACTCCCTGACTTCAGACTATACTACAAAGCTACAGTAATCAAGACAGTATGGTACTGGCACAAAAACAAATATAGATCAATGGAACAGGATAGAAAGCCCAGAGATAAACCCACGCACATATGGTCACCTTATCTTTGATAAAGGAGGCAAGAATATACAATGGAGAAAAGACAGCCTCTTCAATAAGTGGTGCTGGGCAAACTGGACAGCTAAATGTAGAAGAATGTAATTAGAACACTCCCTAACACCATACACAAAAATAAACTCAAAATGGATTAAAGACCCAAATGTAAGGCCAGACATTATAAAACTGTTAGAGGAAAACATAGGTAGAGCACTCTATGACGTAAATCACAGCAAGATCCTTTTTGACCCGCCTCCTAGAGAAATGGAAATAAAAACAAAAATAAACTAATGGGACCTAATGGAATTTAAAAGCTTTTGCACAGCAAAGGAAACCATAAACAAGCCAAAAGACAGCCCTCAGAATGGGAGAAAATATTTGCATATGAAGCAACTGACAAAGCATTAATCTCCAAAATATACAAGCAGCTCATGTAGCTCAATGTCAAAAAGACAAACAATCCAATCCAAAAATGGGCAGAAGACCTAAATAGACATTTCTCCAAAGAAGATATACAGATTGCCAACAAACACATGAAGGGATGCTCAACATCGTTAATCATTAGAGAAATGCAAATCAAAACTACAGTGAGGTGTCACACCAGTCAGAATGGCCATCATCAAAAAATCTACAAAGAAAAAATGCTTGAGAGGGTGTGGAGAAAATGGTACCCTTTTACAGTGTTGGTAGGAATGTAAATTGATTCAGCCACTGTGGAGAACAGTATGGAGGTTCCTCAAAAACTAAAAATAGAACTACCCTATGACCCAGCAATCCAACTACTGGGCATATACCTCGAGAAAGCCATAACTCAAAAAGAGGCATGTTCCACAGTGTTCATTTCAGCACTATTTACAATAGCCAGGGCATGGAAGCAACCTAAGTCTCCATCAATAGATGAATGGATAAAGAAGATGTGGCACATATATACAATGGAATATTACTCAGCCATAAAAAGGAACGAAATTGAGTTATTTGTAATGAGGTGGATGGACCTAGAGACAGTCATACAGAGTGAAGTAAGTCAAAAAGAGAAAAACAAATACCGTATGCTAACACATATATATGAAATCTAAAAAATAAAAAAAAGAAAAAAATGGCTCTGAAGAACCTAGGGACAGGACAAGAATAAAGAGGCAGACGTAGAGAATGGACTTGAGGACACGGGGAGGGGGATGGGTAAGCTAGGACGATGTGAGAGAGTGACATGGACATATACACACTACCAAATGTAAAATAGATAGCTAGTGGTAATCAGCCACATAGCACAGGGAGATCAGCTCGGTGCTTTGTGACCACCTAGAGGGGTGGGATAGGGAGGGTGGGAGGGAGACGCAAGAGGGAGGAGATGTAGGGATGTATGAATATGTATAGTTGATTCACTTTGTTATATGGCAGAAACTAACACACCATTGTAAAGCAGTTATACTCCAATAAGGATGTTAAAAAAAATTATAAAAAAAAAAAATCTAAAAATAGAACTACCATATGACCCAGCAATCCCACTACTGGGCATATACCCTGAGAAAACCATAATTCAAAAAGAGTCATGTACCACAGTGTTCGCTGCAGCAGTATTTACAATAGCCAGGACATGGAAGCAACCTAAGTGTCCATCGATGGATGAATAGATAAAGAAGATGTGGCACATATATACAATGGAATATTACTTAGCCATAAAAAGAAACGAAATTGAGTTATTTGTAGTGAGTTGGATGGACCTAGAATCTGTCATAGAGAGTGAAGTAAGTCAGAAAGAGAAGAAAAAATCCCGTATGCTAACACATATATATGGAATCTAAAAAAAAAAGTTTCTGAAGAACCTAGGGGCAGGACAGCAATAAAGATGCAGACATAGAGAATGGACTTAAGGACACGGGGAGGGGGAAGGATAAGCTGGGACGAAGTGAGAGAATGGCATAGACATATATACACTACCAAATGTAAAATAGATAGCCAGTGGGAAGCAGCTGCATAGCACAGGGAGATCAGCTCAGTGCTTTGTGACCACCTAGAGGGGTGGGATAGGGAGGGTGGGAGGGAGACGCAAGAAGGAGGGGATATGGGGACATATGTATACATATAGCTGATTCACTTTGTTATACAGCAGAAACTAACACAACAATGTAAAGCAATTATACTCCAATAAAGTTGTTAAAAAAAAAAAAGATAACATAGAGGGTAAGCTTGTAGACATCATTTTTTGGCAATGATTTTTTTAGATTTAGCACCAAAAGAACAAAAGCAAAAATAAATTAGTGGGATTATATCAAATTAGAATTTTCTTCACAGCATAGGAAACCATCATCAAAATGAAAAGGCAGTCTCTGGAATGGGAATAAATATTTGCAAATCACATACCTGATAATAGATTAATATCTAACATATATAAAGGACTCATGCAACTCAATAGCAAAAAAACCCCCTTGATTTTCCTTTATTGATTTAAGTAGTGATTTGTCTAATTTGTCAGTTTCTACCAAAGAGCCAGAACTTTGATTTTTAAATTTTGATCTTTTTTTTTCCCAATTCACTGCATCTTTAATTTCTACTTTTATCTTTATCTTCCTTTTTAGTGCTTACTTCTGGTTTATTCATCACTCTTTTTGTACCTTTTTAAATTGTAAATTCATTTATTTTTATTCTTTTAATTAATGTAGGTATTCAAGGGTATGACTTTTCTTTTTTTTTTTTTTTTAAATTTTATTTATTTATTTATTTATTTATGGCTGTGTTGGGTCTTCGTTTCTGTGCGAGGGCTCTCTCTAGTTGTGGCAAGTGGGAGCCACTCTTCATCGCGGTGCGCGGGCCTCTCACCATCGCGGCCTCTCTTGTTGCGGAGCACAGGCTCCAGACGCGCAGGCTCAGTAGTTGTGGCTCACGGGCCCAGTTGCTCCGCGGCATGTGGGATCCTCCCAGACCAGGGCACGAACCCGTGTCCCCTGCACTGGCAGGCAGACTCTCAACCGCTGCGCCACCAGGGAAGCCCAAGGGTATGACTTTTCTTTTGATCACTGCCTTAAATATATCCCATGGACTCTGTCACATGTAGTTTTTTCATTGTTAGGTTATTCAGAAGTTTGATAATTTCTGTTTATATTTTCTTTCACTTTTTCAATGAGTTGTTTAATAAAATTAAAAATTTTTTTCTAGGTTGGAAGGCGTTTTTTATTTTTAATTGCACTTTTCAGTTCTAATTTTATTGCATTCTGGTCAGTGTGTGTTGTTTGCAGTGTTTCTACTTTATGCAACTTTATGATGTTTTCCTTGTCACCTAACATATTAACAATGTTGGTGAATTTTTCATGTGCACTCTGAAAGAATATATTTTTTATTTTCAAGGTTAGTGTTGTATTTCATATATATATTTTTAAGAGACATCCAATAATTATATTGTTTCTATCTTCTATGACCTTATTTATATTTTTTCTTTGGTTTTGTACTGAAAGTGAATTTCCATCTCTTTCTCCTTGTATCATCGATAGTTTCTGATTTGCGTAGGTACTTTATGTGTTATTTGGGGCATAGGTATTCATAACTATCCTATCTTTGTGAGTTCTGGCTTTTAGCATTATATAGTGCTTTTATTTTTCTTGAATGTTGCTTTTTGGCCTGAATTCTACTTTATATTAGGATTACAAACCCTGCTGACTTATTGTTTCCATTTGGGCACTCCTGTATCCCGTAGAACCTTCCTTCTTTTAGTCTTCCACTTTTTGTTGTGAATGTTAAACATCCACTGTATATCAATGCCTTGATTTTTATTATCCTTAAAAGTCCTTAAAATAAATTCTTCTCTCATGTTATGCTACAGCTACTATACAATCTATTTCTCCTCCTTTTTATTTAAACTTTTCAAAAGAGTAGTCCTCATCTGCTGCCTTTAATTCCTCTCCTCCTTTTTATGTTTGTACTCTATGCTCTTGTGCCTGTATCCATAGGACTTATCAAAATGTCTCTCTGTACTGTTACCGATAACTTCCAAATTTCCAATTCTAACAACATTTGTATAACTGGAATTCTGTAGTTCCTTGGCTTCTATACCACAGCACACACTAGTCCTCCTTTTGGTTTTGTGATTGTGCCTCCCTGGCTTCCCTTGTGAACTTTGTTCAGGGGAGTGACCAGAGGGATGTATCCTTAATAACTCATACTAATCTTTTGCCTAGCTCAGTGCTTGGAGTAGAGTAGAAGCTCAACATTTTCAGAAATACTGCATAAGTGAAATAAAACCTGTCTCTAAACTATGACCTTCAATGTATGACCTGCTGTAATTAAGCCCAGCTAGGGCTGTAGACCCCAGTTACTCTCTAGTCTCATCATTCACTTGAGGGACATTTAAAATTGGTAGATTTCATAGGTAAGTATGGATTTCTTCCTTCTCTTGCTTGATGTGAAGCTGTGACAACACTGAGCTGGCATTTCTTTAGAGCAACCTGTCATGGATTTGAGTAGCTAATGCTCTCTTATGGATAGGCATGTACTCTGAAGTATGACTTGATTCACTAATTTACCTTGCCTGCCTGGGGCATTTTAATTTGGACCTCCTAGTTCAACCTGTTGTCTACACCCAAACTTTATGCTACCTCATGATATCCCAAGGAAGTAATATGGTCCGGGGTAGGTGTCTGGTTAGGAAAAAAAGGACTTGTTATCCTGAACACATTTACTTCTAACAATTAAGTCTTCCATTTATGATTATTGGTTGACTTAGCATGTAACCGACTTATAAAGAACTTTTGGAAATTTTAATCCAGGAAACAAAACTGGTAAAATCAAATCTCAATTATCTGTGTTTTAAAGAGAGGACCATCACAAGCATAAAATAACATTTATGTTAGTCAGTGAAGGTATGCCTTGTTTTAAAAAAACACAAAACATAAAATTTGAACTTACAAAGCAAAAACACTATGACTTAATTTTGTTATGCATGTTTAGTTCCTTTATAAAAGAAATCAGTGATACATACTTTTGAGTAGTACCTATCAAACCCAGGTAAGGCATGATTTTATTTATAAATGACTGTTTGACCTTTTTTATTGAATTTAATACTGATAACATCCATTATTTTAAAAATTAAACATTTAAATGAAACATACAAATATTTCAGAAGAAATCTATTTAATCCCTCGGTAACTATGTTTATTCATCTTCAGCTTTTTATTTAAGCTTATATATCTTTACATGGTTGTAGTCAATGAGTTATGCCACATTTTCTTCTACTTTTTAATTTAGCATTATTTTACAGGAGAATTTATTTGTATATATTTCATATTTAACCCTTTATTGGCATAATATAGTCTACCAAATCAATATGTCAGAGTGTGCCCTATTTTGAAGATTTGGATTGTCTTAGTTTTTCACTGCTATAGTAATGGTGTTATAAATATCTTTAATATATTTTTTAACTCCCTTTAAATGATTTCCTCCCATTACTTCTTAAAACTCTTTTCTTCCTTGGCATTTTGGGAAGTACTTGTCATTCCTTCTCCGTCCTTTTTTATGGTTTCTTTAGCTGTTCTTGAACCTTAACTGCTGTCTAGATCTCTGAAACAACTCATTTGGGAATTTTGAAATAGGAGTAGTTGTTCAGCAGCTGGAAGGGGAGGAAAGTAGGAGTAGGGGAGATGTGGAGAGAAGGGCGTTCCAAGCAGAAAGAGTTACCCAAAGATACTGAGATGCAAACCAGGTAGACTATTCAGAAAATTCCATATATTTTCATTGTTTGGAGCTCTCAAGAAGGAAAAAAGGATAAGATTTTGAAGACCTTAAATTCTATATAGGCCATGAGAATAGTAATTAAATAATACATGATGATCTTATTTGCATTTTAGAAGATCATTCCGATAATTACATGGGGAAAGGCTAAAGTGGGATGCAAGGTAGAGACAATGGAAGCAGTTAGGAGACAATTGCTATAATCAGGCCTGAGATGACAAGGGTCTAAGCCACAATGGTAGTAGTAAGGAGGGACAAATGGGAAGGAGGAGAAATCAACCAGGATTTGGTCACTAATTGGCTGCAGTCAGTGAGGTATTATAAAAGAAGGAGATGAAGATGCATCCCAGGTTTCTGACTTCAATGACAATAATAAACAGCATGGATAACAGTATTAACCAAGCCTGAGAGTTCACGTAATGAATTCAGTTTTGACCAATCTAAATTGGAGGTACTAGTGTCAGATGAGTGATTGGATATATGATGATACTTTGGAGAGAGGCTTGGGGAGAGAGTTGGGAGAGTTTGGAGAGAGGTCTGGGTAGGAGCTGTAGACTGTGCTGTGAGCCCTGAGCAGTTCCTTATGTCCAGTTGTTGTAGGGCATGTCTACCTAGATATTCTACTATCACTTGAAATTCAACATAATCAAATTCTAACTCATCAGCTTTTCTCCCAAGCTAGTTTTGTTAACTTCCTCATGGCTAACTGCGATGTTGTTAAAACACTCACCTCTAGACTCTAAGCCACAGAAGTAAGCTTTATGCTTTTTATCTTTACTGTTATTGCCAAACTAGCCTTTTATCAAGTCCTACAATTTCTTTCTTCAAAGTTTCTTTAGTAGAATTATCCAGGTGCCCAGAAACCTAGGTTTCAGTCCTGACTCTGCTGCTAACTGGGAAGATGATCAACTTGTACAAGCCTTACAACCTTCCTAAGTCCTAGTATCCACATCTGAAAAAAGGAGGGCTTTGACTTAGATAGTAAGTGAATTCTCTTCTAGGTATTCAGTTCTATATCTTTTCTTTCTGATTCTGATACTACAATCTAGGTTTATATAACTGCCTCTAAACTGGTATTCCAGCTTTCAGTGTCATTCCTACCCAATCCCATGCATATAGTTGTCACCAGAAGCTTCCTTAAACACTAATCTTTCATATGATATCCTTGTTTGGGCACTAGCCTAGTGGCTCCCTTTTACCTATTGCGTCAAGCCTGACTTCTTTGTCAACTTATCAAGATTCTATAAAATGATTTCTACCTAGCTAAGTTTATCCTTCATTACCTTCTAACATCATCCCTTATCTCCAGTCAGTCTAGACTTCTGACTGATTTCTTTAAAGAATTTGATCATGATCTTTTCTCCATTTGAAAATCCAGTACGCTTCCCTCTGAATCCTAAATTATTTTTCAAAGATCCACTCAAGTCCTCTCCTCCGGGAAGATTATACTGAACCATTCCATTACTTAGTGTTCTCCTTTCTTCTGACTTCCAAGCACAGTTGTATTCTGTGGCACGATTTAGCACTTAATAATCCATAGGCTTAATTTTTGACGGATTCCTGTGTGGGGGCCACCTTTTGTACCTGCCACAGCCTCACAGAGTACGAAGCCTAATGCACCATAAATACATGTTGGTTTATTAGCTTTCAGGAGCACACGCATTTCTCAGGATAAGGAGCAGACTATAACCTGCACGTTTGAGACAGCAAAACAAAATAACAAAGCCAGAGCTCTGTTGGAGAGGTAACCTGTTAGATGATTTAAAAATCATGTGCTACAATGGACTTGGGTAATTGAAGAGCCTAAATAACCTATTAAATAGAAAGTTAACTCTTGAGTTATTTTTGGTTGTATTTACACGCAGTTGCCAATTTGGGCATTATGGGTCAAATATTGTTATTAGAAGTTGTGCATTTAGGATTTGAATCATCTATGCTATGATAAAAGCATTTTGGTTTTAAGGATGCCACTTTTAACTACTGGAAATCTGTAGTGCAATTTCAAGTTATATATTGTTTTAACAGGTCAAGGTTTCAAATAGATTCCATGAGTTTCTTGAAGAAAGCAGCCACAGAATAGGCCATAAATTACTTGAGTATGTCCCAAAGTAATATTTTCACTGAGTTTTGAAATTTAAATGCCTCTTTGGACTTAAGAATTTATTTCTATTACATTAGATTTCAAAAGAGAAGAGAACTTATCTGCCACATCTTATCTTTTCTCCAGATCTGTCATCAAACTTTTAGCTGGTTTTGCAATTATTATTTAGTACTTTTATATTTTGCAAGCCACCCTGAAATAATTTTAATTATTATGACAAGCATGTTGCAGAAATACTGTGTGATTCTTTATGAATTTTCTATATGACTTTCTCTGGTATCTCTGGATTTTTGGCTGTCTCCTATTTATAAGAAAGTTTATTTTGCCATGCCACTGCCTTCAAAAAGTTTAAAGCCTCCCAGATTAACAATGTACCACAGAGCAAAGACAGGCCAACCTACATTTGGAATTTAACTATAAACCCTCATGGGCCAAAGACAGGATTCTAAAGAGAATCATGATTCATATTCTGTGTTCTCTAAGGTTGAACAAGTGTCTAGACTCCTGAGAGCAGGTGTCAGCAGGCTTTACCACAGTGATTCTCAGTATAGCTGAAGTTGTGGAAAACCATATCAAGGACTGAAAAGCTGAAGGGGACAAAGCTGTCTCTCAGAACACAAGAGACCCAGAGAATACGAAGTATGGCAGAGACCTCATGGTTTCCATCTGTTCAAAAACCACTTGGGTAAACATTTCAGTTGGTTTCCATTCCCTGCCCCATCCTGCTGGTGTTTACTTACTATTCACTGCATCTGCATTATATATTCTTATTAACTGAGAGAAATATGCTTTTCCATAATTTGGGGATGTGATTGTACAGCCACTTGTCATATGATAATGGCACCATCACATAATTTATCTTTTACAGTTTTACAAAGCACTTTCATAGACATTATTGCGTATGATCCTATGACAAGCCTGTGAGCTACGTAGGGCAGACGTTATTCTACTCGTGAATAATTTGAGGCCCAGAGCAGTTAATTGACTTTTTCCAAGATCACACAGCTAATAGAATGGTGTTGGAACCCAGGTCTCTTGACCTAAAGGCCAGAGATCTTTCTATTATTCTTGGATTTCTATTATCAAGCTTGTTAATTATCACATTCATGGGTGACTGATTAAAGGGAAAATGATGATAAAGATGTGAAAGGATTCACATTTCATGGAAAATGAGGATGAGAACTGTCTCCCTATGTTGCTTTTCTGATTTAATCGTAGACTTGTAGGAATTGATAATCAATAGAGAAATGAATGGATACAACCTTTTTTTATTATTATATACAAAGCCTGACAGTTACCTGAGCTCTTGATTTATGGATCCTGGAGGAAAATACATCTTTTTTTTCAAATAGGTTCAGCGGGGGCGGGGGGCTCTAATTTCTCTCAATATGACCCTTTCCAATATCTTAACTTCCCTCATCACAAAATATTTATTTCTGTCTAACCTAAATCCTGACTGCTGTCGTTTAGGCCTAAATCCTTTTGTTCAGCAGGTGCTAGTGTACAATTTTAATTTATAGCTTTGGAAGGGTGCAGGAAATATATTTGAATGATTTCTGACTGCTGACAAGCCCGAATAACTGATAGTCCCAGACATTGAACTGAATGTCCTTTGGCAGAGATAGCTATTTTGAGGGCAGAAGACAGAAACTGGCAAAAACTTTTTTCATTCAGGTGTGGTTTTATGATGGAATTTTATGACAGAAATTAACCAAGTGTCCTTTATATGGTTTATGATGTTATCAGCTCCTAGGCTGAGATTTCATTCTCATTATTCATGTTTATTTGATGTAAAGCAAATTAGATATCAGACAAGAATATTGTGATATAATTTTGATTTTGCAGATGTAATCTGACACCTGAGCAACTTCAGAGAAGCTGGCTTCTTTTATGTGTGCTATTTAGTTCTGTTCTGAAAAATGCTTTTGCATTTTCAAAGGCAGATATTGTGCTTGTCTGTATGGCTTGTACAATTTTGAGCACTCTATCAGCACTTGATATTAATGGCAAACAAGAAAAGCTTTACATATTATAGTTATTTTTCTAGCTTCAAAGATTTTAAAGGTAGAATTTAAAAAATTACTCTGCTCTGAAGAAAAAACTGTAACTGGAGTTCTCTGACGGCGGTATATATTGATGCATTTCTTTGATTTTTTTTTTCTTCAGTCTATACAATAAATGGGGTAAAATTCATGGACGAAGTTTGTGTGTTTTCCCTTCTGAAAAGACTCCCTTCTGAAGTCCCAATTTGTTATCATGCATGTTAAGTGCCAGAAATAGGTGTCTCACTAAGAGGGGTCCTAGAGCACTTATCACCTTCACAGCTTTCTTGTGAATGGTCGCTTTTCCACTGCAGCAGATGAACCTGGCCCTGACCCAAGTCTGATTGGCCCAGTTGTGAGCATAGGACCAAAAGGCAGCATTTATAGGCTGACCAGTCTGTCCCGTCCAATATTTACCTCCCAGTTCCCCTGGCCCTTATGCTTTGTACTCAGCATGCAGACATGTGTGCGAAAATGATCTGTTTAGCTTGGGGTTTCAAGATGGTTCTTGATGATCATGCCATTGTAATTTGTTTTTTGAAACCTGAGTCTGTAACCTCAATTTAGATGATGCATAGAGAGCACATATTGAAAATCAGACTCAGCTTTAAAAATGATAAAATAAACAATTCAAAAAATGAATTGTACATTATATCACACAAATCAGAGGCTCAGACAGATAATGTAGGTTTAGATTTGATTATGGTCCCTGGTAACAGGAAATAGCTTGTGGCTGTGAATCATGCACATGTGTGTGGCCTTGCGTGTGTAGGACACAGCCTCTGCAAAGATCCTCTGCAAGGCACCATGTCAGTCAGGTGTTAGTTCACAACAGGGCCACTGTGGGTATTATGGGAATAAGAGATTTCTTATAGGAATTAGACCTGAAACAAATGTGGGAGGAACTGGGAAGTAGGGTCCTGAAGACGAGTTGGAGGATCCAAGAAGGAGTTCTTAACCAGTTTGCCTGAAGTGCTGGCCAGGATGGACAAATCAGAGCTTGCAGGGAAGTCTGTGTTGCCTGATCTGGGAAGCCAAGCTCATCCAGCTGCCAAAGTGGAACCATGGAAAAGTCTTTGGGAAACTGTTGCCTCTGTGTGGTTACTACCTCTGAGGGTCTACAGCTGAGCAGCTGGTGGTGTTCCTGGGGCCAGTGTTGGCCAGCAGGGCCATCAGTTGGCAGGAAGAGCTGGACGCAAAGCAGAGCAAAGTGAGAACAAGCTGGCACCTACCTGGCTCATCTGCATCTGTTTGCTACCATGTCAGACTGTGACCACCTTCCAAGAGTAAAGGCTGCTGCTTCACTTCTGTCTTCCAAATCATGCACAAGTTCCTCTTTTGGCCAGCTTTAACCTGGAAACCTCAGGATCCTCAGCTCACCCAAGTGGACAAAGCACAGCACAGAACAGGACTGTCAGTTTCCACAGGGCTCTGTAGGACAGAAGAGTTATTATTTGTGGTTCAGAACCGGCACCATCCTAGGAGTGTCATTTGAGGGCTGTTGAAAAGTAAACCTGCTGACCAGTATCCCCCCATCTACCAATTTGTGTTCAGTGGTGCCCAGGGTTCTTACCATTCATCTCTATTTTGGGTTAAAGTATTATATCTATAAAAATTCCCGGTTAAATTGCAGAATCTTACTGGGAGAGTTAATACATTAAGTCTTGTGAATCATTTATATAAACATGGCTTTATCACTTATCTGGCCTAACATCTGAGAAGGTGTGGAGAGAGACGGTGGAGAAAGCTCCAGTGCTATCCTAGAAGGTAAGGATGAGTCAGGTATCTTGGTGGAAGCCCTTATACATATATAAATGGAGAAGAAAGGGTGCAAAAGTGGAATTTGCCTACCTAACTGTATTTCCTGGTAATAATTCTGCTTAGAATTAGCCTCTCCACTATACTGCTCAAGGGTGAAATTACAAATGGTACTCGTGAGGTGTTACTATTCATATTTACGTTCATGGAGTTAACACTAGAATATTTAGAATCATGTTCAGTTTGTAAAGGTATATAACTGTGCAATGATTTGTTCTTTAGTACCAGAAAAATCAACTTATTTTTAGGTTGCTTGGTCTTCACACATACTATTATAATCTAGCATTGCTTGATTCCATTATAAATCTTGGGATAGAACTTTAAGAGAAGGGTGTTTATTAAGTTTCCCTTCCCTTCCCTTCCCTTCCCCTCCCTTCTTTACTTTTCTGATGTGGTTCTTTAAACAAAATGCAGTGGTGATTTCTGTCTCTGACCTCTGGCAAATTGTGATCTCCTGCAGTTGGCCTGGGTGCTTTCCTGTCAATGGGTAAGACGGCAGGCAGAGACAGGGGCACCGGGAGGCAGCCACTCGTGTTCTGGTTACTGTGAACTGGGAGGAAAATTAGGCAAAGACGATAGATCGACATCAAGGACATCTGAGGTGAGCAAGTCCTTCTAGTTTATACATGAGGCAGGAAGATAAATTAATAAGGGAAAGTGACAGTCATTTATACTGGCTGGCATCAGCAGGCATCTCAACTAGGCTTCCGACAAAAGGTCACAACTCACCTGCCATTGAGACACCCAACAGTGAGGCTAGAAATGATTTATTTTCAACAGTTGTTTAGATACTTTATACTTTGTGGTGACAGAAGAGTGTCTCTTTTCCTCTCCCTCTTCCTCTCCAACCCCTTGACTCTTTAGCTCACTTGTGAGCATGCATGTGCTGTCTCTAAAAACATGCAGAAGCAATAAATCAGCCAGTTTAAGAAGACCCAGCCAGCCCAACACAGATCGATTTCACAGGGAAGTCGATGGCCTGCTAATAGAATTACAACTACCTGTCAAAACAGGGAAAACATATCTGTGACAGTGACAAAGGGCAAATCAATTTAAGAAGAGGTCTTTTTTTTCTTCCAGAGACATAGATGTGGAATACATGGGTGTCTCTGAGAGTCTGTAATTGTGAATAGAAACCATATACTTGGACTGGTAAAGATAAGCTTATGTCAATGATTCTGGAAGAGCAGACTGACTCTTCTAGGTTTGTCTGGTAACTAGCAATTCGCTCTGAAATAAGATATATAACAGGAAGCCGCTGCCTGAAAACACATTCTTTTAACTTTGTTATACCAAATAAGTTGGTCTTGTCCATTAGATAAATTATATTCCCACAAACTTTGCATTTTCATGTTTCCTGTTGTGTCTCATTTCAGGCAAGGAGCTGTGCATTGCCAAGGACGTCTCTCTGGCAAATCTTTATCTTCTAAGTCAACTTGATCATTTTCAGAGACCTTGTAAAGCTGTTGGCAATATGACTTTTAGTAACAGCAACTTTTGTGTTCAGGCTTAGTTTCTTGCAAAGGGAATCTTAATCCTAAACACAGCTCCCAGCCTAAACCCATTGTGTTTTAACGTGAGGCTCTTTCAGACCAAGGACTTGATTTTTAAAAACAATTTAATATGCATTAACTTAGCACAGCAGCATGGATTTTCTGCAAAATAAATAAAGAAAATGTCACATAGTAAGAGATATATATTTGATTTCTGCCCCCATTTCCTGGCCTACAGCTTCTAAAACCCTCAGAGTCTCCAAAGTGACAAGTGTCTTTTTGAATGCTAAGAAGATTACTGGTGGCTGGGGGGCTCCTGGATAACCTCTGATGGAGGCTGGTTGTCAGGGGAACCAAATGTGTGGTTAGAAGTTGGAACTTCTAATCCCACGCCCTGACCTCTCTGGGGAGGGGAGGGAGCTGGAAGTTAAGTTAATTACAAATGGCCAGTGATTTAATCAACCTTGCCCATGTAATGAAGCCTCCATGAAAATCCTAAGTGAAGGGTTTCAGAGAGCTTCTGGACTGGTGAACACATGGAGGTACTGGGAGGGTGGCAAACCCTGGGAGCACCCCACCCCCAATACCGTGCTCTATGCTTCTCTTCCATTCGGCTGTCCCTGAGTTGTGTCTTTTACAATAAACAGATAATAGTAAGTAAAGTGCTTTCCTGAGTTTTATGAGCTGTTCTAGCAAATTGTCAACCTGAGGCGGAGGGTGTGGGTACCTCTGCTTTATAGTGAGTCGATCAGAAGCACAGGTGATAATCTGGCTTTGTGATTACTGTCTGAAGAGGAGGGGAGGGCAGTCCTGTGGGACTGAGCCCTTAATTTATGGGGTCTGTGCTAACTCCAGGTAGTTAATGTCCGAATTGCTTGCTGTGGAAAACCCACACGTTTGGTGTCAGAAGTGGTAAGGTTAGTAGAAGCAAACAGAGTTTTCCCTTCTGGAAACAAACAAAAAGTAATCCACTGTTACAAGAGAATCTAACAGTGTCATTGTAATCAAGAAGCACGCTGGGTCTTATACTCACCAAAGCTCAGTGACCAAATGGACCCGCGTTGCTGCTCCCTCCCTGGAGAAGAGCTGCTTTGTGGCAGTACAAGCCTGGTTTGAGAAACATCATTCTGGAATCAGACACGTTCGCAATTTGATCTGCTACCACTTACTAGCTGCAGGACTTGAGTAAGGGCTTAGCCTCTGGACGTGCTAGTTTCCCATTCTGTACAATGGGGCCATTAGTAGTGCTTAACTTCCTGTGGTTGTTATGAGGAATAACTGAGCTACTGGGTAAATCCCATGGCACTGACATAGTGGGGAGGAGACCTGCCATCACTCATTTCTGTAATCTCCCTTGGGCTTATGACTAGGCCAAGGAGTGAATGATCTCACTGACCAGGTTTTGCTCCAGGAAGCTGGGTGATGTCTCCCCATGCTGTGTTTTAAGTTAACAGACACTATGATTGTCTCCAACCCCCTCTCTCTCTATATACCCCTCCCTTGTTGTGTCTTAAGAATCTTAATGCCTTCCATTGTCATTTCCATCTCTACCTTTTGAGACACCAGTCTCGTCCCTGCCTGGGGAACTGGTTAAAGCGGCCAGGAAAATGCCCGGTGGTACGTCTGCTGCCTTGTGTTTGGTGGGTTGTGGCTTTGGCACCTGGCATGGAGGGTCAGCGATTCAGCCTCCTGGCTCAGTCTGGCTTTGCTGACTACAGTTCTCATTCACACGAACTCATTTGCATCGCCACTTCTACGGAAATCAAGGCAGGAGCAAGATTTCAATCACTTCTCAGGAATGTTAGAGAGTAACCAATAACTTCTTGTTTTTTTGGATTCTTTTCTTCCAGACTAATGCTGATGAGAGCTGCATTCCACAAGGGCTTAGTAATAAAACCACAGTTGGCCCAGCTGTTTCAGAATGTTGTCTGTAAAGAGGGGTAGTAACCCAGTTTGATGCTCTGGTATGAGCTCGTATCCACATGCCTCTCACTTGGGCTCTAAGTCCATTCACTTTCCACTGCAGTTCCATGAAATTCATCCTGGAGCTGTCCCAATTTCAGAGCTATTGTATTAGCATCATTGCTGGACATGAACAAATATTGACTATAGCCTTAATTTCTGTTCTTCCTTAAAGAAATTTATAAAAATGGCACTGTGGTGCATCTATGTGGATAAAGACAAAAATGCAAGTTTCCCTTGGTATTGATAGGATAAATGTACACTTTGTCTCACTTTTTAATTAGGATAATTGTGTGATGACTCTATACTTAGTACCTTTATACATCATTACCCTGGAACTACTTCTTCCTCATCATATTGGAAATTTCCTCTCCAAGGGCTGAGGAGCACGATGGCCTGTGGACTCAGTGTTGCATATTTTAAGTACGGCAGAGCCAGAGGAGGTGTGCTGAGTGACTGAAGATCTCCGTGTTAGCCCCTGTGTTGAAACTCTTTGTGTAAGTCTACACTCTCTGCCTCAGATTCCTCTTGCTCTTGTGTGTGTGGGGAGAGCCTAAAAATAGTGCGTGAAAGGGTTGCCAAGATCTTAGCTTTGTGTTGGAGAAACCATCCACTAATCTTATTGCCTGAAACCAGAGTCAAAGAAGGTGCTCTGAAATGAAGGTTCAGAAGAACAAACATTTCCAGACTGATTTCCAGCAAGGCGTCCAGCCTTCTACTTGGTTACTGAGGAAATAAGGCAGATGAGAAGGTGCCTGGGGCTCAGGGCCGGGGCGGGCGCATATCTCCTAGCTCCGGGTCCCTGCAGTTTGTGCCATGTTTGATGTGTAACTAACCCAACTCGGCCTCAGGTTTGCGGTACAGCAAGTGGAGGAAAGCTTTGCTGTGTTGCCCGTGACAGAAAGTATTTTTAAGTTTAATAAACTCATGGTAGGATTATTCTTTTTTAGAACCACGGGCAAGGAGCCTGTAAGGCTCACTGTTCTGCAACTGGCGCTGTGATTTCCTTCTCCTCGACAGGCTCTCTCCCCTCTTCCTCCCCCCGGGAGACCTGCTGTGGCTCTCTCCTCTATTACAGAGTTAAGACTGTCTGGGGAATACTAGGTAATTGCTGAGCAGCTAATCAGAATCGTAAAGGTCAGTGATAACAGGCAACAGCTTACTCATGTTCACAAACAGCAGGATGTGACAAAAGCAATTTACCTTGAGAAATCTACTGAGCTTATGCTGTCTCGCTCGGGCCCTGTCTGTCCATCTTCATCTGCCCCTTTCCGTTTCTGCTTCTGCCCCCTCTTTGGGTCTTGTTTCTAGGTATTCCATGTTGCTGTTTGGTCCCCTTTGAAGGGGTTCTGCATCCAGTTCCGGTTTGTGAGGTTTGTGCCGCACCACCACCACTGTCCGACACCGGCCGCGTGTCCTACCATTCAACTCCATCCTGACACCATCCACCCGGAGACAGCATCAGATTCCACAGGTTACAGGCTCAGTCCCGCAAGTCTGCCCTCCACTTCAGGTGCCAAGCAAAAGCCCAGGTTGTCACTCGTGCTTCTGACCCACATATAGATCAGAGGTTCCAGGCACCCCCTCCTCAGGTTCAGTTAATGTGCTAGAGTGGCTCCCAGAAATCAGAAACATTTTACCTACTAGATTACCAGATTACCAGTTCTGGGCCTCCCTTGAGCTCCACTGTTCGCTTGTGAAGTCGCATGGAACAGAACGCCTCCACTGCTGCCGGTCCCACCGGTGGCCACGCTGACCCCTGTGCGGGGGTCAGGCTCCTCGTGCCCTGGAGGCCATGAGCCCTCCTGTTCCTAGGTGATGCACACTTCCCGTGGCTGCTGCCATGCTTCATACTCCTCAGGAGTGGGGAGGGTGTCCCAGCCCCACCTTTTGCTCTAGGACCAAAGCAACTTTCTTAGTGGCCTGCATCCGACAGTCCCAGAAGGAAACAGAGGACAGAGCCGAAAGGGGTTTTGGGGAGAGTTTGAAGGAGGGATTCTTTTCAAAGGTGTTATTAGTTACTAATGGTTCACAAAATATTTTTGCTGCCTTATTAATAATACATAATAACAGTCACACAATCTTCTATATGTTGGTATACAGATGAGATCATTACAGACTATTCAAGGCTTCCTTTTGAGACTTCGAATCAAATCCCAAACCCTTTACATGTCCTATGACAGTGGTCCCCAGGCTTTTTGGCACCAGGGGCCGGTTTCGTGGAAGACAGTTTTTCCACGGACCGGGGAAGGGGATGGTTTCGGGATGATTCAAGCGCATTGCATTTATTGTGCACTTTATTTCTATTATTATTACATTGTAATATATAATGAAATAATTATGCAGCTCACTGTAATGCAGAATCAGTGGGAACCCTGAGCTTGTTTTCCTACAACTAGGTGGTCCCATCTGGGGGTGATGGGAGACAGTGACACCCGAAGTGTGTTGCTATGTCCAGTCTACTCCGTAATCTCGTTTGGGTGCTGTCACTGCAGAAACCTTGCTTCACAAAAATAGGACGTTGGAAATGGAAGCAGGCTTTTCAGGCTTTTTATGGCAATCTCAGGATATTCTGCCTTGACTTTAATCCAGAACGTATGGAGATTTGAAATTGTCTCAGACATACTTTTAAGGACACTGTCACTTGCGATCTCAAGCAGTTGATTCTCTTCTAGCACGGCCAAAGTCGATTCACCTGCTTATTCACAACTGGGTCGCGGATCCATTCCTTCCCAGTTCGGGGGTATTCTGTGGTTGGGAAGTAATGCTCAAACTCTTTTGAAAGCTGAGATAGGTGATCGTGCACCAGCCGGGAGAAAGAAGACCCTGGCTCAGTCTCTTTCAAAATCTCTGCTGATGTTTAAAACATGTCAGAAATCCCAGTGTTCACTAGTTGCCCCCATAATTCCAGTTTGGCTTTGAATGCAGCCACTTTATCTGCCGACTTGAACACAGTTGTTGTTTTCCCCTGAAGTGACATATTGAGTTCGTTGAGCAGGTTGAATATGTCACACAAGTAAGCAAGTTTTGTGACCTGTTCTGTGTCACTGAAATGTGCTGCCAGTGGTGACTGTTTTTCTAAAAGAAATCGCTGGAGCGGCTCTCATAACTCAGAAACTCTGGTCAGTGATCTGCCTTTAGAAAGCCATCTCACTTCTGTGTATAAGAGAAGACGTGTGTGCTCTGCGTCCTTCTCCTCACAGAGCTGCGCGAACAGACGTGAGTTAAGGGCATGTACTTTAATGTGTTGATAGTTTTAATCACATCCTGCAAAATGTTGTTGTGTTCAGGTGACATTTTTTGGCTAGCCAGCATTTCTCTATGGATGACACAGAGCGTAGGCTCACATTCAGAAGCGACCTCTCTGACCCGAGTAGTGAAACCTGACAGCCGTCCAGTCATGTCAGCCACTCCGTCTGTGCATATACTGACACAAAATAACCAATTCAGTTTTCCTGATATGTAATCATTCAAAGACTTGAATAGGTCTGCAGCTGTGGTGTTGGTTGGCAACAAAAGTGCACATAACATATCCTCATGCACATCCTCCTGAAAAATATAGCGTACAAAAACAAGCATTGTTGCCTTGCTGTCAACACCGGTAGACTTGTCAACCTGGATTGCATACCACGGTGACTCATTAATCCTGTCTAACAATTGTGCCTCAGTATCCTCTGCTATTTCATCAATTCATCTAGTTATTATGCTAGCCGAAAGAGGAACACGTGCCACTTTTTGAACTGCAGCCTCTCCTAAAAGTTCACGACAAATGTCCTTAGCAGAAGGCAGGATCAACTCTTCACCAATAGTAAAGGCCTTTTTAGCTTTAGCAATGCAGTTAGCCACTAAGGATTATGCTCTCAGTGCAGACATATTTGATGAAGTGGTGGCCTTCAGTAATTGCTTCTGTTCTTCGTGTTCACGTTTTTTTCTTTTGAAAAATTCCAAAGGCTTGTCTTTCAATGCAAGGTGCTTGGTCTCCATGTGGCAAAGCAATTTTCAAGGTTTCATGGTTTTGTTGGATAGCCGGTCACCACTATTATACAAAGCGGGCTTGGAGAATGTGAATCACCTGTTGCAATTAACCCGTAATTTAAGTAGGACTCATGGTATTTTCTTTTAAATGCAGCTTTCTTTTGGTTGGCAGTCTTAGAGTCTTCTGCTGTCTCATCATTTGGTCTTTCCCCCTTTTCAAAGAAGCTCTCCAGCGACGTTTGTTTTTTACTCATTTTGGCTAGGGTTAGCTTGTGGGCTTACCAAAACTGACTGAGACAAGTGCGTAGTGTGGGAAAGAGGTGCGGACAGAAGTGGTAAATAAAATAATGGGTGGGCCACGTGCAGACTAAAATAAGTGTTGGATTCTGACTTAAAGCCTGCCACCAGATGCAGCTGTACAATTGAAGTACATCAACTCATTTGCCACTATAAAGCCTGCCACCAGATGCAGGTTGTCACTTGCCACTCACTGATAGGGTTTTGATATGAGTCTGCAAGTAACTGATTTATTATGGTCTCTGCACAGTCAGACCTCTCTGCTAACGATAATCTGTGTTTGCAGCGCTAGCATCACCACCTCCGCTTCACCTCAGGTCATCAGGCATTAGATTCTCATAAGGAGCAAGCAACCTAGATCCCTCACATGCACAGTTCACAGTAGTGTTTGCGCTCCTATGAGAATCTAATGCTGCCGCTGATCTACCAGGAGGTGGAGCTCAGGTGGTAATGTGAGCAATGGGGAGAGGCTGTAAATACAGATGAAGCTTCACTCGCCTGGCCTCTGCCTACCTCCTGCTGTGTGGCCAGGTTCCTTACAGGCCATGGAGTAGTACCAGTTCGTGGCCCGGGGGTGGGCGACCCCTGTCCTATAGGCCTCCAACCCCTCCCTACCTACCCAGCCTGATATTTAGACTCTCCCCAGCCCCTAAACTCTTCATTTTGTTTTGCAAGTGGGCCAGTTTTCCTCCTCAGGGCCTTTGCTCATGTTTGTCTCTGCCTGGAACACACTTCTCTCTCTTCCCTTCCCTCTAATGGTTAAGTCATGGTTCAGCTTGCAGTGTCATTTCCACAGAGCACTGCTATGCACTCTCATAACACCGTCTATGTTTTCTTCAAAGAACCATGGCAAACAAAATAAGGCAACAGAAGAGCGTTTCACAGACCTTTCATGACAGTAATCAATTTAACTCTGGCATGTGAGGTTGGGTAGGAGGGTTTATTTATATAATCTGTGATTGCTTAATATCCATCTCCCCACCACATGACTACAGGGATCACACGTACTGATGCTTCCCCAAGCCTAGCACATAAGAGACTAACTACCCACTATATGCCAGGGGCCTTACTTATGTTGTGTGGGTTACTTCAGTCTTCATCACAGTTCTATAGGCAGAAGTTAGCAATCTATAGTCCACAAGCCAAATCCACCATATCAGCAGATTTTGTCAGTAAGGCGTTATTAGAGCATAGCGATGCCTATTTGTTTATGTATTGCCTATGGCAACTTTTGGGCTGCGAAGGCAAAATGGAGTAGTTACAAGAGACACTTGTCTGCAAAGCCAAAAAGAATTACTCTCTGGCCTTTTAAAGAAAAGGTCTACTGACTCTTGCTATATATAAGGTAACACAGAATCTCCGTTTCACAGGTGGGAAAACTGAAGATCAACTACCTCATAGCTAGATTTCAAGTGGCAGAACTGAGATTCAAAGTCACCACACTCCCTTTTATCGTCTTTCCCCAGAAACCAGATCTCCTTGCTGACATATGTTTAGCAAATTTCCACAGGGGAGGTGACATTTGGTCTAGGTCTTAAAGGAAAAGTTGGAATTCTGCAGTGGCCAGGAGAGGACAAAACATTCTAGGCTGAGACACAGAGGTAGGAGGGAGCTTGGTGTGTTTAGGAGATAGCTAGTCAGACTGACCAAAACATGGTGCTGATGGTTGTGGGGATGGTGGGCAGAAATTGACAGGAAAAGAGGCTACTAGAATGAGAGGAAACTGTGCCAGACCAGGGAGCCTGAACTTTAGCTTCCGAATTGTGCTTTCTGCTTGTACATCTTCTCTCTCAGTAAAATAATTTGAGCATTTGTTCTAACTATATTTTCCATAAATTATCTACATGTAACACTGTATTAGTACTATATTGTATACATTATAGTATATACAAATATAGAAATTTAAAAAGATAGACTGAAGGTAAAATTAATATTTAAATGCATTTTATTTTAGTTTATTAATGTCTTACAATACCTTTTGGCTGCCTTATAATAATGATGATGCTCAATGAGAGTGATGTTAATGAATATGCTTAATTATATTTGAAAATCTTGGCTTAACACTGATACAGCTGTTTGAAGCTATTATTTCAAGATTAGTTTTCTTTAATTTGGGGTTTTAATGGTATCACAGCCAAAAATGATAACTCACAAAGATACATGGATTCAAGTGAAAGGTATACATTGTTGGTTTCACTTACAAATTATGATAATTATTTTTCAAAACTATACACCAATTATGCAAAAGTTTTTGTTTTAATTTGTCTGCTATGTTTACACCTTCCCTGCTGTCAATTGCTTGTCAATATGCAAATGAATTTGAAAGTGCTTTGTTTTCATATTTTATACAATGTGTTTACAATGTGTTCAAGCCAGTAAAACTGTTCACCGGGAAATTTTTAAACAGGTTAGGAAATTGGAAGTTTAAGTCTCTAGATTTGGCAGTTCTTAAATGATACGTATCGTTTCCAGCAACAAAAATCATATAACAAAGAAAATATTTCTAAACATTTTACTTTGAAATGCTTTCTCACAGGTTTCTCCAGGAAAGAAGTTATTCCCTATTGCCTTACACTGTCTCGTTTATGTAGAAGGAACAGATTTTGTGCTTAATGTTTGAAAAAAACTGTATCTCAGTGACAGGTCTGATTATCTCATTGTTGCATTCACCTCCTCTTGTGGTTGACTGGAAATGGAAGAAATGTTTGTCTGGCTATTTTCTTGTTATTCATTGGCTTCATTAGCATTTTCTTTAATCCGCAGCTTCTTTGAAAGATCTCTTTAAGCCATTTATCCCTTTTGTGATGGTTGGTCTAGTTGAAGGTATTTCATATACCCTGTAAATCCACTTAGCCTGAGATATGGACACTGAACTGTGTTGTATTGTGCTCAATTAACCAAATGACTGAGGGCTCCACTGTCAAATCCTTGAGATCAATGCGTATCTTAAATATTAGAAATCCTTAACCCTTTCTTATGTTTTAGATATCTAAAAATAGAAGTTCTAACGTTTTACTTCTGCACCCCAGTGGCTCATCTTGTTCATCCCCTGGGTGCACACACCTTATTTTGGAGACTGCTGCTCTAAGTACTGGAAAGCAAACCATGAGTTATTAAATGGGAGGGGGTGACATGATCAGGTTCAGTTTGTCTTTGGGATTATATTTTGTGGCTTTGTGTCTAGACACTTTAAATATTCCCCTAAGGTTTTTATTGTGTACATATTCAAATAAATAAGTTAGCTGGTTTTAAATAATATTATCCAAACATCTTCAGAATAAGCAGCCACTCTGAGTCTTGTGAAAGCTTGTCTAGCCTCATTAGTATCTCATTGCCCCCAGAAGTTCCCTGATAAGTCCAGGGGCTTTGCCCTTTTAGTTGGAGAATAATGTGCTTTGGGTACAAGGAGACCACTGAGGTGACTTAAGCACCTCTGTGTGGAAAGAAGAATAGTTGTGTTCTGCAAGAGTCACGGCAAATACTTTTTGTGACCCTATTAAAACTGAAGATTTAAGAGGAAGAATTATTAGCTCTGACTCCATATTAAAAAAAGAGGAAGAAGAATTTAAAAAAATGAGAAATGACTCTAGGTTAAGAGTTGCTTGAGGAGTTATGCCCTTTTTAAGCTTTAATGAAAAATTCTTGTGTTTTTTCTTTAATATAAGCATATGAAGATAAAGAACCAACCACTGACCTTGAAACGAGGAGAGAAAAAAATGGAGTTGGTCCCTGAGAAATAGAAGTTGTCAAAACAATACCTACCTAGGCAAAATTTAATAGCCATTTTGGATAAAAGTGCTGTGCTAGTTTATTTTGCAGGCCATGTACCCAGTACATAAGGGACTTCATCCCTTGTTAAGCCTGCAGGTTTACTTTTGAGAGAAGAATTTTCATTATCTCTTTAGGAAATAATTATGTAAAAAGTCTATTGCTTCATTTTATAATTTTTCCAATTACAGTAATTGTGTGAGTTTAGAAGACAAAATTAAAAAATTTAAAGACTACTCTGTGTAACTGCAAATGGCTTACAGCATGGCATCCACATAGAACTATGCTTTCCAAATTCTTGAGTGGTTGGAAAATACATTTTGTGTCTTGGAAAAAGGAATATATAGATATACAAAATGTTAAACTGGAATCTTACCCAAGGTACCAAGATATGATCGATATCAGACACCAGAATGTTGTGAGACAGAGTATCTGTTTGGAATTTCAAAGTAGGTGCTTAAAACCTGGTTTTATGACTCTTCAATCTTTTACTCACTTTGCATATAGAAAAGAGTTGAGAGGGTTCATATTTGTGGACAGGGAATTTTTGTAAAGGATTTCTTTGGAGGAAGGTGCTGGTTGAGTTATGACCTTTGCCCGCTCTACCATCAAGGGCAAGGGTTAGAAGGTACCTGCCTCCTGCTTCTGGTCTTCAGCAAGACTACCTGGAGATCTTGAAATGTGCGCCTGTAGTTAGCCAGGCACCATGGACAGGGATTTGCCTTCTGCATGGGGAATCTAGAACATGACGGATGAGCTGCCTAGCTGCCTTGGTGCTAAAGGAATGAATTGTTTCTGATATACTAGGATTAGCCTATATCCCCCGAATTTGTTCAGGTAAAGGATTTGTGGGTATTTCCCATGAGAGGTGTGAATCCTGCATGAGAGAGAGTTGATGATTGGAGGGGTGGTGGCACCCCAGCAGACAGAGTGAACTTTAGGTCACTGGTGGAGTCCCAGCAGCTGAAGGAGAAATCAGGTGACCAGCCAGACTGGAGATGCATTGTTTGAGTCAAAGAAGTGGCCACAGAGGATGGCGATGCTTGAGAATCCCTAAGGAGCTCTCAAATGTGGCTCAAAAATAAGAGCTTCAGACAAGCCCAGAGAGCACGATGCTGTCTTGCAGTGTTACTAATCAAATAAAGCCTTTCTTCCTCCTTTCCCTCTCTTGCCTCCCCCAGTATACCCATGGCAGGACAAGAAGAAGAGGATGAGGTTTTGGAAGTATATGACCGGGACAGGAAGGGAAAGCTAAGACAAGATGATCTGATTATCAAATTGAGCCTGTGTTTGTGACCCACGGTGCCTGGAGGCATTTTGTACTCTGACAGTGAACTGAAAAGTATGGTATTGCCCAGGGTTGCAGTGGGGGGAGTGGAAGGACTTTCCTCCACTGAATAAATTTTAATAGTATAGTGGGAGGCAAAAGTAAATACACTTGCTGATTACATCTCATGAGTCCTGCCTCGTCAGCGTCCTAGTCACAGAATCATCCCTTAACTCAGGGCCCCAAGAACAAAGAGGCAACGGGACATAGGGAGAGCACTGTTCTGGAGACCTGGAGGAAAGGCTGTCGTGCAATGTTTCAGCCCCTTTCCCTTTCCTACTGGCTGCAGTGACCGGGGGCAGAGGGGGACACTGCTGTGGAGTAAGCAGTGAGTGCTGTTTCCTTTGGTCTGCAAGGAGGGCTGTTTGGCAGCATCAGCTGGTCTCCTCATTAATGAACTATTAAAGGGTTGATGGTCATTGTGCATCTGAAGCTTGGAAAGCAATGCAATCAATCAATATATATATATATATATATACCCTCCCAGTTTTTATATATGTCTAATGCAAAGGTGATAATACTCTCAAGTATTATTGAGTATGTGATTTTTTTGCATAAGGAGGTGAGGAAACACGGTAACAAGCACTGGAGCATTCAGGCGTGGGTTGTTTGTGATCAGGGAAAATCACAGCATCTTACCAGTTCAGGGTGGGAAAACTAGTGAGACCCCATTACTGCACAGGGATTAAGAGTGCAGGTTTTGGAGTCAGGCTGTTTGGAGTTTGAATCCTAGAACCTCAGATAAGTCCAAACCTCTTTTTTCTCATGTGTGAAAGGAGTAAACTACTGGTCTCATGGCATTATTATAGAAATTAAAGATTATCCCCATAGAGTACCTGCCTTAGTTCCTGGTACCTGATAAGTGTGCACTAATTGTCAGCTAAGATCATCATTGTTTTCCTAATCTATAGAGTTGATTCTCACCGTTCAAGGTAGTATGTTCTATAAAGTCACCACAAACACTGGATTAGCACATTGCTCCTAGGGGAAATAAAGGGTTAGGTTCCTGTGAGCTTCTGGTCACAGTATTTTCATAACTTTGTATTATATGTGCTTCTGTTTGAAGACACCTTATTTAATATATATTGTTGATTCATTAACATTGAACTCATGGATAACAGCACTGAAACTCATGCCTGAATGAAGATTATCTAACACACCTATTTTCTCTAGAGGGCACATTCTCGTGCTTAGGAACTCCAGACAGCACTTCAGCGCTACACATAGGGGTCATTCCAAATAGCAAAATCACCAACAAAAAGTACAAAACTGTGAAAAACATGACAACAAGGGGATACTCATTTATAGCATGAAAGCTGAAACAAAAAGGCCTCAGCTGGGAACATGGAAATGGTGTAAAGCACCAGCAGGTCTGATCCATGAGAACACCCCAGGGAATTCTTCATGACCACCCTGGGAGTCATGTGCTCCAGATCACAAGGCTACAAGGCAGCTCTGGGTCCTGAGTCACCACATGGTACAGAGCTGTGCAGAAGAGCCGTTCAGTGCTTCACCAGACTTGAAGTGACTGTGAAATTCAGTTTTATTATTTTACTTCTGTTTTTTTTTTTTTTTTATTAATTTATTTATTTGTTTATTTTTGGCTGTGTTGGGTCTTCGTTTCTGTGCGAGGGCTTTCTCTAGTTGCGGCAAGTGGGGGCCACTCTTCATCGCCGTGCACGGGCCTCTCACCATCGCGGCTTCTCTCGTTTTGGAGCACAGGCTCCAGAAACGCAGGCTCAGTAGTTGTGACTCACGGGCCTAGTTGCTCCGTGGCATGTGGGATCTTCCCAGACCAGGGCTCGAACCCGTGCCCCCTGCATTGGCAGGCAGATTCTCAACCACTGCGCCACCAGGGAAGCCCCCAGTTTTATTATTTTAAACACCGTGATTTTTGGCAGCATACAATGTTAATTACTGTGATGAATATAATCTGTAATAGCTTCTTGTGTGGCCATATTATGCTGTTGACTCACATAGAACGTGCTATAAGTTAAAATCCATTGTTCTTTTTAACACAGGCAGCTTCTTAGATACATACCCCTATCATGAACTTGCTAAGTTTGGAGGAACATAAATCCAGTATATTACGTTTTTCCCAATTAGATTTACTTTTAAGACCTAGCTAATCCTTTTCCAGCTTCTCAAGAGCTTCTTAGATCTTGACTCTGTCAAGCGACCATCCTTTTGAATTTTGTGTCTTCCACAAATGTCCAAGCCTTTAAACTGCTCACTGATAAACATTTCTTATCCAATACCCTGGGCTTTGGTATTATACAAAGAGAATACAAATCTTGTTTCTAACCCAATTACATATTATTTTCCCATGTGAATTACTGGTCAGTTCCAGTGCTGTTCCTTTTCCTTTTTTCCCTTTTTTAAGATTTCTGTCCTTCAGTATAATTACTGATTTTTTTATCTGGATCTTTTTTCCTCCCTTTAAAATTTTTAGCCTTAATCTTTCAGTTTCTGGAAAACATATTCTTCCCTTTTCTTGAGAAAGTACCTGTCAGTAGCCAAGGTTATGTCATCCTGGAATTCGATGCCAGGGCCCAGGTACAAAACCCCTACTCTTTGCCACCATCTGCAAAATATTCTATTATTTCCCCTCCCATTTCCATAGCCCTGGTTTTTGGAAGAACAAGTGACCATTACTTATAAAAAAGCTTAAAAACAGTATTGTGTCCTCAAGTATTGTGCACCAGTATTGTGTTTGCCTGGTGCAGTGGAAACACACTGCCCTCACAATTAGAAGACTCTGGTTTGAATCCTGGTGTTTCCAATTACAAGCTTAATGACCTTGGAAAAAGGCCTTAATGTTTATGATACTCAGTTTTTACAAAAAAATCTGTAAATAGGGGCAATAGTTATCATTCTTGTGTGAGGATTGTATGAGTGAATGGTGCCAAACATTTAGTTCTAGATGAGTGTAGCTAGTTGCTGTCTGCTACAAGGATGCTGCCTGAGTCTTCTCTGTCCCGGTCCTTCATCCCTTCACAGATCAGTAGGAGTGTATGGTGGTCAGTATGTCTGATACATCTTGGCACATCCTTAGATATACCCTGTATATCTGTCCCAGAAAGAGAGGAAAATTCCCCACTGACTATATTTGATCTATGCCCAGTGATTTTCACTCCTCAGTGGTAGATGGGGGCACCAGCTCTGGGACTGCAGGCACCTGAATTATTATTGATGGGCTCAGCTTCAGACTTCCCCGCTGTCCCTCTAGATGCTCTATGAAAAAAAAGTCTTTTATGGTCACAGAGGTCTAGAAATAAAGAATTCATTTTGCAGATTTAGAATACATCATTACATATTAAAAGCTCTGAGGAATGCTGCAAGAAAGAAGGCTGCTTAACTTCACTGAATTCAGTGGTTCTCACAGTTATCTGACCTTGGAACCCATTCTTTCATGAGATTCATATTAATGTCACACTAGCTTTGAACAGAAGCCCCTTCTGAAAATGTTGGACAGTAAGATGACAGTTTACTTATTTATTTATTTCTGATCTTTCCTCCAACCTGGCCCTGTCCCAGCAAGGTTTTAGGGAAAACTCAGAAACCGCTAGTCTGTGTATAGATTGTTAGATACTTACACACACACGGAGAGAAGTAGTTCCTTATCTTCATTTCCTCTGCCCTGCCAGCTCTCCCAGATGTTCCTGGAAATCTTCCCAAACTGGCCTATTTCCTCCCTTGGGGCCATCCTGTAGGTAGTGTGGCATCAAACAGCTGTGGGGGGCTGGGTGACTTTTGTCTGTGACACTGAGAACAGGTTCTAAAAGCTGGCTGTGGAAGGGACACAGGAGGACACCGGGGATCCCCCCTGCCCTCCACGGCCATCGCCACGTCCTACTTTTCTTCAGAGACACAGATAACCTAGTGCTAGATTTAACACAGCCAATCAGCTCAAGGAAATGTGAGGTGTAGGCAAACTCTCGCCTATTTCTGCAGTCCTCATATTTTCTATTATAGTCCACTCCTAAGGACTCCACTGTGACCCCGATCAACTTCACCAAGTGACGTCACTGAGATCTTGAACTTCAGGTTCTCATTTTCTGCCAACAGCTGGTGTTCATCTGCTGCTTGTTCCCTTCTCTCAATGCACTAACATGAATTCAGCCGTGAGGATCACAGCTATTGCTTCCTGAGTACTTACTATGCGCCAGGTATCGTTCGAAGCACTTCACATGCATCAAAGTACTTAATCCTTACAACATCAGTGTGATCTAGGAACATCTACTGCCCAATTGCAGAGAAGTTAAATAATTTTCTTGAAGACATATAGCTAGTCAGCGGTAAAGCTGGGCTCTAAAAGTAGGTCTGTCTTTCCCCCAAGCCCATGCTAATATCAATGACTGTAGATTGCCTTATTTAGGATATATCGGGCACCTCCACACCAGATACCCCGGAGAGCTACCGCAATCCTGTACTCTCCAGCATCTTTTATTTCCTCACTTCCAATATTTAAGGCTGCTTTGAGCTAATTGTGCCCCAGATAATTTCTTCAGGGGCCTTCTCTTCTCCTGTGGCTAATTTCCAGGCACTGCTAGAGGAGACACTGAGTCACATACATCTAGAGCATAGCATATATATGGGGTCCAACTTTAATCTGGCCCCACTATGCTTGTCAGCCCTTTTCATCTCTCATTGACCCAAAGCATTCTTCATGGGAGTTAGTCTTTTCTCTCTTAAGCTCCCAAACCTTCCATTGCCATCATATCGGTTTTATGCAGAAGATTGAAAGAAATGGTATGGTGAAGAAAAGGCAAGTTGTTCAGTGTTGAAGCCAACCCTAATATCTTTATATCCTTTGCCTTCACTCTAGCAAATCACTCACCCTCCTTCTCCTCTCATCCCACCTTTGAAACTCAAAGATAGCAGGTTCTTGGCTCTGGTTACAGCCTCCCTTGTATTCTTGGACATCATTTCTTACTGTTTCCCTCTGTCTCTCTTCTGCTCAAATCATTCTCTTCTCTGGTACTTTAACCCTTAATCACTTGATGTCTGTTTTGTATTTGTATTACCCCTGTGCACTGAGTCTTATTTCTCAATGATGACTACTGATTTCTTTCTTTCCAGATCTAAAAAACTTTCCTCAGTTTTTATCTACTTTGACTCCTTAGACATTTGATAATGCTGACTACCCATTAGAAGAAAAATTCTCTTCTCATTGACTTCCATAGTGAAGTGCTTTCCTGTTTTCTTCCCCTGCTCTTTTTCTGTGTTCTTCGCTAGCTCTTATGTCACTCTCAATCCCATTCCTATTCCTGTTTTCCAAAGCCAAAGCCATGTTCTTTACTGTTTCCCACATGTACCTCTCTAGACCTCAGATATTGCTCGATGTTGAATAACTTCCGAATCTGCTTTAGTAATCTTACTTCCTCCCTTGCTCCAGTTATGCATTTCCAACTGTCTCCGGCATAAGTGCACTTGAAAGGAAAATTGAAGGCTTTCACTTACCTCTAAAACGGGTTCCTTTTTATAACCACTTTATTTCTGTTAGTGGCCTCACCAATATTACAATCTTCACATAATTTTGAGGTTATGTTTTACATGTTTTCTCTCCTTCATGCAATCTACACTAGCTTTGTCCTTTATTTTCAAAATTTTTCATATTTTCTGCATGTCCACTTTCCTCACACGGTACCCTGGTTGAAACAAGCCTGACTTTTGCGTTTGGGACCCTCACTCAAACAGTTCTAGATCCTGAGTACCCCTAGTGATGTCTGTTTCCTGTTCCCTCAGATTTATAGTGCCATCAGTCTGTCTGCCTTCCTCTAATCAAAATTCTCTTTCTCGAAAAACAAAAATGCCTACCTTGAGGTAGGAATATCTGATAGCAGTTTATCACGTTACCCAGTGTAATTTCTATTACTATTACTGCAACTCAAGTTTTTAAAAAGTGGCATCAAGCTTTGCATTGAAGTAATGAAGGCTCTGAATCTTAGATATCATTCACCATGAATAAGGACCACTGAAAATAAGCAGCTCATATGGTTACCTACTTAGATTGAATACTGCAGTACTTTGCTTGAATGAAAGCCCAGTGCCCTAATGAAGTTCTAATCTTACCAGTCTTTATCTTACCTCTTTGATTCTGGGGTCTCCTTTTTCCAATCCATCCAGCTACCAACTTCCCACAGCTGTTACCTCCCTCACTGCTTCCAACATTGCCTGCTGTACTGAGTTAGGTCCATTGTTTTGGACACTTCCTGTGGACCCTACTCTTTCACTACCTTTCCAACACTGTTTTCAATTACTCTCTATATTCTCCCAGTTAACAAGTGGGCCTTTTATTCTTGCCCTTCTTTTGTGCTCTGCTTTTGCTATTCTTTTGACCCTTCTCTTCATCTCTTGAAATCATATTTGGCTCTTAAGGACAACATAAATCCTACTTTCTTTAGAAAGGTAATCTTTCACTTTACCAACGCCAGTTTCTCTTTCTTTTGAATTGCTCTTTTAATTACAGTCATCAGAACCACTTAAATCAGCATATAACTGTTCTCTAAATTGTTCATTATTCTTTATTTTACCTCTCTAACTTGTGGGCCAGGGTGACAGCTCACCCTCCTTTAAATATTTATACATTATAAGCATTCGATAAGTATGTGTGGATTGGCAGCTTGTTCTTCGGTGTTTATTAGAAGTTGACCCATGTTGATAACTACTTGAATATATTGCTGAAGTTATTCTTTTGAATTAGTTAAGAATGGATTTATTTTTCCCACCTGAAGAGGTAAAATACATGCCTATCATATTCACGATATTAGTGTGAATTCCACAGATGTTACTACAAATACTTGGTTTACAATAAAAGTTTTGGAATTCAGTTCTAAATGATAGGGTAGGGTTTAAAGAAGTTCGATAATGAAGGCATTTAAAATAAAAATGTAAATGAACGTATGAATATGCCTCAGACCGAGTCACACAACCTTTCCAAAATGAATTGCAAAAATCAGGATTAAAATAATTTCTTGGGCTCTTACTGTTAAATTATAGTGAAATGAAAGCATTTAGATGGGGGTTTTAGGCATTGCATAGTTAATTATAGTGGTTGCACTTGCTTTTGTTCCAGTGCATTGTAATTAATGAAGATCTACAGCTCTGTGCTTTGTCTTGGAAAACATACACTGCTTTCAATAAGCATCAATATAGCTACGATATTCTTCACTTATTTCTCAAGAATGACTCTTTCTAACACAGGGGAGCCCATTGTTGAGGCAGCAACACGAAAATCACAGCAAGATTTGAGCTTGGACGAATAAGAGCAATTGACACTATTCACATATGCCTAACTTTGTCTTGACACCCCACAAATGTGGGCTATAATGACATATGCGACATTGTTTAGACCAACTCAGTAATCATAGTATAATCATGCCTTTTTGAAAAATTCAAGCCGTAAGAATGACTTTAGGGTACAAATGAGGAAAAGTTAGCAATAGTATAAATTAAAATATATACTCTGGACCTGAATCTTAGTTCAACCTGTGTGATTATGTATGTTTGCCATTTTGAGTAGAAGGCTCTAACAAACTTTGGGGGAGAGAGACAGAAGGTGTCCAACCTTAATGATATCAGTGTTTTTAATTTTTTTTATTTTATTTTTTATTTTTTTATTTTATTTTTTTAATTATTATTATTTTTTTTAATGCTATTCTTGTCTGCTTACATTCTTTTTATTTATGTATGTATGTATGGCTGTGTTGGGTCTTCGTTTCTGTGCGAGGGCTTTCTCTAGTTGTGGCAAGCGGGGGCCACTCTTCATCGCGGTGCGGGGGCCACTCTTCATCGCGGTGCGCGGGCCTCTCACCATCGCGGCCTCTCATTGCCGAGCACAGGCTCCAGACGCGCAGGCTCAGTAGTTGTGGCTCACGGGCCAAGTTGCTCCGCGGCATGTGGGATCTTCCCAGACCAGGGCTCGAACCCGTGTCCCCTGCATTGGCAGGCAGATTCTCAACCACTGCGCCACCAGGGAAGCCCGATATCAGTGTTTTATAAGCACTAAATATGAAGAGCCAAACACAAAAGGGAGGAGAAGGTAAGACTTCTGCCTCCTGTTAGCAGTATTACATAAATGTAGAATTAATAATAAAGATTATAACATCCATCTTTTTCTCTGATGAGCCCCACTTGCTATGATCCATCTGCAAGGGGCACTAGCTCCAAAAGAAAAGGCAATGGATTGGACTTGGCACGTGGCCCAGCAGGAACCTGACAGTTACCTCTGCACAGCCTTCGTGGACATTCGAGAGCTTTGCGCTGCTGCTATTTTGAAATAATCGGTGTGCACACAAGAGTGAACATACAAATTGTGCTGCTTGATCCTTCCTCCCTGCTCTGCAGGGGCCAACAGGGCCCCCTATGGAGATGTGGATGGCAGAAAAATGTCTCTCTAACTCTCTCCCAAATTCCCTGTTGGAGACAGGCGTGCAGCCTAGTAGGTGTTGGGACTGATTGCCAGCACCTTTGTGTGAGGCCACTGGCTCGGATGTGGCCCTCTCTGCCTCTCCGAAGTGAGCCCTGGTCAGTGTTAGAAGCCTCTGAGAATTCTCAAGGGTGCAAATGGTGGCCCAGAGGGTGGCAGCAAGGGGGCAACTCCTTTAGTGCTCAGGAGCTGACACAGTCCTCTGTGCCCTAGGGGGCAGAGACGATTGCACCCTCTCTCCTAGATCCATAGAGGCTTATGAGCTATGAGTTGATAAGAGCCCCATTTCCTCTCTGGGTGCTGAAAAAAGTGGGCTGATTTTGATATTTTGAAAAGGAGTTTTAGAATTTTGTTGTAAGTGCCACTTAAGGTTTTTCAAAAAAGCACTTCCCTGTTTATAGAGGAAAACACTCCCTACATAATATGAAGAAGAAAATCTCTCAAATCTGGAAGAAGCTAATTGACTTTAGATTGTCTTATCAAAATATGAACTGATATCATAGGACTCCAGCAGATTTATCCACTACAGATCTTTTACTTTAATTTATTGGTTACTTCACAGAATTGCCAACTGCATTACAGTCCCGTGTGTAGTGGGAAAAGCACTATCATATAACTCTTGAGCAGATGTGCTACAAGAGTCTTTTCATTTCCTTTCTTAAACCCAAAGAATAATGACACTGCAATATCATGTGGTGAAAAGAGCAATAATTTGATAAACATTGTCTTTTCATTAGATTAGAGCAATTAATCTGATTCTAATTTGGCTGAAACATTATCATAGTGGAGTCCCCAGAGCCCTGTGAATAATCTCTAAACACATTGGCACACTCAGTAGACAAACATTATCTCCACTCGAACTGTTCTTCCATATGGTCTTCTCCCATGGTGATGGAGGGCACCCTGCTGTTTCAATCAAATAAATGTCAATTATCTGAGATAGATTTTTAGTTCTCGAGCCCAGGCTTGCAGTGCAGCCAGAGTGACTAGGTAGAAGGGTCTGCAGCTCTTTACTGCACATGCTGCTTGCATTTTATAAGGAATTCATACCTTGCCACATCATCCGGCATTCCAGGAACTCCATAAGTAAAATGGGTGGTTTCAGAGACTGTGTGTGTATATGTGTGTGTGTGTGTGTGTGTGTGTGTGTGTGTGAGAGAGAGAGAGAGAGAGAGAGAGAGAGAGAGATTCTTGACTTTCATTTAGCTTTATTTGCTTATTCTGGGAGGTAGAGAATATTTTTACATTCAAGAAGAGATACTTTTCACCATCCATGGTCTAAAATAGGGTTTCTATGAATGTTCACTCCCTATTCAGTCACTTCCTCCTTTGTAGCAGCCTTCTCTGTCCCTGAATGGAAATCTGGATTGGTGGTAAGAACTGCAGGATTTTTACCAACCTTGTGGGGCTTGCTGATGAGATCAGGGGCAGCTCTGGGCTCCAAAAGGCAGCGGAGGGAAGGAGGGCACTTCTGGAGCCAAAGAGAAGGATCTAGCCTTTTAGAAAGAGGGCTCTGGATTTGAAGCTGACAGCGTCAAACTGAGCAAAAGTTGACTGGGCGAAAAGTGACGTGCTGAGAAGACTGTCAGTTCTACATTTCTTTGCAGTGCTCTCTATCTTTAGGGTGTCAATTATCAGGTGTTGGTTTTGTTATCAGACAAGACCTTGCCTTAAAAGCTTGTAAATTTGCCCAGAGACCTGAGGGCCCCTGATGACTACATGTCTAGACTAAAAGCACTAGGTCACCTTCCTTGCTTCTGCTACTGTGACAAGCTGGCACAAAGAAAACGACAGTCCATGGGGATCTGGACTAATCCACTGTGGCAATCCAGCAAACGTTGTCAGAAAGGATTTCAGTTTCCACGTTGGCTGTGATCCTGAATCAAGGAGGAAATCCACTGAAGGCTCAGTGAAAAAAATACAGTCGCAAAAAAAAAAAAAAAAAAAAAATACAGTCGCATCAAACCCCTCCTGTCCCCGAAGTGGTTTAATCAGAGACTGTGAGTCATTGACCACAAGTGTCAGGCCCTGGGTCACCCACTGCAGTCAGAGGGCAGGAAGTTCCTTACTCCAGAGATGGGTCCTGTGCACCTGCTCTGCAAAGCGGAAGGTATGGAGGATGGGTATTTTAGCAACAGCTGGAGCATTTGCTGAAGAGAGCGACCCTTCTGCTAGGCTGACATGTGGAGGAGGTTTGTGAAGAGAAGACTGAGATGGATTAGAGGTGGTGAGGTGCAGTGGTTAAACACGCGGGCTCTGGCAGGAGGTGGCTTGGATTCAAAGGCTGAGGTCACCACTTCCTATATAATCAGGAGGAAGTTCCTTAGCCTGAGAATTCTCAGTTTCCTTATCGATAAAATGGAGATTGAGATAGCATCTAGCCCCTGTGTTTGTCCTGGGAACTGAATAAGGTAATGAATGTAAAGCATATAGCATACTCTGGCACATAGTATGTGCTCAATGAACATCTGCTGCTATTCTTAGAGAGCGAAGGGTTCAGGAGACTTGGCTTTGAATTGTGTGGCTTCACCACTAACCAGTTTTGTGTCTTCGACTGGGTCACTAAATTGGTCTAAGCCTTAATGTCCTAAGAATCTTACTGATGTTACACAGTTATTTTGAGACTCAAGTGACAGCGCTGCAGTGTTGTAATGAGGACATAGCAAAGTGTCTATAATGTGCATGGCAGCAGGGCTATAGACCTCTATGTGCAAACCGCGCAGAGTGCCTTCTTCAGTGCTGTAGTACAGAGCCGCTGAATACGTAGATTACACATGCACTGTGCGGGGAAAGGGCTCTGAGTCTGTACAAGTTTTCCAGGGCTGCCGTAACTAAGTACCGCAGGCTGGGTGGCTTACAAACAGGCTCCTCAGTGTTCTGGAGTCCAGAAGTCCAAGATCAAGGTGTCAGCAGGGCTGTTTCTTCTGAGGACCTCTCTCTTTCTATATTATTATTTTTTATTTATGAATCACATTAGTGTAGATGCTGACAATAAATTATAAAGGTCTGACTTCTGCCTTATAATTCAAATTTGTTTTTCTTAGGGGGCAAAACATTGCAGTAACCTTACTGAGAGCCTAAAAAACTTGTGCACATTAAAAAAATAACATCCCCTAGAGTCTGATGGTTCTAGGATAAAGTAGAATCATCAATCATCTGTTTATTTATTTTTAAAAGATACAGCCACTATGGAGAACAGTATGGAGGTTCCTTAAAAAACTAAAAATAGAACTACCATACGACCCAGCAATCCCACTAATGGGCATATACCCTGAGAAAACCATAATTCAAAAAGAGTCATGTACCACAATGTTCATTGCAGCTCTATTTACAATAGCCAGGACATGGAAGCAACCTAAGTGTCTATCAACAGATGAATGGATAAAGAAGATGTGGCACATATATACAATGGAATATTACTCAGCCATAAAAAGAAACGAAATTGAGTTATTTGTAGTGAGGTGGATGGACCTAGAGTCTGTCATACAGAGTGAAGTAAGTCAGAAAGAGAAAAACAAATACCGTATGCTAACACATATATATGGAATCTAAAAAAAAAAAAAGAAAAATGGTCATGAAGAACCTAGGGGCAAGATGGGAATAAAGACGCAGACCTACTAGAGAATGGACTTGAGGACACGGGGAGGGGGAAGGGTAAGCTGGGACAAAGTGAGACAGTGTCATGGACATATATACACTACCAAATGTAAAATAGATAGCTAGTGGAAGCAGCCACATAGCACAGGGAGATCAGCTTGTTGCTTTGTGACCACCTAGAGGGGTGGGAGGGAGGGAGATGCAAGAGGGAAGAGATATGGGGATATATGTATATGTATAACTGATTCACTTTGTTATGCAGCAGAAACTAACACACCATTGTAAAGCAATTATACTCCAATAAAGATGTTAAAAAAAAAAAAAGATTTATCATGACTGCCTGCCCATTTCTTATTGTGTGTGTGTGTATGTGTGTGTTCTCATTCAGAGAGGCACTGTGATGCAGGATGAAATGATCACAGATGTGTATGTGACAAAAATATTTCTTTTCCCCCCAGTTTTATTCAGATATGATTGACATATAACATTGTGTTAGTTTTAGGTGTATACCATAGTGATTTGATATATGTATATATTGAGAGGTGATTACCACAAAACAGTAGTCAACATTCATCACCTCACATAGTTACAGTTTTTTTTTTCTTGTGATGAGAACTTTTAAGATTTACTCTCTTAGTGACTTTCAGATATACAGTAGAATATTGTTAACTATAGTCACCATGCTGTACATCACATCCCTAGAACTTACTTAAGGAAGTTACTAAGGAAGTTTGTACCTTTTGACCACCTTCACCATTTTGCCCACCCCTTTTCTTATTGGCTTGTAGTTGTTTTCACGTGGTCTTAACCTCTGTTCGTGTCCTAATTTCCTCTTATTATAAGGATACCTGTCACACTGAATTAGAGTCAGCCCTAGGGACCTCCTTTTAACCTAATTACCTCTTTAAAGGGCTTACCTCCATATCAACTCACATTCTGAGGTTCTTGGGGTTAATATTTACACATACGAACTTTAGGAGGACAAAACTCAGCCCATAACAATGTCCCACATCAGGATTATATTCTCGTCGTGATACTCTCAGTTCTATCAGATTTGAAAAAAAAGGAAGGTAGTCAAAAGAATATTGGACTAGATATCATAGCTGCTGTGGTCTAGTCAGCATTTATATAAACTAGCTGAGTGACATTGAGAAAATCCTTTACTATTTTAGACCTCAGCTTCCTCTTCTCTAAAGTTCATTCCAGCATTAACATCTTATAGTGATTTAAATAATATCTATCCATCTGTCCCTCTTTCCATCCCAACATCCACTCATCTCATCATCTATCCATTCATCTGTCTTCTCATTCAATCAACAAACATTTATTGAGTACCTATTATGTTCCCAGCACCAAGCTAATGTCTGGGAATACAATGATGGATGAAACGCATTCTCTTCCCTCAAGGCTTTTGCTAGTCTAATGGGGGAGACAGACAAGTAAGAAGTACATAGACTCTCTCTATTCCCTCTTCTATGTGACAATCCTCCAAATACTTGAGGAAGGTAACATTTTGCACTTTTTCTCTCCTGGCTTTTTATTTCTAGATTACATATAGTCTACTTTCTTTAAATACTCCTCACAGAACACAGTCTCCAGACTCTTCATTCTTTTAAATTAATGTTATGTGGTATTTTCTAGTTGCTTTTTAAAAAGCTCAGAAATAAGTAAGAACTATATGAAGATACTTTAATGCCACTTGATTAGGAAGCAGACAGTAATCAGACTTTACCCATGCTGGGGCCGCACACTGATTTAATCTAGATCAAGATGGGATGTTACAAATTACATTGGCGTCTCAGGATGCATTTCTCTCCCATGTTCTCCAGTTGTGTCTTTTAGTCACATTTATTGAGCTTCATTTCTTGTGGAGTGCTGTACTGGGCAAGGTTAGCATATACTTCTTAGTCAAACACAGAAGTCATAATATTGATATGAGTCACAATATTAAAAAAAAAACAATGAGATCTGTCAATCATGCGCCTGGCACTTTGTGAACTTTATCTCTTTTAATCATTGTAACAACTCTATGAAATATCCACTATTTTATAATTGAGGGTACTGAGTTTTGGAGGTTAAATGACTTGTTTACGGTCACACAGCTGGTGGGAGGAGCCAGAATTTATCCCCAGATCTCACTGATTCTAGAGATTTGGCTCATAACCCCTAATCTTAAGCCCCTCTCTAAGAGCCCTCCATTCAATGAAAGGTCAGGGGACTGCCTGGTGGGTTTTCTGGGCTGTTCAGATATTAGAGTTCCCTTGTAAGGTTGATGTTAGCAGCAGATTTAGGCCAGGCCTCATGGGCATTCCACCTTGACAAAGACGTTATGGCGCTGTGCCTGGGCCTCAGCTTTTCCCTTTTTAGATCTCACTTTTACTATTTTGTCAGGGTGGTCAGGCTTTGCAGGATAGGATCTCTAACAAAATACAAAAGAGAATGATTTATAAGCCACAGTGCCCATTTACCATGGGAAATAGAATTTTTAAAATCAGGAGTATTTCTTTAACAAGTCACTCCCTTTCTGTGGGGATCAGCCACTCAGAAGGACAAATAATAATTCAGAAGGATGCTTGGTGAGCATAGGATTTACAGCAAAGAGATTAGGTTTTGCCCAAGGGAAGTCTCCTCAGGCTAATATAATTTAGAGTTAATCCTTCTCTCCCCTACCGTTATGTCTTCCTAAATTACTGGAATCCATCTTCTAGAATCACAACATGATTTTCTTTGGTCACTGTTAGACACACTGACAGTCTAACCTCCCAATTCTCTTTAGGCAGTATTTCTCTTTTGGAAATATCTATTATCAAAAACATCCCGTGCGGCATCCTTCATGTTATAACATGATAATTATTGTTTGCCTTTACTAATTTACACTGTAGGTTGTCTACTCCTTAATGAGGTTTGGGTTGGACCTTGTATTGGATGTAGGAGTTGAGTCATCCATTTCACAGTAGGCAGGGGGTTTGGGGCATTGTCCTCACCTAGAAGGATGAGACCTAATTAGGCTTAGCGACTCACAGTAAAGCCTTACTCCCAAGCCAGCACTGGTGTCTGTTTTAGGATGCTGGGCTTAAGCTGGCATGCCATTTCCTTAGCTAGAGGGATTGGTCAAAGAATTTGTATATATTCCAATTTTGGCAAATGGACATGAAGCGAGATTTGGGGGAGGGGCACTTCTGGAAAAAAAATCACCTGCTTTTAAGAGGGATCCATAGAAACAGTAAGGGTGTGAGGACAGAATGTTTGGAATTATTTTTCTGCCAATCTAAGGATGAAGCAACCATGGAGGAGGGAAGAACCTAGAGCAGTGCAGGGGAACGAGGCTGGTGTCACTGTACTAAGTCAAGGCCAAAGCCCAGCTTACCTCTAGACATTCACTTACGTGAGCAAATACGTTCCTTCTTTGTGGGAACCAGTTTGATTTAGGTTTTCAGATCCATGCAGCTAGAAGCATACTAATTGAATGAAGACTTTCTCAAATCCATTTCAAATTCACAAACCACCAGGAAAATTTCTGCAGATGGCCAAACCTATCCCTTATATGTAATTTTTTGATACCCTCAGTTCGGAAGGTGAGATCTTTTAAACAGCCATTAGATTATGGGATCCAGTTTACCTTTTGTGCAATTTTGTAGTTATTAATCCAGCCATAGCTCATCAGCATAGCCATTTCTCTGAGCTCGAGGCAAGAAGTGTTCTGTAAGTATACCTATATATCAGTCAAATGCATCTTTCCTCAGCACCATCTGATTACCAGCTCCAAAAGTCTGTCCTAGACCTCACCCTGGCACTAAGAGTTTCTTTGTTTAGCACTGGTCCACAGACATTGTCAGAGACTTTACCACCTCTGGATCTCCAGATGAATCAGATTTAGTGGCCTATTGTTCAGGATCCAACCAGAATCATATATGTTATCAAAGTGCTGGTTCCTGATGAAATTAAGAGCTAATGCTACAAAGTGAATCAATGTACTGTTTCCTTCATAGTAACAATAAAAATGTCTGCTGAACTAAACAATATACTTCATGACCTAATTAACTTACTTTCTGGAGCAAGTTCCTTATCTTGTTATGGGTTAGTAATAAACAGTTAACACTTTGACAGCTGGCCTGTAGACCCCACTTTGAATAGCAATGAATACGGTTCTAAACAAACCATTCACTCATTTATTCATTCTTTTGATAAACATTTACTAAATGAATATGTGGAAGTAACCCAAGAATAATCTTGGGAGTTATCTAAGAAATCTTCTGCCTTATTCTTCAACCATATTCAACCAGATATCATGCCTTACTCTGCATTCCTGCTGCCATTGACTTGATTCAGGATTCCATTACTTTCTGAAACACTGCCATTTCCTTGCTGCCAGTCTTGCCCTCTTTAGGCCACAACATGCTCTTAAAATATACATCTGTGTGCTCAAGGTGCTTTGCTACTTCTCTGCTATGTTGGGTTCTTTGCAGAACACACTGTGAACGGATGTTAGTGCCTTGTATTGTAAATGTTCTTGGTTAATGAGACTTCCACCATGCTCTCCTGAGATAAATTATCTGCAACTTGTGTGCTTTCCTCTGTGGCCTCTCTTTATGCCATTTGTGTTTTGGAGGAAATTTTTGACTCATAATGGTTGACAAATCATGTGCAAATGATAATGCTAGACCTGTGGCAAAGAGATGAAGAATGTCATGTTGGGTGTTATAATGCAAGTTATGTGGTAGTTCAGCCATCTTCAGGAAGTGATTCAAGAAAGAGAGGCTATGACAGGGTGGGTGGACATTCTTTGAAATTAGCAAGTGCATCATAGCTATTATTGCAAGCTGGGAGAACTAACCAACAATTGTTTGATTGAGAGTGGAGAGAAACTATAGTTAGAAGCATATAATGAGTTCAGATGATTTGATGAGAAAGGAAGTGCAATGATCCTTGGGTATTGGGGGGTTCTGGGACCTCTTCTCTCAAGGAAGCATGCTTTAATGAACCCTAAGTGCTAATTGCATTTTGGCTCAATTTCCACCAATGTATCCCTGTGCCTAAAGGATTATTTTTTTTATTATAGATGCATATTAGTGATCTCTGTCCTTTAGTTTTTGAAGAGATAAATTTTTATTATACTATTATTTTACATAAATATCACTAAAATGCATCATATTCTTTTCTGCTTTATTTCTGTCAATGCTGTTAAGCAGATTTAAAGTTTTTGTGATAATTTTTGGAGTCATCACTATGAACATTAATTATATTGTATTATCCTGTAATGTGTGATATCTTTGGTAGGCAATTAACATGTAGAACTGTTTTACCTCTGTATAAATCTCATATGTGAGAATAGCCTAGAACATTTTAGATAAACAAGAGAGATGAAGGGAGACTGGTTCTACCAGGTACTTTAATGCCTTATAAAGCTACTGTAATCAATACTGTCTTTATGGTATAGAAACAGAATATATAGTCCAGAAATTTAATCCAATATATATATGTAAGTATTTAGCATATAATGAATATGGAATTTAAAACTAGTTGAGAAAGAAAGATTATTAAGAAATGACAATGTGACAATAGTCCAATCTCTATGACCGAAGAATTTGTTTAGTCTCTACTTCACATGATTAATCCCAGATGGATTAAAGAAGTGCTAGAAAATGTAGTAGAAATGAATCTTTATATAATCTTGGGATAAGGAAGGGTTTTTGAAACAAGATATTAGAGCCTTAAAGATAAAGATTGCTAGTTTATCTACATAAAAATTTAAAAACTTCCCAAACACATAAATTAAGAGAAGAATGGCGTCATATCCATTAAGATGGCTACCATTTAAAAAGAAAAAAAAAAGCAGAAGATAACAGGTGCTGGTGAGGATGTGGAAAAATTGGAACATTTGTACACCGTTGGTAGGAATGTAGAATGGTATAACTGCTATGACAAACAGTATAGCAGTTCCTCAAAAAATCAAAAATAAAACAACCATATGATTCAACAATTCCACTTCTGGTACATATCCAAAAGAATTAAAAGCAAGAACATATTGAAGACGATATTTGTACACCCATATTCATAGCAGCATTATTCACAATAGCCAAGGGGTGGAAGCAATTCAAGTGTCCACTGACAGATGAATGGATAAACAAAATGTGGTACGTCCATACAATGGAATTTTATTCACTCTCAAAAAGGAAGGAAATTCTGACACATGCTGCAACATGGATGAACATTGAGGACATTATGTATGTTAAGTGAAATAAGCCAGTCACAAAAGCACAAATACTGTATGATTCCACTTATATGAGGTACCCAGTGTAGTCAAATTCGTAGAGACAGAATGTAGATTGGTGGTTACCAGAGGCTGGGTTAAGAGTGGGGGGAAATGGGGAGTTAGTGTTTAATGGGCACAGAGTTTCAGTTTTGTAAGAGGAAAAGAGTTCTGGGGATGGCTGGTGGTGATGGTTGCACAACAGTGTGAATGTACTTAATGTCACTGAACTGTACACTTAGAAATGGTTAAGGTGGTAAATTTTATGTTATGTATATTTTACCACAATTAAAAAAGTAATAATAAGAAGAGGAATGGTGATGCTTAATGATTAAGAGCATGCTCCAGAGTCAGACACACCGGGTTTATCCTTACTCTTCTTTCCTCTTATTATATCAATGACTTAAGGCAAATTTGTTAAACTCTTGGGGCCATACATTTTTCATTGGATGGTTATTTTGAGTACTCAATGAGATAATTCCCACAAAGTGGTATTTATAGTGCATAGAACATAATAACTGCCCAATAACTGCTGTCTACTATTATGTTAAAAGTCAAATGATGAACATATACTACAGATTTATAGACTCGATGTGCAAAGAACTCTAACAAATCAATGAGAAAGTGATAAAACCCCAGAGTTTATGGACAAAGGACATGTTAGGCATTTCTGATTTCAAGAAATGAAGACATTTCCAGGCTAGTTTAAGTAATTAGGGACTTTTTGAAAAAGAAATAAAAGAGATAGTCTCAGAGAAATCCAAGAACAGGAAATGAGCACAAGATTAGAAATAAAAGGTAGTCCTAGGGATTTTGACAGTAGAACCTCCATTTATCTCCTCTTTAATCTGTGTCTCATTTCTTCTCATCTGATAAATCATTGGCTCACTCTTTTATTTTATCAACATCATTGCTTACTCTTGTTCTGTGCTTCCTTATATATTTGATTTCTTCATGACTTCGGTTTGCTCTCGGCCCCTCAAGGGTCTTACGCAGAGCATCTTTTCAGCTTCAGTTCCCACTGCTAACAGCCTGATTTTTCTCCACGTATCCAAATCCTATTAGAAATGGAATCTGACTGGAACTTTCCTTGCTTTTGTCCAGAATCTTACTGGACCTTTCTTTCTTTCTGATGCATCTTTTCGTACTAGGTCATCTTGAAGCTCACTGCTCAGCTGACTTTTGGCTGTAGTTATATCACCTGACCAGCCTTAGTCCAATCAGCTGTGGTCTGGGTGGCAGATTTCTGTGTGGAACCAAACAGGATCATCTAGGGCTGCCTATACTCAAGGCGCCATTTTTATTTTCTAAATTTTCTTTTTATTAATCGCTTTTGTAATGTCCAGATTTTGTTGGATTTTTCTAGTTGAATATCAACTGACTCCTTCAGTTTTTATGTCTGCTTTTAATAGTTTATCCTTGTTTCTATCACCTTGTTTACAAGCTGCTAGTCTGTTACTCAACTTTCCATTTGTAAATCAGAACAAGACAGAGGTGCAGTGGGAGCATAAGATAACCAAGTTGGTAAGCTTAATTTACAGTGATTTGCAGAAGCGAATAAGGGAATGAACTCTGCTTTGAAAGCAATTTTTTTTTTTTTTTTTTTTTAATAAGCCCATGATGTTGGAGCAGAGGCTTTGTGGATTACTTCAGGTTTGTTCTGGGTTCTGGGAAGCTGAAGTGGCTAAAGTCTATCAGGTTCAGGGTAAGTTTCTTATACATTTGGGCAGATGTGACACCTTTATCCACAGTATATCATAGTCCTTTATGTACTTGTGTTACTTTTTTCTCCACAGTGCCTTTGCTATGGAATGTTTCCTTTTCAGTAAAAAAATAAGCCAAATTTTCTTGTTATCTTTTGGTTAAGGGAGGGGGTGCTCCTTTCAGGGAAAACAATTAAAAGTAATACAAAACTACAATGTCAAAGTATGATGATCTTTTTATGCAAATACTACCTTGCAGTTTTTAACCATCTGTTCTTAATTGTGCTTGCATGAGATTATCCTCATATTCTAAGAGATGTACTGTGAATGCTTAGGTACGTGCCTAAGAGAGCCCAAGAAAGTAGGGATCAACATCATGTATGTTAAGAGAAATTAGTCAAAGAAAAAATTTTACCTTTGTTTGTGCATGAAAGATGGAACTAAATTGAAAAGAAGGAAATAAATTTTCTATTTCAGTGGTGGAAACAGTCAAAGGTAAACCATGGTGATTCTGTTTGGGGATCCCTATATATGCATATCATGTAGTAAGACACAGTTGCTTCCATAGCAATAAACTATTTCTATTTCTTCTTGTTTGTTATGAATTAAGCTTTGTTGTTCTCCTGGACCCCCAGAGATTTTAAAGGAAGATAATACAAAGATGGATAAAGCATAGCCTCTATCGCATCTATACCTGGGGAAGTCAATATATTTTTAGTGTAAAAAAGTTGGTTGTAACTTGTTGATGAGGGCACTATGGCTTGCAAAGGAAGACTCCCTGAAAACTCACAGAATGAGTCTTGAATCTTGGAGAGCTGGTATAAGGTGGGTAAGACGCTGGGGCAACAGTGAGTCGACAGCATTTCTGGAGCACACATCAAGTGCAGAATACTGTAAAGGATGTAATACTAGTTCCAATTTTGCATCATGTGACATGTATAGTTTGACAGATTTATAAATTGATAGAGAAATATCATTAGGACTGTTGGTTTGACTGCAGAGAAGCAGCATAAATGAACCTCTGTCCAAGAGGGAATTTGTTCTGCTGCTTTTTCTCCCATTCTGACTCAGCAAAATCACATGAAAACCATAGAGCTGAAAAGGACTTTGAAATCCAATTTCTGCATTTTAGAAATTAAGAAATGGAGCCTTGGAGAGGTTGTCCGAGTTGCTCTAGGTAACCCAGCTAGAGAGAGGTCGATTCAGGATGGGAAACCAGATCTGCGGTCCAATTGTCATTTTAATATACTGCACAGAACATGCACCCTGTTGTGCTTGCGAAAATAGCAATTCATTTCACACTGTGTTACTAAAATAATTCTTTCAAAGTTTACTGTTTATTGAGATTTAGAATGGTTATTTGTTTTGTATCAGGCAGCCTTGATGCTTCTTCTCATACATAGGCAGAGAACTTATGACTAGGTCTTCTTCCTGTGTATTCTGTAAGGTGACCAGGGGTCATTAATGGACATATGGTGGGACTCTGGGTCAGTGTGAGAGGAGGAAATAGGGCCGTGTAATTGCCATGTGCTGGTAATGACTCCAAACTGCGAGCTAACACATCTGGACTGTGGTCCCATCTCTGGATTAACTAACTTTGTCTTCTGTCATCTGACCAAAGAAAGCTTCAGTTAAATAATCTCTAAGGTCCCCACAAGCCGAAATATCAGAATATTCTAGATCTAGGAATAACCTAGAGAAAATTTAGTCTATACTTATTACAAGGCTGTTATAGGCTAAAGATGTGAAAAAGTCCAAGTCTGCTTTGTCACAGTTCACTAAACAATTGCCCAACTCTTAATTTCACACTGTCTTTTGGATTTTCTTACTCACCAAGCTGTCTAAGTTGAACTGTCAAGTAGTAAGAAGTGAGTACATCTACCTTAATGTATGCATTATAACCACACCGCACTCTCCAGTCCACTACTGAAGTGCTGGAACTCGCATGCTTGTCTGCCTTTGTATGGGTCATTTTCCCTTCCTACCATCCCTTTACCCCATCTTGGCCTTGGCCTAGCAAACTCCTACTCACTTCTTAAGATCCAACTCAAATGTCACCTCCTCAAGAAGCCTCCCATAACCATCTCAGCTGTCAGTCAAACCACATATTCATTGTTCACCTACTATGTGCAAAACATTCATCAGTAGCTAAGGGTGGTCACAGCTCAAGCTCTCATAGCTTAGTAACAAAGACTGACATCAAGTAAATGATTACAAATAAATCATAATTACAGGACTGCCAAGTGATGTGAGGGAAAAGCACTGAGAGCTCTTGGGAGGTCTACTGGAGGGAGCTAAACTCAGGCAGAATTAGTGGCTCTCTCCCCTGGGTTCCCAGAGTACTTTATTGCCTGTCTCTACTGTACACTAATTACACTGCATTCTTACCGGTGTTACAGGTTAATAGATCTACCTCCTCTTCTAAACCTGTGTTGTCCAGTATGGTAGCCACTAGCCACATGCTACCTTTACATTTAAATTTAAGGTAATTAACATAAAATAAAAATTCAGTTCCTCAGTCACACTAGCCACATTTCCAGTGCTCAGTAGCCACTTGCTGCTAGTGGCTGCTGTATTGGACGGCGCAGATAGAGACTATTTCCATCGCCATGGGAAGTTCTGTCGAACAGTGCTGCTCTAGACCATGAATTCCTCAGTGTCAAATATTGTGTTTCATTCATCTCTGTATCCCTACCTGGAACTGTGATTTATGTAGCAGGAGCTCAATATTGATTCATTCATTCATTCATTTACTTACTCAAAGAATATTTGTATATGTGCCTATTATGTGTCAGGTACAGTTCTTTCACAGAGCTTACATTTTAGTGGGGTTGAGGGGAAACCGACAATCAACAAATCAATAAGTAAATATGTAATATAAGAGACGGCGACGAGCACTATGGAGAAAAATAAAACAGGTTAAGTTATGTAGGAAGCAGCAGGAGAAGGGATGAGGGGTAGGTGTGTTGCTTTTTTATATGCGGTGGGCGGGAAAGGCCTCACTGAGGGAATGAGTCATGCAGAGGGGGCAGGCGTGTGTTTGCCTTGTTCTGGGAACAGCGAGAAGGCTGGTGTTCCTGGAGCTGAGCGAGTGCCATAGAGAGTCACAGGAACGAGGACAGTGGGCAGCAGAGGCGGGAGCAGGGCCTTTGGCTTTTGCTCCCGAGTGAGATGAGAAGAGATGGGAGTGGTTGATCGGAGAAGTGAAGGGGTTGACTTAGGTTCTAAATGTGACCAGTCTGGTTGCTGCTTGAGAACAGACTGAAGGGAGCAAAGCTGGTGACTGGTTGGAGGCTCTCAGGCAAGCGAAAACGTGGCCTGTTGGATGGTGATCATGAGGGCTGCGAGAAGTATACATTTTTTAAAAAAAAATTGTGATTTATTTATTTATTTATTAAGTATCTTACTAGCTTTATTTAGATGTAGTTGACGTGTAACATTGTATAAGTTTAAGGTGTACAGTGTGTCAATTTGATACACTTTTACATTGCAAAATGATTACCACCATAGCATTAGCTAACACCTTCATCACATCATATAATTATCATGTCTTTTTTGTGGTGAGAACATCTATTTATTTACTTACTTTTATTGTTTTTCAAATTCTTTTCCCAGTTAGGTTGTTACAGAATGTAGAGCAGGCAGGGTATACTGAGGGATTACATAGGAAGTGTGAGGGAAACAGAGGAGGCAAGGATGACTCCAAATATTTTGGCCTAAGCAAGTAGAGGAATGGACTTCGGGTCCACTGAAGCGAAGAAGCCTCTGGAAGTTGCGAAGTGGGTAGGAACATCAGGAATTTGGTTTTGGACATATTAAGTTGAAATATTCGTTGGATATGAGTTAGATATTTGATATCTGAGGTCCAGGGGAGAGGTCTGGCTAGAGGTATACATGATTGTTGACTCACTCACTAATCAAATGAGTGAATGAGACATTTTCTTAAAAGAGCAATTCTGAATGTGAAGCTGCAGGACTTAGTCCTAGGGAGCAGTTTACATATGGACAAGAGAAAAATCAATGTGGAGGCCTTAGAATCTGAGCAGGCAAGGGATGTGTAGTGCGACAAGTAAGATTTATTCATTCATTCTTAGGATTATTATTTGAAGAGGGATTTTAAGGCTTTAAATCCAAAATTTCCTCCTCTTCAGATGTAGGGGCAAGATGGGTTCATTTCCCATAGTTGTTATAGAAATTACTACAAAGTTAGTGGCTTACAACAACACAAATTTATTATCTTCCAGTTCTGGAGGTCAGAAGTCTGAAAGAGTCTCAGGCTAAAATGAGTCTCAGGTGTATGCAGGGCTGTGTTCCTTTCGAGAGGCTCCAGGGGAGAATTTGTCTTTCCCATATTATGTCACTCTGACTCTGACTCTCCTGCCTCCCCTCTTTCACTTCTAAGAACCTTGTAAGTACATTGAGCCCACTTGGATAATCCAGGCTGATCTCCCCATCTAAAGGTAGTTGGTTAGCATCCTTAATTTCAACTGGAACCTTAATTCCCCCTTGCCATGTAATATAACATATTCACAAATTCTGGGGCTTAGGATGTGGATACACTGAGGGAGGTGATGTCTTGAGTTTGTTCATTCTTTTAGTGCCAAAAGATCAGTATACAACAATAAAAGTGATTGAGAGGATATCTAGAGTATAAACAAGGCCTAATTAGACATCCTCTCAGTCATTTTTATTATTGTATATTGATCTTTTGACACTAAAAGTCAAAAAAGGCTGAGAAAAGCTAAGCAAAAGAGGAACTTGAACAGGAGTCAACATTTACACCAAGTCGTTCACATGTTCTGCTTTCAATTAACCTTAAGAATATTTATGGTATGTGTAAAAACAAACTCAGACCTAAGAATATTGTGCTGGAGGGCATATGTGTGTGATTGTGTAATTATTCTGTATAAACATTTTTATTGGTTATAAATCTTATACAAAATCATATAAATTGAATACTGGAGTTTGTACTATGCTGCTCTCAGGATTTATTTTTTGACTTTTATGTATACCTCAGATTTACGAGGACCATATTTTCTGAACCCACAGTCTGTAAAATGCAAATGCCCTTTTGGGTCATGGCATAGAACATATGAAGTTGAGATTATCCTGGCGTAACTACTATATGTAATTGGTCCAAAACTGTTGAATCTTTTTTTTAATAAATTTATTTTAGGCTGCGTTTGTTGCTGTGCGCGGGCTTTCTCTAGTTGCGGGGAGCAGGGGCTACTCTTCATTGCGGTGTGCATGCTTCTCATTGCGGTGGCTTCTCTTTGTTGTGGAGCATGGGCTCTAGGCACGCAGGCTTCAGTAGTTGTGGCATGCGGGCTTAGTAGTTGTGGCTTGCGGGCTCAGTAGTTGTGGCTCGTGGGCTCAGTAGTTGTGGCTCGAGGGCTCTAGAGCGCAGGCTCAGTGGTTGTGGCACTCGGGCTTAGTTGCTCCATGGCATGTGGGATCTTCCTGGACCAGGGCTCTAACCCGTGTCCCCCTGCATTGGCAGGCAGATTCTTAACCACTGCGCCACCAGGGAAACCCAAACTGTTGAATCTTATTCTGAAAGGTCTCCCCCAGCTATTCTCACCAATGTTCTCATGACTGCCTTTTCAACCCAGGCCAGGACCACCATACCAGCTTCCTAATTGGCCTTCCTCAGGTGAATCTGGAAGCAGAGAGTGCAGTGGTTAAGAGAGAGGGCTCTGGAATCAAATTATCTGAGTCTAGTCTTATTTTGACTATTTACTAGATGGATGGCTGTAGACAATTACCTCATCTCTGTAAACCTCAGCTTCTATCCTGTACAGTGGGGATGGTACTGATCTCATAGAGCTGTCATGAGGTTTATACTAGATTAAGGAGTAAACAAACTTGACTAAGACAGCTAGTTATCAAATTATTGATTATCAGATCCAAATCTACCTCTTGTTGCCTCCTAGTTCTTGCGTCTTTTCTTTTCGTCCTAAGGCTCAGCTATAAGTATGTGGGAGACCCACTGGAGTTCACCTGTTGGCATTCCAATGGGCAGTTTTCTACATGCCACCTCTGACTTGCCCATACCCCAGCAGGCAGCTTCCAGCAGACCATCCCTGGCCTATAGTACCCCAGCAAATGTTGCTGGTACCTCATGGACAGTTTCCTGTGAAACAGCTCTGGCCTACGGCACCCCAGAAAACTTTGCCACCCAGTAGGCTCAAATCACACCCTCTCTAAGGCTGAGGTCTGAATCTCAGGCTTAATGGGGTGGGAGTTGGGGTGGTAAGGGTCCTTTTCCAAATTTGTTTCTTCCTTAGTCACCCACCCTCAACCTAGAGATAATAGCTGTTCTCTATATTTGCTATTTTTGTGTTCTTTAGTCTTCTTTTTATCCCATTGTGTTATTAACCACCTTTACTAATTAATAATTGTTTATATTAAATTGTCCTAACTCAAATTACTGATACGGTTTTTGTCTTCTGAGTGGACCCTGACTGATATATTAGCAGAAACCATAAGCAGAAAAATAAACTTTTGAGATACATGAGATACATAAATAATCTGAAAGTGACTATAAAATAATTATGTGTGAAATGAACAAACTATTAAATGAAGTAGTAAAAACCATAGATATTAGGACTTTATGAAAAAGAATATAATGTACAGACTGAAAAAGAATTTAATAAACTGTTTAGAAATTACAAAAAGTAGTCATTAATTAAGACTTAAGTGGGTGGATCTAATATTTGGTTAGATTCTGATTAAGAGAAAATTGATGACTTTAAGGATAGCCTTGAGGAAATTGCCCAGGATGTAGTGAAGAAATTAGAAATAAAAAATTAAAAAGAAAGGACGTACAATAGAATACAGTGGAATGGGTGCAATTGGATTTGATGATCCAACATACATCTAATAGGAATCCTCTTTTTTTCTCTCTCTGTATCGTTTATATCTACATCTATATCTATATATCTATGTTATATCTATAAATATATAGATTTTATATATTTCAAGAAAGATAAAATAGAATGAGGAAAGAGACAATATTTGAATAGAGATTGAGAACTTTCAGAACTGAATAAATACCAGTTAGGTTTATTCTAGGATTACAGAGATGATTTAACTTTTCAAAATCTAATGTAATTTACCATGTTAATATATCAACAGAGAAAAAATTTGCCCATCTCAGGTTAACAAATCTTAGAAAACTATGAATAAAAGGGAACTTTCTTTAAAGAAAGGATTCTGCCTAAAACTTAATGTGAACCTCACATTTAATGATGAAACAAATGAAACATTCTCTTCAAGTCGAGAATAATTTAGGATGCCTGCTATCACCACTTCTATTTAGCAGTGTAGTGGATGTCCTAGGCAGTTCACCATGGCATGGGGAATGGAAAAATAAGAAACCACTGTCACAGGGCATTCTCTGGCAGTCCAGTGGTTAGGACTCCATGCTTTCACTGCTGAGGGTCCAGATTCAAGCTCTGGTTGGGGAACTAAGGTCCCACAATCTGCATGGCACAGCCTAAAAAAAAAAAAAAAAGAAAAAAGAAACCACTGTCACAGATGGTATGATTTCACACATATAAAATTCAAATTCAAGGGACATCCCTGGTGGCACAGTGGTTAAGAAACCGCCTGCCAATTCAGGGAACACGGGTTTGAGCCCCAGTCCGGGAAGATCCCACATGCCGCAGAGCAACTAAGCCCGTGCGCCACAACTACTGAGCCTGCACTCTAGAGCCTGAGAGCCACAACTACTGAGCCCATGTGCCGCAACTACTGAAGCCCTCTCACCTAGAGCCCATGCTCCGCAACAAGAGAAGCCACTGCAATGAGAAGCCCACGCACCCAACGAAGAGTAGCCCCCGCTCGCGGCAACTAGAGAAAGCCCGTGCGCAGCAACGAAGACCCAACACAGCCAAAAATAAATAAATCAATTAAAAAAGAAGTTCAAATTCAAGAGAATCTACTTGCAAATTAGTAGAAGTAACCAGACAGTTCATCAAGGTTGTTGTCTACAAAAACTGCATATGAAAGTTAATAGTACTTGTTTACCTCAGATACAATTGGTTTAAAAATAGAATTTTTAGAATAGCCTATTTTTCTAGCCACAAAACTACAAAATACATGAGATTAAATTTAACATAGTAATTACAGGACTTTTATAGAAACATAAAATATTATCGAAAATACATAAGGAGATGTAAATAAATGGAGAATATACCAGGTTTTCTTGACAAGGAGTCTCAGTATTTTAAAATTTTGATTCTCTCCCAAATAACCTACAAAATCAAAGGTAATTCAATCTAAATCCTAAATTTTCTCAGAAATTGACAAGCTGTTTCAGACATTAAATGGATGATGAATAAAGGGCCAAGAATAACCAAAGAAAAACGTTTGAAGAAGATTAAAGAGAAGGAAACTTGCTCTATCATTTATCAAGAGTTGTTGTAAAGGGATAGTAATTAAAATGTGTTGTATTGGCAGAAGGATGCACATATATATCAACGTAACAGAACAGGGAGCCTAGAAACAGCCCTGTGTGTATATGAGAAATTAACATACGAGAGCAGTAGGTTCAAGTCAGTGGTGAAAGATAAAATAATAGATTATTATGAGAAAATTGACTAATCATATTGGAAAAATAGATTTGTGAGCCTACCTTTCACCATACCAAAAATAAATCCTACATGGATTAAAAATGTAAAGATAAATTGAAAAGTGTAAAACAAAATTAAGAAAAGTAAGTTTATCATGTTAGAAGTCAGGATAAAAAGCTTTTACACAAGATTCAAGAAGCACAAAGCTTATGTGGAGAAAAGGGAACCCTGGTGCACTGTTGGTGGGAAGGTAAATTGGTGCAGCCACTATGGAAAATAATATGGTGAGTCCCCCCCAAAATTAAAAATAGGAGTACCATATCCAGCAATTCCACTCCTAGGTATTTATCAGAAGAAAATTAAAACACTAATTTGAAAAGATAAATGCACCTCTAGGTTCATTGCAGCATTATTTACAATAGCCAAGATAGGGAAGCAACCTAAGTGCCCATCAAATAGATGAATGGATAAAGAAGATGTGATTTTACATATATATATATATATATATATATATATACAGACACACACACACACACACACACACACACGTGTACGCGCGCACACACATACACATATACCTGCAATGGAATATTACTCATAAAAAAAGAATGAAATTTTGCCATTTGTGACAACATGGATGGACCTAGAGGGTATTAAGCTAAGTGAATTAAGTCTGACAGAGAAAGGCAAATACTGTATGATTTTACTTATATGTGGGATCAAAAAAACAAAGCAAAGGAACAAACATAACAAAACAGGAACAGAGTTATAGATACAGAGAACAAACAGGTGGTTGCCAGAAGGGAGGGGATGGGGGGAAGAAAGAAATAGGTGAGGGAGATTAAAAGGTACAAACTTTCAGTTGAAAAAAAAAGAAACACAAAGCTAAAAAGGATTGATAACTTTAGCTACTTAAAATAAAAAATCTATATGAAAAAAGGCCATAAAATGGAAAGATAAGCCCCATACTTGTAGAAAATATTTGTAATTCAAGCAACCAATAAAGGATTAGGAAAGAAAATACACACTAAATAAAACCCTAAAAGCAATAAAAAAGGAAATATTTCAATAGAGAATGGATAAAGGATATGAAGAGTCAATTAATATAAGAAGAAATCGTTAAGGCCTATAAATATGCAAAAAGTGGCAAAACCTCACTGATCATTAGGAGTGATGAAAGTTAGAATAAATTGGGGCAACATTTCATAATTAGTAGATTGGCAAAACAGAAACTCTGATCATATGAAGCGTTGGCAACAATATGGGAGCATAGAAACTTTGACAAACTACTGGTCTTAGGATACACTGGTGCATCTACTTTGGAGAGTAATTTAACAATATATATGGAGTTGAAAATGTGTGTACCCTACAAGACAGCAATTCTGCTTTTGAGTTATGTGTCCTGGTTAAGCTCTGAAATGAGGAGGCATTCTCAAAAATGCCAGTGCATCATTGTTGTATTAGCAAAAGTTGGAAACAGCATAACTGTTCAAGAATAAGGAAATGGATAAATTAAACAGGATTTAATAGAATACTAAAAATTAAAAATATAAATTGGAAGGGTACATATCAGCGTTTGGGAAGGAAGGAATGGTATCTCTAACACTTTCTATCTGCTACATTTATTTTACAAATATCTGAGGCAAATATTGCCAAATATCAACATTTGTTAAATTAGGGGGGGAGGATGCTTTGTGTTATGTTATATTATTATCTGTACTTTTCATTATGTTTGAAATAGTTCATAGTTAAAATATTTATTTAACTGAAGGCAATAGTAAAAATGTTAATCCTTATTGTGACCCACAACATAAGTTTGAGATAGTGGCTATGACTTTGGATGGAGTCTTTAATCTTAGAACTAAGAGAAGTTATACTAAGAATAATAATAAAAGAAGGATTTTTTAACCTTGGTTTCACTAGTGCTGTCCTCTAATCAACTAGGCTAACTGTTCACAGGTGACAACATTATAAACAAATAAAAAGCATTGTTTGCTTGATGAGTTTGGACATCGTCACATGATTAAGATAAGGAATAGCTGAATTGCCTGTGGAGGCTAGAGTAACAGGATGCTGTTAACATTGCTAATAAATTTGACATGAAAAGTACTGCATATTATAAAATATATGGGCTATTAACATCTTGGTACCAAGTTCAATTGAATTAATTTCTAAGATGCAACTTTTTTGTGGACAGAAAAGTAGTAAGCAATGGTTTGTTTTAATTTAATTTTTATAAAACAACTACATGTATAGAGTTGAAAAAATGGTAACCTTGAACAGAATTTGAGGACTTTGAAAAAAAATCTTTCCTGCATTTACAGGTATTTAGAATTCATAAATCCAACTTCACCTGCAAAGGTTTCTAAAATCCTCATGGTAAGAGAGTTTCTTTTTTTTTTTTTTTTTTAATTTTATAGCTACTTTATTTATTTATTTATTTATTTTTGGCTGTGTTGGGTCTTCGGTTCGTGCGAGGGCTTTCTCTAGTTGCGGCAAGCGGGGGCCACTCTTCATCGCGGTGCGGGGACCGCTCTTCATCGCGGTGCGTGGGCCTTTCACCATCGCGGCCCCTCCCGTTGCGGGGCACAGGCTCCAGACGCGCAGGCTCAGTAGTTGTGGCTCACGGACCCAGCTGCTCCGTGGCATGTGGGATCTTCCCAGACCAGGGCTCGAACCCGTGTCCCCTGCATTAGCAGGCAGACTCCCAACCACTGCGCCACCAGGGAAGCCCAAGAGAGTTTCTTAAAGTTTTATTTACTTTTTTTTTTGGCTATGGGACTTAAGGGCCTAGGAGAAAAATAGGATAGGAAGAGCAAGATTTAAAGAGTAAATGTGTCAAAGCTTTATTATACATAGGCAAGTGCGTATATGTTTATGCATACAGTGTGTATATGTGTTATTAAAATAGATACTAAGATGCAAAATAGTAATCACACTAGTTAACAAGACTATCAGTGATATTACTCATATTTTGAGCGATAATAGCAAATATTTAATTTGCTCCCATTTATCTTTGATTACCAGGTGACTTCTGAAGGTGCAGACTGCGTATAGTATTTGAAGGAGGGGATAGTTGGGAAAGGGAGGGAGCTGGGTTCTTCTACTTAAAACCATGGTTCTTCATGTTTGCATCATTAAGTGAAAGTTTGAGTTTAGTTGTGCATTTTGGCGTTGGGGGACTTTGATGGCTAAGCATGCTTAAATGCCACTGCTGAACGGTTCGGACCCTTCAGAAGGTACTTTCTGCAAGTAACTTTTGATTGCAGAAAGTATGATCTTTGGGGAAAATGTGTTGCATTGTTTCTAGAGTATACAAGCCCTTCTAATTCTCCCATCCTTATCCCCCCAAAGCAACAACAGAAAGAAGGAAGACAGAGACCAGAGGGATCTTTCCCTTCTCAGAGCCAACGCTGGTTCTTGATCATCTGATTGAGGCTAGTTACAGGAGTGACCCAGCAATGCCCATATATTCGAACTGGAATTGTCATGGTTGCTGAAAATGTTTAGAGAAGGAAATTTCGTGGTACTCAGATTTCATGTAAAGGGAACTCATGGTTGGGGAGGGAGAACTCTAAACATATCTGACTGCATTAAACCATAGAATTATAGAATCCTATGTTATTAAGGCTGAGAGAAACCTTAGAAGTTTTCTAGTTTAACCTTTTCATTTTTCATCTATTGTAGGGATATTTAAAGCTGTGTCTAAAGGCACAATTGGCTCAACTCTTTTCTAATTTATCTTGACAATCATAACAGTCAAACCAATTGTGTGTAGAAAGAGACATAGAGACAATTTCAAGTGGGGTATTACCCTCTTGATACATTATTTTAAATATCAATCATAAAAAACCCAAAGTTTAGAAGCCCAGCTTATGGCTTATGTCATCCTGCATATTTTAAATGCACCATAGTTGAAATTTAAATGCCAGATTGTCTAGATATCACATACGGCCAAATATGCCTTACATAGACAAGGACTGTGCTATTTATAACCTACAGAACACCATGAAAAACTTCATTTTCCTAAGTGTAAAGGGTGGAAGCTAGGATGAAAGAGAGTGTTTCACTTGATTTATAAGCTTTAAGTATTAAAAAATAAAGCACTCCAAATCAAGACCTGGCTTCCAACATTTGACGAGTATTTATTTGACTGCATGACCTGTCTCTCTGCATAAACTGCCTCATTATGGTTAGAATGCTTTTTCAAAGTGTTCTCGAAAATTGTCTTCCAAGTAGATGTGAATAGTTCACAAGGTGGGAAAATTGACCAGGAGGAATTTTTTAAAGTCCATGCAGTTTTTCTGGAGAAAATGGAGAGAAACCTCTGGAGGCTGTATATATGAGGCAAGATAGGGCCTGTAGGAAACATAGAAATCCTTTTGGGCTTCTAGGTCACTTGTGTGCTGTCTTCTGGCAGAGAGCAATGGAATTTAATGTGCAAGGCTTTTATTAGGGGTGCCTGTGAAAGGAAATGTAAGGCTGGGAGAATCAGTTCAGGAGGCGAGCCTGATGCTGAGAGAGAGGAAGAAAAGGCTGGGAGGGAGAGTCCTAGATTGCTGTGCAATCTAAGGAAGGTTTGTCCTGGCCTTGAGTCCAACTTGGACAGTAAAGTAGTCTCATGTCTCCCAGGAAGCAGGAACCTATCCACCTGAGTGTGCCTGCAGCACCTGGTCAATGGCAGGCAGCTGCCTGTGGGGCGTACGTCCTTGGGGCAAAGTGCAGAAGGATTTCATAGAACAGCAGCTAGGGCCCTGGATCAATTTCACTCCCTGATATGGGATGTCTACAACATTTGTTCTTACGGCTGCTACATGGAACCATGGGAAAATGATGAAATAAGCAGTTTCATCTGTATTCTTTCACCTTCTTTTCTCCACCACATCTCTTTTCCTTTATAGGGTGTTGCTTCTTTTCTACTCCTCATAGACATTCAGTCAGAGCCTTTGAAATACCTCCTACTCTAGGAAAATGGTTTGATTCTGGAAAAGATCTGATTATTTGCAGTAGGGCATAATTCCATGTTCTTCAAATATTTTGCTTTTGTACCCCCTAAAAGAATTTTCAAAAATGATGTACGTATTCACAAATTCTTGATTTGGAGTGCCTTATTTTTAATATTTTAAAGCTCATAAATCAAGTGAAATGCTTTCTTTTATCCTAGCTTCCACACTTTACACTTAGAAAATGAGGTTTTTCATGGTGTTCTGTAGGTTATAAATAGCATAGTCCTTGTCTATTTAAGGCATATTTGGCAGTATGTGATATCTAGACAATTTGCATTTAAATTTCAACTGTGGTGCATTTAAAATATGCAAGGTAGCATGATTTAAAAAATGACGTACACATTTACAAATTTTGTTGTAGACATCTACCAGTGTTCTCCTATAATGCCTCTGTGTACCACAGTGGTGACGTTCTTTCCTGGGATTCCATAATGAGGCTCTCTTTTATTGTTTCCTATACTATGCCAGAGATTCAGGGAGGCTGCAATGAGTAGGGGGGATTCAGGTAGCAGGGCTGCAGTGGCTGAAAGTTGAAGATGAGTTGGTGAGCACCTTTTGGTGGAGGTCCATCCTTTTCTGTTATCTCACTTACCCCACGTGTCTCATAGAGAACCCACTGAGGATGATGGCATTAAAGGGAACTATGGCTTAATTTAATTGACTCTGGGGTCCTGGCAAGGCAGGTGCTACCTGGTTAGGGCCCACTCAGTTCTTAGGGCCCAAAATGGTGCAATAAAGGGTTGTTGAGTGTTAACACAGAACTTAATCATTTGCTTTTCCTCTTAGATAATGTTCTCTCTCAATTCTTGAGCTTCACTAGTATCTAAAGAAGTTTATTTGCTGCAGGTTGACTGCATCTTATCAAATTTAGGCCCATTCCCCCCACTCCTCCCAGGAAGACTGTTGCACTTTGCACTGGCTGGTATTGTTTGTCTGTCCTTAACTGTGACCCGGGGAAGAGTGGATTGTTCCTAATGTGCTCAAAGCATTTCTAATTTCCTCCAGGTGAGTGTTCACGTGCAACTTCCTAGTTGAATTCTGATGGGGAAATACATTTTTGACCATGGTGGGAATCTGGAATTTGCAGCCAGTTGAAGACTTAAAACAGGGGGAGACCCCATGCAGAGAAGATGCATCATTTGTCCTCAGACATCTTTATTCAAATCTTTATTCAAGTTGTTTCTTCTTGCTCTCCTATATTGGTTGTGGTTTATACAGAGTACAATTCAGTCATTTTGTTTTCATCTGTGGTTCAAGGACATCTTGGCTAATGCAGCATATTGCTAGTACTAAGTTTGTAGACTCTGCTTTTGTTTGGGAAAATGATCTGATTTTTCAATAGAGTAGGATTCAGTGCCACTAATACACTTTAAAATAACATTTAAAAATTGCCTTTCCCCCCTACTTAGACATTTAGTTGCTTCTCCTACATACCTTTCTTTATGGATGAGATTTTCATTTAACACCACAATTTAGATTAAATTACTTTCTTAAAATCACATTGCTCCCATAGTCTACTTACTTTTCTAATTCCCATACGTTCCACTATTGCTGAAGCAACTTCATCTGTATAATGTGACTGAAGACGCAGTCTTCATTCACAACACGGCACAATCTGTTAAAGTGGTAAATATTACCCATTTCCATTATTAGAGCTGAAATAGAATTTTCTCTTGTTGCATTTTCAAGATGTGACATAATTAGATAGCAAGCATGGAGAAGTCAGAAATAGTGGAAGCTAATGTTTGTCATATCATTACCAGGGAAGCTTGAATTCAGTCTGCCTTGCCTGGCTCCTGACTCCTTCTCACAACGCGCCAGGCCGTCTCATCCCCGGTGTGAATTATAGGGTGCTATGTGAGCTTTGCAGGTACTGGGGTAAGGAAGTGTGAAGCAGCGTTTCCAGTTCTATATTGGTTTTCAGACTTAATGACAACAGGGAAATTCTCACTTGATGTTTCAATTCTCTTCAGCCTCCAAAAGACACACCTACCCAGCTCTGAGAAGTATCTGAGTAGTTCTTCATTCTACCTAGAGAGGCTTCTGACTTATCCCTTCTTTACCTCAAATCAGAATTGTTAAAAAAAACAAAACAAAACTCACAATTGCCCTTTCTGCAGAAGTGTTATTGAAAGTACTGCAGTGTTCAATTCTTGGTGGGAAAGGCGGGGGGCGGGGATGGAGGAATGGGATTATGTGTGTTTACGTTTGTGTGTGTGTTGACCTCACAAAAGTGAATGAGGAAGGAACCGGGTTAACTGGAGAAAACTGCAAAGCAGTAATTTTTTTTTTTTTTTTAATTTATGTCATACATTTATAGCTACTTTATTTATCTATTTATTTATCCTCGGCTGTGCTGGGTCTTCGGTTCGTGCGAGGGCTTTCTCCAGTTGCGGCAAGTGGGGACCGCTCTTCATCGCGGTGTGCGGGCCTTTCACTATCGCGGCCCCTCCCGTTGCGGGGCACAAGCTCCAGACGCGCAGGCTCAGTAATTGTGGCTCACGGGCCCAGCTGCTCCGTGGCATGTGGGATCTTCCCAGACCAGGGCTCGAACCCATGTCCCCTGCATTGGCAGGCAGATTCTCAACCACTGCGCCACCAGGGAAGCCCACAAAGCAGTAATTTTTTTATGATAAAATGTTACCATAAGAACTTTATAGTTAAAAATTGGATTTATTTTGGGCCTATCAACTTGTTAAAGGAAAACTTTTATATCTTCAACAGGGCTATTAACATTGTAGCGTACCAGTTAATGCCTTCATTGAGTGCATCAGAGAAATTCAACTCAGTTCTCCCAATACCCAAGTTGTGCATTAATCACTGATACAGCATGGTCTGGATTGTCTCATTGCTTAGTTTCCTACTCTTTTATTTTATTATTTGACCATAGCATATTGAGGATTCTAAGCAAAGTTAATAGGATAGCATGGCTTGATTCGTTTTAATAAACATTAGGTAAAATTGCCGGTTTCACTAGAGTCGCCTGATTTGCAACTCCGCATGGAGATCTTCCTTTTGACTCTTGTACTCGGAATTAGAAGAGATGCAAACCTCTGGTCCTCCTTCTGAATCATATGAGGGAAGTGCAAAGAGGCCTGGATGGACTCTCAGGAGCCTTGCCTTCTAATACAGCTTTGCCTATAATGAGCCTTCTGACCTCAAGTGAATTACTAACCTCTCTGTGGCCTGTTTTTTTCATATGTACAGTCATAAGGGATGAACTTTATGATCTTTATGATTTAGGCATGACAGAAAATCCCTAAGATCTGACAAGAAACACAAGTGGAGTTCTGGATGTTTGGCCTTGATCTTTGTCTTCCTCAGTGAGTAAATAACAGGGACATCAAAGTTTATTCATGTCTTTGCCAACACTCAACAAACCGTGTTGAGATTGTGTCTCTTTGACAGATGGAATATGGTTTTGGTGGAAAGAGGAATGACTGAATCAGTAATTTTTTTTTTTTTGTTAAGATATTTGCAGCAGGCTAGCTGAAAATCAGGGTTTAGCCACACACAACAGTAACTTTTTCAAATTGTCTCTGTTCCCCTTGATGACAAGCTGACATAAGTTCACAGATAATTCACAGGTATCTCAGAGGCCTCTGGAGCAACCATTGTAGAGAGACTTGATGACTCCTTTCTAGATCCAGTGCTTAAGGGTATGTATCTCCAGCTCTTTTCCAGAGCTGAGGGTAATGATGAACTCAAACATTTTTTGTGTGGCCATAAGAACTCACCTATAAAAGTATACACTAGCATCTGAGAATGCTTGTCTTGTTTCTATGTAAATGATTCCCTACCTTAAACCTCCCTCATCGCACAAAAATGTTTTGACCAAAAAGGTTCATATTATGAGCTTGATACAGTCATTGTCTAAGATTAAAATTTCAGTGATGAACAATGATGTGACAGGTTGTTGTCATTTATTGGATACTTATTGCATTTCAGGCACTGTGCACTATACGTTCATTACCATTTATAGGCATTACCTCATTTTAATGTTGAACAACAATCTTATAAAGAGGGATTATTATTGTGCCCACTTTGCAGATAATGTAACTGAGGTTCAGAAGGATTAGGTGACTTCTCCAGCCTCAACCTACCTAGGAAATGTCAATTTGACCAGAAAGCTTTGTCTTCATGAACACTACACGATTCTATCTCACCATGTCATCTTCCTCCGCCCAGGAACAAACTCCCTCACCGCCAGCAGGTGATACCATAAGTGCAAAGATACTTTCTTTAACACAGAGATACTTTAAAGGACATGTTTTCCTGCCCCATCAGCTGAGTATTCTGAAATTCCCCTTCCCATGGAGAGCCACTGGAAAATATCTGGAAAGTCACATATTCCTATTTACACGAAGACATAGCTATTTCCTGAATTTAAGGTGATTCCTCCAAATTTAAATGAACATCTCTCTTCCCACTGAAAACAAAAGTGCCTCTCAGCCAACAAATGAGTGGAACATCTCCCCAACAGTTCTTTTAATTTGCAGATGCTTGAAAATGAATTAAGATCAAGAGCTTTTTAGCAGACCGCTTTTCCCTCTGGGAGATATTTGAACATGTTAAGAATAAGCATCATTTTAAAAAAATTAATAACACAAGTTGGATTTTAAATGTTTCAAAAAATAGGTTTGCACAAATATGCCATCTTGTGCTGTTCATCTTGTGTTTTAGGCACCTAATAAATAGTTCTTTCCTCTATCTAACCCATGTTGTTTGTACACATAGGCTTTTGTAGTACAGAACATCTTAATTTAACTAGAAAGATCATTACCAGGCAACACATTTGTATATGGCAGAAAGCTGCACAAAAAGGTATCTGTGCCCTTGTAGATAAGGATGTTCCCATTTAGATTAACTGAAAGAAAAACAAGCCTAACAATGGATGTTGCCTTTAAAAAATAATCTGATTTTCAAATAACATCCCAAAGCCACTGTGGGAATAGCTGTCATTCTGTCAAATAGATTTGGCCTAGTTTGTAGTGGATCATCTTAAATGGCAAGGCCCAAGTGTGTGTTTCAAATTCCCAATTGAGTTCTTTCTTCCGGAGGCATATGGACTGTTTGACCATCTCTTTTTGTTAGGATTAGGGTTAGTATTTTCTGTCTTGTTTATTGGATTTACTTAGCCCCAGCTAGGACCAGCTCTAGACAAAAATATGATGAAGATAAAGCTTGTTTAAAGTATCCCCTAATCTTCCTTCTAGCACCTTCCTCTGGGATGCATGTTGTGTACCCCGCTTCTAAGGGGGTGGGAGACCTACTTGAACCAGTAGGTTGCCTGTCACTCTAGCTGCTGAGCCCAGTACTCTGTTAACCACCTCCATTCATATCTCTGCTCCCCACACAAGTTCTGGAACATCCCTTTCACCTTGCCTTTTAGTGTTTACACGACCAAGTTCCATTTTCCCAGGGTGACTGAGGCTAATGTGATAAACTAATGACTGATATTGGGTGAGCAAAACATTAGCATTTAAATTGGGACCTTCTGGAGGGGATGCACTTAACAGGGACGAGGTCTTCAGAGGGAGCAATTTCAGACATTATGACAGAACCGGGTCAAAGATAATTTTGTCAGATGGGGCCTTGAGGTTATGAGCAGGGTCAGCCCTAGTTTCTAGCCTTTCTCTCAGTCAGGATTTCAAACATTTATGGCAGGATCCCAACAGCTTTCACAGGACTTTTGACATAAGTACGTTGACCCAAGAGCACTTCTGCCTGCTCCTTGACAGGCCCCACCTTTCCTCCTTCAGAGGAGTAGCCTGCTCTTGAGACAATTGAAAATAGAACCTCTCTAGAAGTTAGTAAGGAAACAGGATTAAAAGTGTGGCAAGTGGAGATTTTCACAAGGCCCTAAGTCCAGAGCCTCAGCATTGCCCAGCTCCGGGGCGCTGTCCACGTAGAGAATCTCAGTGATCACTGCCTCCTGGAGATCTGAACACAAAAGGCTCTGCAGAAATCTGGATTCGTGCTTGGAGCTCCTGAACAAAAGGGGGCTTTTTTCAGCCTAATCAGAACTACAGATGAGTTTTCACTCTCCCACTTTCTGCGCATACAACATAAGTCTCCTGATTTAGGGCTCAATGCTCACCATCATCCATTTACCGCCCAAAATACTGGGAAAATAAGAGGTTGCTACATGATGCAAAAACTACAAGGGGTGCTTTGAAACCGTTTAACAAGTCTGCCTGAAGAATACCTGACTAAAAGCGGCACTGACTTAAGGCTGGTTGCCTTATTATCTTTATTTATATATTCAATGTCCCCTCCCTGGCTCTTTGGATAAAGACGATGGGAGACACATCTGTTCCAAAGCTGTTCCACTGAATGGCGATTTTGATGACTTAATGCCTTTTCAGACTTCTGCTGCCACTGCTGTTCTTCGGTTTTGCTTTTAAAGCGGCTGAATGGAATCTCTAAGCCTTCCATTATGTCTGCTTTTTTTTTTTTTAATTCTGAGGAAATAATTCAGAACACATCAAGGACAAATGCTTGAGTTATAGAAACTTTTTAAAAAATTACTATTATTATTACAAAGCAACGCAAAGATCTTTTAATTTCTTTGATTGTTTAAAGTACTTCGGTAGAAACATGATGTCTTAGATGTGGAAACAGTTTATAATTGAGCACGGAGTCTGAGTGCCAGGACAATGCAGTCGGTTGCTGGGATTCCCAGGGACTCCGGAAAGTGAACGGGGTCAGGAAAAGTTTATTGGAATTTGATAGCAGCCTCCATACAAGCATCCAGATAAAACTACAGCCAATTACTATGGACGGCTTATTATGCTCCCCCGCCCCAAAATTCCCCTAATTCTGTGGAGATTTAAATCTTTCATCTAGAATAAAGATTTGTAGCGTAATGACCTGATTTAGCTACAAAGAAGAAATCAATCTGACAGCTGGGACCAGAAGAGGTATTAATCTCCAAACTTCATGTGCGCCTTTGTCTCCCTCTTTCAGTTTTTATGCAACAGGAGCAAAAAAAAAAAAAAAAAAGAGTGTGAGCGACTCTGTTTGTATTTCAGCTCAAGTTACATTGCTTGGAAGAAAAAGAGCAGGGAAGTGGGGAGTGGGTGTTAGACTGAGTTGAAAGAAAGATTTTCCATTCTTTAGAGACAGAACAACTGATGAGAAAGCGGAGAGCTGGAGCCGTGCTGGTCCCTTCCATGGTCTGCCCAGGGCTGCGGAGAGGCAGGTGGCTAGGGGGCTTCAGCAGGAGGAGTGCTGGGGTCACCTAGATATGGTTTCTGACCACCCAGGCATAGTTCAGTGGGACTTTCACGATGTGGAGTTGGTACTGAATGGATAATTATTCTACTTTTCAGTGTCAGGTGTGACTCCTGGCACACACTGACCCCAGGTGAAGACAGAGCCCACTCTGCAGTTGACCAAAGATAGGCTCTGATCTCAGCCCTCTGAAGCCACCTTGGCTTCTGGATATATGACCTCTTCAATTAGGCTTCTTTACGTTTCATATGGATGGAGATCTTTTGGCTCATGTCCCCACTCTGCCTTTGCTCAATGTGAAAACACATTATAAAATATAATCGTTTGAGGATGATTCTAACAGTTCTAACCAACTGGCTGTTCTGCAAGAGAAAAATAATACAGTTTTAAAGAACTCTAACTTTGAAAGTGAAGTGAGTACTGCACGCCGCAAAGGAGTATATTGACTTAATGGTCACACAGAATCCTGTAAAATTAGTCATGAAACAGACACTAATTTTAAAGAATCGTGCTGCTATTAAAATATATCTCTGCACAGCTGTAGGACAAACAGATTTGATTCCCCTAGGGGGAAACTGAGAGGTCTGTGTGGTCTTTGCCAGTCTATGAACTTGCTGTGGGTTAGTGACAGTTTGAGTACTTCAGGCCATAGAACTTGGATTTCTAAACAAATTCTCTAGGCTCCCACAGAAACAAGCGATAAAAATTGCCCTTCTGTGTTTTTAACTTCCCTTAGATCTCATTGAGCCAAGAGTCAAATCCACCGTGAATAAATGTGTTGAGCATTGTCAGAGAGCTGTAGTAATGGACAAAGGCCCACTTTAAAGATCATAAAGTGTTTCTCTCACAAGGGTGATGGATGGCAGTTTGGAATTTTCTTGGCTTTGTTATACTGTGTGCTGAGGTGGTGATAGCGTTCGTCAGGGGCAGCCTGTCTTGGCTCATTGAACTAAATGAGAGGCTAAGAATTGAATTCTCTGCCATGGCAGGGTCTTATAGATAAGTCATGATATTTTCTCTAGTGAGGTTTGCAAAGGATCAGTTTTAACATTAGAAGCTATAGCTACTGGTTATAACTATTGTTCAAAACAAGCTGGGCTTGAACCCAGTGAAACTGTTAGAGTTTCATCCAAGACCTGTATCACTGGAACAGAAAATCTAACCCATAGGGCTACCGGATATCCATACAAAACTGGGCAGAACTTTGAGAGTATGGGGTTAAGATTTAAAATCTCATTGGGAAACTAGGGAAGTAGAATAAAGCAGAAGAGGTCTGGTAAAGGCAAGATCATAGTATTAAATCTGCAAAGAAAGCAATTTGTACAAAAATCAGGTAGGAAATAGCAGCTAGTATACATTACTAGCAGAAAACATAATTTGCTCACGTCTAATTATTTTCTGTTCAGTTGTTCCATCATTTCGTAGTTCAGCATGCTGTCTGGTAAATCTTCTTCCAATGGAAATAGACCCAGCGGGGAGCACAAACTTATAAGGAGTTTGCTTATTTCCTCACGTCCACCTTCAAAGCAAAGGTGGTTTTGAGGCAGGGTTGTGAGAGTCCAAATACTGAAAAATGACAGCTCACAGTGAAAGTTAGAGAAGTCTGAGGCTGTAGAGTCTCCCATTAGGGAGCAGCCTGGGGCCATTTGGTATAGGGACAAACAGCCTGTACATCTAATAGTTATGAGGCTACTACTACTACTATATTAAAGCATAGCACAATAATTATTTTTATAATGCTAACACAAAGTCATTATGAAAATGTGAAATGATGTCCACTAAAAGTCTGGACTCTTAAAGAAGTAAATGTATCTATGGGGAACTTCTTATTCTCTAATGACACTGGATAAATTTACTGACTTTGCAATCTATTATTACTATTATTTTCTTTTTACAGATAGCACTAAAGTAAACTTCAGAATAACTCTTCACAAATAATCATGCAGTGTGAAGTAGTAGGGGCTAAATTGATAGGTTTTCAAGGATATAATTTTGAAAGCAAAAGTAGTTAGGAGACTTCAGATATTTTAACTGTTTCTTACCTTTATTCACATCCATCTTTACATAGCACATTTCTTATAAAAATTTAAAGCATGCAGAGGAAATGAGAGAAAAAATATCTTTCTGTGTATTGTACTTACATATTGAATCCAAGAATAGGTAAAAATGATTCTCTTAGCTGGTTAAATGATTCCCAGCTTGTGTCATCTTCTTCAAATGTAACATTTTTCCATGGCTTCTGAGGCTAGGATAAATAATCACGGAACCTCATTTTAAAACAAGGATTTCAAGCAAAACAGAAAGAAAAAAAACCTCTAGCATAACAGTTTTAAAGATCCTGGCCTATATAATTTGCTGTTGAAAACAGTTCCTCACTGCAGGGAAAACCAACCAGTCATACACATCCATGAATAAGCTGCAACACCATGGTATCATGTTGAATACTGCAAATGTCTGTGACTGTTCACACTGGCAGATCCAAATAGTTCATAGCAACTTTGGTGCTATCTATGCAAACATAGTTTGCTAGATTAGGACAGAGTGTGTTGGTGACACGGGTCAAGGAAAATGGGGTGTGATTTCAACATAAGAGAGCCTCCTCAGTGCAGAGGGAGAGCACTGTTTTTCCTTGACTTCAACACAAACTTGTCTTTGACAAAATAACCAAAAGTACATTAAATCCCAACTTAGTCAAAGCCAAAGAGGTACAGCCTCACAACTGCCCCCATATTTTGGCTGTTTTCTTGGTCCATCTTCATAGTGCAGACTCTAGTTATCAGAATAAATGCCTTCTTTCACTTTGTTCTGAATTAAGGATTTCTTGGAATTGTGCACTGGGTCAAAAATGTAAGCCAATTCCAACTGCTCTCTTTCATCCTGTTGAAAAATTAGTAATGAATATTCTCTAAATATTGAGTGATCTTTAGTAGTGCAGAATGCATTTTTAAGGTGGTAGGCTGTGAAATATTGCTAATGGTGTCCTTATAAAATAAACGGGTGACAGAGCTAGTTGTTTTTGCTTTATGTTCTCTTCAGGAACCAGTTCTTTATGAGTATTCTATAAATATTAAATAATTAGCGTAGCTCTGGAAGCATAGCCAAAGGCTAAGTGGCATTTTCAAGGTTGTACAACGTGTTAGCAAGAAAACGTGGGATTGAAATTAAGAGTTCTTAACCTCTTCCTGGGGCTTGGATCAGTATGTCCCTCTGTTTCCTTAATCACATATAACCATTGGGTTCCTTGGCAACTCCTAATCCAGTGCTCAGTTAGGCAAAATTTGGAAACCTCCAGGCAATGACCTGTTTTTCAATGGGAGAACATATTTACTTCCAGCTGGAACACATCAAGACAAGCCATTTCTCTTATAGCCCCATTCTTGCCAAAAGACTGGAAAATAACTTATTAGTGAGTCTAACATCTCAAGAGCCACAACAGCTGCACTGAATATAGAACACGCAGAATGACTGAACGCTGTGAAACTGGGATGACTGAGACCAATGCAATGATAATTCCAGGCCTCACTTTGATCTTTTCAACTGGAGGGAGAGTCGGAAGGAAACATTAACACCTACATGATCAGATTGATTTCGCTCGTCTGTTCATTTGTACATTATTTTTGTAGCCTTTGTGTATGTGCTACTTGAGATCATATCTAAATTAATAATAGAGACTTATGACTGAATTTTATTTTTAGAACCTCTCTATAGTTCACATTTCAAGATTCTTAATTAGGCCAAGCAGCGTACTGGGCATATAAACTCAGTTTAAAAATATATGTATATTAGTCATGAAATTCAAATACTCAATAAGATCAAAGGAAACTAGGTTCAAATAATACATTATTTGTAATATGCACTCCCATCACAGTACTGAATATTTAGAGATTTAATGAATTGAGTAACTTAGAAATTATATCATTTACCAAATATATGAATTTAATTGGTTTTCTGGCAGTGGTATTTGCTTTTCAGCCAGTTGGCAACAGCATTTTTGGAAAATCTCCTGTGTTCTGGACAAGTATAAAGAATGAAGAGGGAAAAATTCTAATCGTTTAGTGTTTCATTTCTTAAAAAATCTCATTCTTGCTAGTTTAATAAAAAGATTTAAAAGTTGAAGGTAAATACTATCACCTAACCACTTAAGTGCTGCTAAGATACTAGACAGTTCAAACTTTGATAGCTTAGAAGAGGAAAACCTATCATCTTTTCTTTAAAATTTGAATTTATTTCCAGTTTGGTCCAATTATGTCAACTGGTGTGCATCTCCTCAACAGTGTTTTGGTGGTATATACACAGTCTAAATTGTTGAGCAGAAATTTAAAAATATTTATTGAAATATGATGATTTATATTTGTGTGGCATATGAGCACTAGTCCTAGATATATTGTATAACTAAGCTAATTATAATATAAATAAACAAAAAGAAATTAAAATTCTAAAAAAAGTTTTGATGGCCTAGTGATAAAAGTAGGTTTTGATTTCAGCTGTTACTGGGAAAACAACAAAAATTTAACTACAGTAATAATAATATAACAAAATAAATGAACGCTATTGTTTTTTGTATGTTGTACTTTATGCACATTGTTTCATTGACTACTACAGTAACCCAATGAGTCCGGACTACTCTAATGATTTTATATGTGAAGAAACTGAGCCCAGGGAGAGTAATATCACACAGTTGGACAATGGCAGGGCCAGGCTTTGAACTTAACCCACTATAACTCTGAAACCTCTTTATGCTCTCCTGCGTTAAATGTTGAAAGATGTTACAGGATGAGATTCCAGTCTGGAGCACTGTATATATATATCAGAATGAAAGCCTTCACTGTTATCAAGTACACTTGTACTTAATAAGATTGGAGTAGATGTTGTTTACCCACTCGTTTGTCTGAAAGATGGGTAGAAGGAAGAGGAAGTACAGAAACAATGTATGAGTGTGAGTCTGTATGTAGTTTTACTCTCAAAAGTACACAGATGCTGTGGGTCGGGGGAAGGTGCTTATTTTGTTAAAATAAACCATATGCTGTGAAATTCTATCACCACTTTCACTGAAAAAAAATTTACTTCTATATTATTTGTATATATCTCATAGAAATATGTTGGAGTTTAAAGAGCATCTCTGAAAATTGTTGTGATTTTAAGATTGACAATAAATGACTAAACTAATTTTGGGATAACCTGTACAGTATTGAGAGGACCTTAAAGAAGAAATACAAAACTATGCATAGCAACTCTTAACAATTGTTTATTTTTCCAGTCAAGAGTAGAGCATGGCCTGGAAATTGGCGCTTTCTTCTTAAGCTTGTCTATTAAAGTAAAAATGCCTGAAAAATTCTTTGACACTGCAGAAGAATGCAAGGATAGCAAATGGGTTTCAATTCTATTGCCAACTCCAGTTCATTAATAGTTGCTATATGGGGGGAATTCCCTGGTGGTCCAGTGGTTAGGACTCCTCATTTTCACTGCAGGGGGCACGGGTTAGATCCCTGGTAGGGGAACTAAGATTCCACATGTTACTAGGCCAAAAAACAAACAAACAAATAAATAAAATGAGTTTATGGACTTAAAAAAAAATAGTTGCTATCTGGAAAAGCATTGTGTTGGGAAGGATTCTGAGGCTATGTCTGAGCTCAAGAAAGAAGTCTGTGATCTATTAGCAATATCTACCATGGGTGAAAGATTTAGGCCAGGTCACACATGTGCCGTACATTACTTTTCCTGACTAGTATTTTTCCCTCCACTAATTTATTACGTTCTTGTTAGATATGAAATAATCGAAGACAGAGGCAATGCTTTTCATTTTATAAAGTGATCAACTGTCCCAGTTTGCCAGGATCTGAGGGGTTTTCGAGGATGTGGGAATTTTAGTGCTAAAATGGACTGTCCTGGACAGTCGGTAACCCTATTTTTTTAAAAAAAACTATTTATTTTGAAATAATTATAGACTCATGGGAGGTTGCAAAAAATAGTACAGAGTCCCATGTACTCTTCCTCCAGCTTCTTCCAGTGGTGCCATTTAATATAGTTATATTGCAGTACATACCCTACTTTTGTCTCCCCATCAGTGTCAGGTGCCTACATAGACACCCAGCAAAGGTGTGTTGAGTGAATGAGTACATGGATGAATAAATACTGATGTCAGGTGAGATGTTCCTCATCTGTTTTTATGAGCATTTTTACCCCCTTCCAATAAAGAAACAAGGTTAAATGTTTTCAAAGCTTAAAAATTATGCAAAGGCCATATAAGAAGCACTTGATTTAAACACAGGAAAAGCGAAAGAAGCATAAAATCCTCTTTAAACTGTACTGTACACAAAGGAAGTTGGGATTATAAAGTCAGAATTGTGACCTTTAAAAGAAGGATCTGGCACAACGGTTCAAATCTCAGTTCAATAATACAAAACTATGGGCTTTCTTCAATTTCTAGGCAGTTGAAAAGATACATTCTGGTAGATTTGAAAGTATACTCAGTATGCTCCAGTGTACTATTTAGTGTAGAAGCTAAAAGCAGAGAGAGCTGGCAGCTGTGTGTGAGCTGGTGAATCATCAGGATTCAGTGTGGGATGGACAAGCAGAGCGGAATTTTCTTATCTTGTTAGGAGACAACCAGGCTGAAAGTGATCTGGGATGCTTTTTTGCAGAGTGCAGTTATAGTTTTGCTTTGGTCTTTAGAAAATGCTCAGTTTGGAAATTGTCCATGTAGCAATAGCATGAGTCAATGATTCAAACTTATGGGAAAATCAGAGTTTTATGTCTCTGAAACCATCATGGACACACACACACACACACACACACTGCACACACTAAACATCCTGTAGACATTAATGCTATAGGCAAAGTTTATTTAAAACTTAGAGCATCTAAAAAAAGTGATTTAAGAAAATTGATCACTTTTCTACTTTTTCTGTTGGTATTTAATTTTGAGCTCCTTTATCTAACTTCTAAGTTCATCCTAAGTCTAATTCAAAACCTAACTCCACATCCCATAGATCTTGAAACTTATTCTATCTTGTCTTTGACCTCATAGTCACCTTTGACCTCCGGTACTATTCATTTTCACCTTGACTTTCCCCTTTAATTTGTTTCCCTGCTTTCTTATCTTCTCTCTTCCCCTCCCCATAGTTGCAGCAGTGAGGAGTCATGTAAATAATTTTATTATATGCCTTTCTCCTCATTGTGTGATTAAACTCCCTTTGAAGTCTATGAAATTGGACACTAAATGACCTGTAAGAAATTAAAGGGTGCTGGCTTTCATTATACTGATACCCAAAAGATATTCCTTTAAACAGATTAGGGGAAATTTTGCCTTCTACTAATAGACTGGAATCAAAGTTGTCTGTGTGTTCCTAACAAACAGGTTAACATCAAGTCTTTCTTCTTAGAATTCTACTCATGCCATATATCTTTCCATATCTTTTGCTTGGAGCATGGTGGGGGTGGAGGAAGAAAAATGGAGGGGCATCAAACCTCCTCGCCAGCTCTGCGGAACAGGGCAGTGATCCTAGCCACTGGGCATCCTGCTCCAGAGAGGGAGGAAGCCATAGCACCTCACCCCAGCTGGGACACACCTCCAGTGAGGGAGCAAAGCTGCACTGAAGGGAAGCTACACGTTTGCTCACATTGTGTCCACACATGCACCAGTGTGACTGAAGTTAATTGAAAGCAAAGCCAAATAAAGTAAGATACACACTTTGATGCCAATCAATTGTTTTTCGCTAATGTTTTCACTTCTGTGATTCCATTCTCAGTTCTGGCTGGCTGTGCTGCACAAGTTCAGGCAGCTGCTGTTTTTAGGCCCATCTTTTCCTCACCTCCCAGGACTCCGCTGGCATAACCCTCCTTAGTGATTGATGGGACTCCACGCCCTACATCTGGGGGGGCGGCGATGGCCTGCTTGCAGGGGGGTTCCTGGATCAGGGGCACACACAAAGCAGCCTGTCTGCCTCTGCATTACTGCAAGAGTTGGGGTTCCCAACTTCCTTTGTGTGAAGTGAAAGAATAGAGCTGATTTACAGGGTAAATAAAATATCAGCGGAAGTAGAGGTTAGCTGATACTTATGGCTAAGAGAGATTTATGAGATTACTAGTAACTGAACCTATCCTTTAAGCTGTAGTCATTATGGCCTACGTAGTTCCGTACCTCATTAGAGGGAAAAAATTGTGGAGAATGGAGAACACAAAGTCCTTCTTCTGTTGAAAAAAAGTTTCTGGTCTTGGTGCAGATGTGATCCATAATCAAAAGAACACTCTACATTTTTACAGCGTCTTTCCATAGCAGGTTTCTCTAGAGACTGTAAATCCTACTCCAACAAGTTTGAGTAGAAAATCCTCTCTTTCATGTTTGGACAGACTGAGGCTCAGAGCAGTCAGCACCTGAAGGTGCTCGCAAGAAGCGAATGACTGAGGCAAGAAGACCTGGAAATTTAATTTTGTTTCTAGTCTGTTTTTACATCTCAAAAAAATTCAGTGAATAGCAAAAGGGGGGGAAAAAAGCCCTTACTGGATTCACTGATATGCTAGGCAGCGCCCCACGTTCAATTCCATTTCAAAAGCTTTTTTCCCCCAGAGCACTGATGGATTCCACAAGTCTTGGAGCAAGAGAAGGGACTGAAGGGTGCTTGTGGGTACAGTGAGCTCTTTTGAGTATGCTTTTTGAAAACTGTAATTACTGGAGCAAAATCTGTAAAGGCTCAATGTTGTACTTGTTATATAAGGGGAAGGATTCCTGTAAAGCCAGAGTTATGCGGCTCAAGAAGTGGGCAAAGTTAGAGGCAGCCCAGTCTCCATGCCAGCATCTCCTTGGATGCTAAATCCTTGCTACTAAAGGTGTGGTTCCTGTACCAGCAGCAACAGCATCGCTCGGGTGCTAGTTAGAAATGCAGAGCTTCAGACTCCATCCCAGAAACAGTGAGTCAGAGTACGCCTTTCAACAAGATCCTGGGGATTTGTATGCAAATTTGAGAAGCACTGTGCTAATTGACACCAAGGAGGGGATCAGACCTGGGCCAGAATAGGTGAGACCCCATTGCTGAGCCAGGGATGTGAATGCAGATTTGGGATGGCATGATGAAGAGAACTAATGCTAAGTGGGACCATCAAGGTGAGTGGTGGTGTGTGTTCATAGAATCAAGACAGGGAAAGGGAAGGTGAGAAGAGTCAGCAGAGAGGCACAGGGACATGGGAATGGACAGGTTTGAGAGCCCCTTCATGGAGTGAGCCAGCAAGTAGTAGGGCTGGGGGAAAAGCCAGGTGAAGAGAGGGCTAGTGGAAGAGGGGGTGGGGGGAAGGCAGCTCCCAGAAGATAGCGAAGAGAAATGATGGTTGTGTTGTCTGAAAGAAAACCATGCTTGGAAACTAGAAAAGCTGAGGAGGTTGAGGCGGGGTGCTTGCGTGGTTAAGATCCCTCTCCGGAAGGAGGGTTTTGTTGATAAGGCTCTTAGACAGATGATGCAAGCAGTGCAGGCCCTTCTCCAAGGCGGTCCCATCTGTTTTTAGAGGGAATTGTCTTTAAGGCATATGGATCCTTTCTTTGGCCTCTAACCCTGGCATTTTCCAGTCAAATCAGTTTCTTTGTTTCTATTCCATTTAACCCAGAAATGGAGCTAATTGCAATTTTCTTGGGCATACTACTACTGGCTTTGAAGAGAATGTTCTAAATGACCATTGGGAAATACATGAATAAATAGGAAGTTTGAAAACCTATATAGTATTATAGGCCAAATTATAGTCTAGCTTCTGACATTGTGGCTACTAAAATTACAAATGTTAATTTATAAGGAAGATTTTGTTTTAGAAGCCATTAAAAAATTTGATCCTGAGCTTGCTTAACTCCTACCTCTTCATCCCCAACCAGGGATAGAATTAGTCATGCTTAAAATTAGTAACTGAAAATAAAATCCTAACCCTATATCTGGTGCCTCACTTCACATGATTGTTTCAGAGAGAGGAATGTATGCATTGAGGCTGATCTCATTTTTACACACTATTTTGTAAACTTGTTTTATCTGGAAATAAAAGACCAATTTAGTCCTTGGTCAGTGTTAATTATAAACCAGAGGAGGCACCATGCCTGTCTTTGCAGGGTGAGGAAACACATAAAGTGTCTTTGGAGACAAGATTCTTTTAATGGGATCAATGCAGGGCCATGTTTCTATTTGTAATTAAGTTGTTTAAAGGTCTTTGAATTCTGCAGATGAGCCCCAGGCTAGAAAACACAGAAATATCATTGCCTTCTGTGCACTTGGACCCGAAGTAGCAATCTTTTAAGAGGAAGAAGGGCTCCACTTTTTGCAAGAGTGACCATGATTATTACACATAATAATACACATCCAAGAAGGGTTTCCATAGTACTCCGCCTCATTTGCAGAAAGGAATTTCTATGTGATGGACTGAGTAGGAGCCTATAGAGCCTTGTAGCTGCTGCTGGAATTGGATGGCACCTCTGCAAGTTGTTCAAGCCCATATGGGAACAGTTATTAGCAAATGCAATTGCTAATTAAGCATCACCTCCTCCCGTAAAAAGGATAGGTATATTTTGGAGGAGATGAGGTGGAGTGGAGAAGGAGCAGAAAGGTCCTATAAAGATGAAGTGCTTAGTCTGTACTTAAATGATCCTTTCTGGATTCACCACCAACTTTTGATACAAGAGTCAACTATGTCCATAGGCCACTGCTTCTTGCTCTTCAGTGGTAGAGTCAGTGGTAGAGTTAGTACCTCCATGTATCCAGAGTTGGTCACCGATATCTTATAATCATCTAATTAATTTAACTACTTTATCACTTTTTATTCTTATTTCCATAAAGAGGAAGAAGAGTTGACCAAGAGGCAGGGAAAACTGATGAAACTCAATAAAGATAATCTCTTTATTGACCACGAGGGGATTCTTGTTTGGCTATGGCTACCACCTATTCATTCTTTCCTAAGGCTCTTTTGGAAAAGATGACAATGCCAAGAATATTTTTATTTACTGTATAACAATTGCTGCCATTTATTGAACACTTAATATGCACCACTGTACCAAGCATTGTACATGTATGTAATCCCACAATAACCTTATGACATTGATCTCGTTACAGTGTGAGATGAGAAAAATGATGAGTTTTACAGATGAGACAACTGAGTCTCAAAGACATGTAACTCCTCTGAGGTCAAACAGCTTGTAAGTGGCAGAGTTAGAGCTCAAACCCCTGATTTGTTTGTGACCAGAGACCATGCTCCAAATCCCTGTGCTAGTTTGTGTACCATAGAGCAAAGGCTTTGAGCTTTTCAGTTGAAACATACCATATCAAATAAGAATGATTACACTTTCCAATATAATCAAGTAGTTCTTCATTGTCCTCCATCAACAAGTCAACGTATTTCCCATCTTCTAGTGGGTTTCCCAGCATGACAGCTCTACTTGTGTTCCCCTGTGGTCTCTAAGTTCTCCTTCCCATATATTCTAGTAAAGCAAACCATCCTGGGTCCCTTAAGTTTCTCTTCTTTTCTTTTTACTCTGGCTTCCCTTCATTTTCCCACATCAGACAGACACTAAATGAGAGAGTAGATGTGAAAGTATTTTGAAATGTTAGAAGGAAATCAAGCAGAAAGTATTATGATTATGTCTGAAACAGCTTTCTACATCTGCTCAACGAAACTACTCTGTCCAATCAAGACACTCAGCAAAATTCTTCCTGGAAATTCCAGAAGGCAGAAAGGCTATGAATCAGGCGCATGAGCTGCCAAGTCAGTCAAAAGTAGCAAACCAGGTTATGTGTATAAGTACACCTTAAACCTAATGAAGGCCAGTTTCCAGGTAAAGGTCATGAAGAAATTTTGGAGCAGAGTAAGTATTGTATCACCTGAAAGCCATTCCATGACCAAGAGGTTAAATAGCCTTATTTTGCCAAGAAAAATGAGTAGACGAAGTACGATAGCATACAGACTGGCTAAAATGAGGTGAATGAGGAAATAAAAAAGTGACACAAAAAAGAGAAAAAGGGTCAAGAACTCTGTTTCAAGAAGAAGCAGTACATAGTTTTTAAAGAAAAATTGATTGCTAAAACCAAGGCTTTCTCTTAGCTTGTATACCTGACACCACAACTAGTTTGGGGATAATATGGGAGTTATAAATCAATGAAGAGTAACTGATTGCAGTGAGTGGCTATGAAATCTCAAACTGGGTGCAATTTTTGATTTATCTTTTAAAAATTTTATGCTCACACAGTTGCTTTGTGAGTCATGCCAAGTGAATCACCATCTACATGTTCTCAGATTTCTACCACGGCCCCTAGACACAACCCTGCTATTAGTTATGGGACTTAAAATTTGGTTCTAGTCACATGATGATTTATAGACTACACAGCAATAAAAGTATTTAATGACTGTTCACAGCACCAGTGTCTCCTCCAGAAGGTTCTCCTTCTTGCTCTAGAGATGCTCTCTACTCTTCTGTTCTGCCCTGCATTTCAGCTGGTAGAGACCAAGAAGGTCTTGGCCAATGAAGTATTCCAAATGGCAATGAGGACACAGCAAAGGAATTCATTTTTATAAATCTCTATTTATTTGTAATGAACTGGTTTAAAAATAGTTTACAGAAACCTCTCAAATAAACTAATTATTGAAAATGAAGAACTGAAACTTTATTGTTTTGTAAATGTAGGTCTCATCCCTAGGTAAAATTTGAAGCATGCATTACTGCCTTATTCACCCATGTCACCTTTTTGCATCTCTTTCCTGTTTCCTGACACCTCAGCTTTTCAGATCCTATGTTGGATGTAGGAAGACTTTACTCAGGCATGTATACTATCTTTGCTGCCTGCAATGTAATGATTAGATCAAGCCCAATCAATCAATCCGATCATTTAATTTATACACAACTGTGTTGAAATAAAGTAGATGTTTTAACTCCTTAGGGTACTTAAATTTTAAAGAGAGATTCACTTTGTTATAAAGCAGAAACTAACACAACCCATTGTAAAGCAAGTATATTCCAAGAAAGATGTTAAAAAAAAATTTTTTTAAAGAGAACCTGAACCATAAATGCTTATGCAAAGGAATGAATGTAAATGTGATGCCAGTAAAAGTGTTTTTACTTAAATGATTTGTGAATAAAATTTTCACTCCAAAATTCATCATTGGATTGGGGGTACCCACAGAGACTCTGAAAAAAGGGATATTGAAAAATAGTTATGTTTTACATGCACTCATGTTCTGGGAAGACACTTTTTGAGAAGAGATACTGGTCCAGAGATGACTAACTGCACAGAACTTCTGGGAAGTATGAAACTGTCTTAGCCCAGGATTCCTAGAAAACAGAGCATCTGAGGGGAAACTGCTAATGCTTTACTGAGGTGAGAGGTGCAATACCAAGTCAGCAAGAGTGAGGGGACAAGGGAAATGAGGCAGGGAAGGAGGTGGTGCATTCATTACTGAGCTTCATGAGAAACACAGCTTGGTAATACTGTATCTCTGAAGAGTCCTTATGGTACTAGTACAGCTCAGGACAGTCTTGGTGGAAGGAAGGGTGTGGAATTTATCTGCTGACACTTCCTGTCTCCCGGTGTCACTGGTGCAAGTCTATTCCAGAGGGCATGAACTCCCCTGCACTCTGTGTTGTGTTGCCAGGGAGGCTGAGATAGGCAACTAGGCTCTCCCTGCAGTGAGAGGCTGAGGCCAGACATCGAGTGGGGGCAGGAGGGGAGGGCATGTATGGCTCAGTGAATCTGGGGGGCCTGTTGGTGATCCCAGGTGGTGGCTCTTCATGCTGACAGCCACAGATAGAAATGATGGTGGTGGTGAGAAAAGAACAAAACCGCAGAAATAGTCCCAAGCAATATGAAAATAACCCAAAAAAAGAGAAAATGGAAGTGTCAAATGTAAGTTAATAGTCATGGAGAGCATTTTCAGGTGAGGTAGGCTGGTGCAGGATGCCCGGAAGAGGGGAGAGGAGAGATTCAGGAACAGAGATGCTGCTTCCTGTAGTTCCAGTAGTGACGACGATATACACTGTGACTGGATTCTAAGGCCCTGAGGACAAGCTCATGTCCTTTACAGTTGTGTCACTCCAGGCACCTAGCATATGGCCTAGGTGAGCTGTAGGTACTCTAATAAGCATTTATTAAATCAGGGATCAAATGCTTTAAGTTGAATCAAATTCACCTCTTTGTTTACAAATAAGTTTTGCTTTGGTAATGAGCTTAAGGCTCTTGTATGCGGGGGCCACGGCTCTGTATGTAAGAATGCGGGCTTCCTTAGGGCAGAGAAGAAGCCTGTATTGCTTTGGAGTTCATATAGTAAAGGATTAGAATCAAAGAAAATTTAGGTCAAATCATGGCTCTGTCACTTACTTGCAATGTGACCATGGGCAAGTTAATTAATATCTCAAAGCCTCACTTTTCCTCATCTGTAAAATGTATATAAATAATAGTACTTACCTGTGGGATTATTGATACGAGACTAGGGGGTATACACTAAATGGGCAATTACTATTAGCTGCAATTACCGTTGTTATTATATGCTCTTCCTGCTGTGGGTAACTACAAAAGGTAGATAAAACCTGGTCTGACAAAGAATTTCTTTTAAATTTATTTTATGTCAATATTTATAAACCTCTTTATAGGAAAGTGAAATAGTAAAAAGCATTTGGTTTGCAAGTCCTATACAATTATTTTTAAGGCAGTTTCAGTGCTATGAAAAATAAAAAATTCTAATGAGTTCAGTAGTTTCTTTTTAGAAGATAACTATATGGCATGTATGACTTATTCAAGTTAAATTGAAATGAGACTTAAGTGACTTTAGTGTCTCATGCTATGAATGTGAACATAATTTGAACTGAAACTTCCTATTTGCTACTTTCTGCATTATTACGATCCTCCATTAACAAACAGGAAAAATACTGCCCATAAATAATTACTACTTAATCATATCCTACGTGGATTTTGTAGTTATCTATTTGATATACAGATGATAAAAGTTACTTTCTTACTAGCAGCACTCTTTGCTATAATTTAACAAGTAAAAATGTCACATAGTAATCATTACAAATCAAAGCGGATGTGCCAGCCTCTACACAGTTGTTTGATTATTGTTAAAAACTCAGAGCCAACCAACATCTATGTGAGGCAGAAAAGTAAGCAAATTAATAATTTGCTTTGCTGTCCACAGTTACTCTTGAAGAAAATTATTTATTTTTCTCTAATTAAGATTTGTGCCCTTATTAGAAGTGTAACCACAATGAAATACTTCCTGGCTCTTGTTTCTTACTACAAAGTGGAAATCTCATGAAAGCAAAAATGTGAGAGGAGGGAAAAGCAAAAACAAACAAAAAAGCTCACAGCAATTTAAATGTATTAGGGGATTTATAATCAAGGCATAAGCTCTTACTTAAATCAATGAACACTTAGTTTTGGAAATAAAATTGTAAATAGAATCATAGTTCGCAAATGTTTCCAGAAGTAGTGGGTTCAAACACTGGCTCTGGCACTTACCAGCTGTGTGAACTGGGGCTAATTAGCATACTTGTTTCCCCTTTTTAAAAACTGAAGTATGGTTGATTTACAATGTTGTATTAGTTTCAGGTGTACAGCAACATGATTCATATATACGTGTGTGTATATATATACATATATATATATATTCTTTTTCAGATTCTTTTCCGTTACAGGTTATTAGAAAGTATTGAATATATTTCTCTGTGGTATACAGTAGGTCCTTGTTGTTTATCTGTTTTATATATAGTAGTGTGTATCTGTTAATCCAAAACTCTTAATTTATCCCTCCCTCCCATTCCCCATTGGTAACCATAAGTTTGTTTTCTATGTCTGTGAGTCTATTTCTGTTTTCTGAATCAGTTCATTTGTATCATTTTTTTTTTAGATTCCACATATAAGTGATATCATATTTGTCTTTCTCTGTCTTACTTCACTTAGTATGATAATGTCTAGGTCTATCCATGTTGCTGCAAATGGCATTATTGCTTTTTTATGGTTGAGTAGTATTCCACTGTGTGTGTGTATGTGTGTGTGTGTGTATGTATGTATGTATGTATATATATATATATATATATATATATATATATATATATACCACGTCTTCTTTATCCATTCATCTGTCGATAGACCACTTAGGTTGCTTCAATGTCTCGGCGATTGTAAATACTGCTGCTATGAATATTGGGGTGCCTGTATCTTTTCAAATTAAAGTTTTCACCTTTTCTGGATATATTCCCAGGAGTGGGATTGTAGATGTTTTGATGATGCCGTCTGATCGGTGTGAGGTGATACCTCATTGTGGTTTTGATTTGCATTTCTCTAATAATTAGCAATATTGAGCATATTTTCACGTGCCTAATGGCCATCTGTATGTTTTCTTTGGAGAAATGTCTATTTAGGTCTTCTGCCCATGTTTTGATCGGGTTGTTTAGAACACCTTTTGAATTAAAATAATATTATTAAAAAATGGAAACTCTAATAATCACTTTACATGCTTTTCTGGAGTTTTGAATTAATGAACAAAGCACAGTGTGAAGCATCTGTCAGACAATAGAAATTTAATAAATACAAGCTATTATGTTCCTACCTTCAGTGAATATTGTTATCGTACAAACCACCTCTTCTGTGAGAAACCCCTGCCCTCACTGTGTTTATTGACTGAGACAGACTGCATATATTTTGTCAGACATAGAGTTCATTATTAATTGCATTTTGATTGAGGGGAGCATGGAAAGTTCTAGGTAGTCCCTCATCTGGACACTCTCATCTATTATCCTAAATATTGCCTGGGGACTTGTTTCTGATGTAAATTTCTAGGAAAAATGTGGCATTAAGAGAAATGTTATTTAGATTATTGAATCCAGTACATAGCCAGAGAAATTAATATAAAAGGATTGCACAACTGCAATTTCGTTTCTGTTGATTAGTAATTTGTACTTTGCAGTGAGGTTAAAAAGAAAAAAAAATGTAATCTAGTTTGAGACCTCAGCTCTGGGGATTTAGTAGCAGAGGAAAGCTCTCAGCTCCATTATGCTGCTGACCTTCTGAAATTAAGAAATAAAGAAGGTATGGGATTTGGAATTCATAGCAAGGATTGTATTATAATAGCCTGATAAATAACTACGTAAAGTTTATTAGCCCACTTATTAAAATCAGCATCCATTTTTATTCCTTTGAATAAATCGTTTCTCACCCTTGATGAAAAGGTGAGTGGTTATTTCTGTTACTGTCTCACAATGTAGGTATTTTATGTTTTCCCGGCTTTTAGAATTCCAATCACCACAAATTTTTATCAGGCCCCAATTTATAATAATAATACAAAGTAAACCCAACTATCTATTGGCGGTTACCTATTTACTCGAAAATGAATTCATTTAATACCAGGGAAGATATACTTCATATTTCTTAGCTTTCTATTTGGTGTATACAAATTCTGTTAGAGCTGAAACTCTCCAGTAGTCATTGACTTGCTGAAGAAGAGAAAATCAATCAGCAGACATCAGGGATTATTAACTGGAGCAGAGGGACCATCCCTTCCTGCTCCTGTGTGACGACTGGGGGCTATACCGGAATCGTTTGAGTTTTTTCAAACAGGCTCCTGTCTTCAGGTATGATATGCCCACCCCCTTCCTGGCAGGTGATGGCGGTGGTGAGATTCTTCTATCCTGTGGTTATCACACTCTAATAATGTGAGCAGTTCATATCTCTCCCTTGCTTTGTTTTGGGGCAGAAAGTTTTTGAAAATCCCTTGTCCTGATAGAATGTATAAAGTTATAGAATGTTTGCTTGAGAAGCATATAGACAGGGCCTCTTGTTGCCTAAAAAATTATCAAAAACACATAATCTAATAAAAAAAATTTTTCAAATCAATACGTTTCTTCCCTGAAAACTTAGAGACTAAGGGCTTGAAATCAAATTGTCTGAGGTCTGTTTATATCAAGCTACCTGGTATTTCCAAGGTAAGTTTTGGAGGCATGAATATATCTTAGGAAAGGTTTTTGACTTTGTGCTTTCTAGACTGGTGTCCTGGAGAACACTGCTCTTGCAAGACATACTGGGAAAGAAAAAAGGGAAAAATTTGGATGGTTTTCATGGCCACACTAATTGGGAAATCCTGTATCATACTCCAAAGGTTGAGAGGTCTTGGAATTATAACATCCATCATACTCAAAAACCAAATTAAAATGCTTGCTGCTCTCTTCCTTAGCTTACTCTTTGAGCAAATCCTGACTATTTGAAATACAGGGGTGGGGGGAGGGATATTTGAATCACCGTCATTGACTTGGTGGCAAGCAACCAAAATTGTTAGAAAAATTCTTAGAAATTTTAATGATTCTAAACATGGTGCATATTCACTTTTGATGTAGCCTTATATCTTCCCACCACAAATGAATATGTTGAAGGATATTACAAAAGCATGCAGTAAACTTTTTTAAGCATGAAAATTAATGAAAAAAGGAAGCTACTTTACCTTTTGATGTTTTACTACTTCGCTGTGTGAATTGCTTTTGGCAGCTCAGAGACCACTTTAAAAACCTAAACACTGGGCTTCCCTGGTGGCGCAGTGGTTGAGAATCTGCCTGCTAATGCAGGGGACACGGGTTCGAGCCCTGGTCTGGGAAGATCCCACATGCCACGGAGCGGCTGGGCCCGTGAGCCACAACTACTGAGCCTGCGCGTCTGGAGCCTGTGCCCCGCAACGGGAGGGGCCGCGATAGTGAAAGGCCCGCGCACCGCGATGAAGAGCGGTCCCCGCACCGCGATGAAGAGTGGCCCCCACTTGCCTCAACTAGAGAAAGCCCTCGCATGAACCGAAGACCCAACACAGCCAAAAATAAAATAAAATAAATAAATAAGTAGCTATAAAAAAGAAAAGTGCTTTAAAAAAAAAAAAAAAGCCAGCACCTTCATTTTAAAAAAAAAAAAAAAAAAAAAAACCTAAACACTATAAAATAATCCTTGCATTTCCAAGCATGAGTCAATCAGGGGCAAGATTTGAAAATCTATGGCTCTGTGATTGGATGACCCTACCTTTGTCCTAGATCAAAACTTGGTTTTCCAAGGCCTTCCATGACCAGCTGACAGTGACAAGTAGAGCAAAGAGTTTTTGCACAAAATATAGGGCCCAGTGATGCCATCCTTAGGGACTCTGTGCTTATTCATGGAATTCTGCTTACTTGCTTGTTTCCATTGCAAACTGTTAGCTTACACAGCTTCACCGTTGGAACTGAGGTCTCAAGGATGTACCAGAAACTCTATGATATTAAATATCTGAGGGTAAAAAAAAAAAAAAAAAACCCTCCACAACATTTAAAAAGTAAAATGCACTTTCTAGTTATAAAATAAATACACATGTAATGTCGTAAGTGCTTTATATGTATAACTTTTAAAATCTTTACTATATGACATATTTAAACCATTTTTAAATACAAAAAACTGCAATCAGAGATCATACAGCTAGTGTGTCCTGAAGGGGTCTGGTATTGAATCTGGCCATCTGGCTCCAGAAACCCTGCTCGTAACCTCTGTGAATGACTGCCTCCCATGCCACTGAAATAGATGAATCAAGATGTGAAAAGTTAAATGAACTCACATTCAAGTAGTTATTCGAAATGGAAGATATGTCAAAAGGCAGGGTATGATTAATTACCAAATAAATTATATAGGCCATACATATTATTGGAGTATAAAAAAAGAAGGAATTAGATTAGGTTGCGGATACATTGTCAGGCCATGCTTCCTTGAGCGTGATTGGAGAGGAGAGTGTGGTATTAGCTTAGGCTTGAAGGAAGGGCGATGTTTGCAACGTTAGAGAGCACAGTGTCTTGGGAATGAAGTGGGTCCTGGTCAGTTACCTACAGTTGGGCAGGTTAGTCCAGGAGAGATTCCATGCCTGGAATTAGATCTCTTTACTACAGTAGGACAGAAACTGGGGAGCTGACTTAGGTGTCGGTGCTGATGTGCTGCTCAATCTGACAATCATGGAGCTGTTTTCAAGGGGCAGAATTACTATTGGTAAACAGTCGACTTTGGAAGAATTATGATGACATGGCACTTCACATTTTTGATAAAAATTCGCTCTTTTAAATATTATCTCAGGCGGTGGAAGTGGAAAAGTGGGTGATACAATAATGAAGCAGATGATTTAAGTGTCACCTTTGGTATCTTGGTGCTCATGCCACGTACTTACTGAGGCTGGGGCATTAATTAAGGGGCTTGGTAGCGAAGTGGCAGGGTACTGGATCTTATGGACTATAGTTTGAAGCCTCAATAATGTCCTAACAAAAAGAGACAAGCTTAAATAGAAGCTGTCCTGTTTGAGGTCAGAGAGGGAGAAAAGTGTGTCTTGCTAAGAGAGGCCTTTTATACCCATAGCCCAGAATCCAAGACTGTTTAAGAGTCTGGTTTTATAGGTTGGAAAATACTAATCCTGAACCCCGAATAAAAGATATTCACACAAAGTCAGGATGGTGTGTTCAGGCAGGAAGGTGGGGAAACAGTAGGAACTAAGATGGAGGCCTGGGAAAAGTCTGATTCCCCAGGGCTTTTCAGGCTACTTCTATTATGCCTTCCTGCCTTATAAAAGAGGCCGGTTTTCCCATAATAGCTGAGAGGCAGTTTTGGGCACAGGGCAATTAGCATCTTGTTGACAAATTGCTCCCAGGCAGAAGCCAAGATGGATGTCATTAGATTGAGCCCAGAGAGGATGGGCTGAGCACCTAGACTGTTGCTGAAAGACAAAATTCCCAGGTGGGTTCTAGTTTTGAAAATGATGACTTAACCAAATCCATGGAGTTGAATACTAAGTCAATGAGTTGACTGGGAATGAAAAAACCAAAAACCAACCAAGGATTTAAGAGAATTATAATGCCAGAGAAATGCCAAGTTTGGCACACTGGCTCAACATCAGTTACCTCAGACCCCAAACTTCCACCAGCAAGTGATTTAAATGAATATTCTGAACCAATATTTATGTATTCCATCAACAAATATTAATGGGTGCTAAGGGTCAGCACTGTGCTCCAAGTGGTCATATGATTTTAAATGAAACGATGTCTCTCTCCCCCGTACACAATGAAGAGAGCCAGACAATAAACAGTAAACAAATAAATGAATAGATGAAGTCAGATTATATTAGTGTTACGAGAAAAAGAAGGAGAGAGAGCTGATTGAGGTTGACTGAAGGGGGTGGTAATATGAAAATTTGGAAACTCTCCCTTTTCTTCTATAAAATGTGGACAGGTTATTTTGGCCCTTCTACTTAAAAGCACTGAAGTAGTAAATTAGCGTTGGCTTTGATGTTGTACTTATCTCTTCAAAAGGTCCAGATCTTTAGTATTTGTCAATTTCCAGTACAAAGGTAGGCAGTAGCGAGTTGACTTAATCTTTGGTATATTTGAGCAGATTTGTCGAAAGCCATCTTCCTTGTGCAGAGACAGTAACCTGAAATGCTGCCTGGATGGCATTTTACAACCACCTAATGAATCTGTTCCCTCCCAGTTGGGATCTTGGGCGCATTTATTCATCTTCAACCAGTGTAATTAAAGATGAAAAGTATAACAGTGATGTATACTTCTCTGGGGAGGGAGTTGTTTTAATTGTAGACCCATCAGTGGAAAATGAACTATGATGGAGAAAGATCAGGCTTAATTACACAGCTATTGGTGGTATCAAGTGAAGCTATTGCACTCTGCTATAATAGGGGAACTACCTAGAAAAACCCTGCGATTTGGCAAAGCTCAAAATATCACCTCATTAGAGCTTGTAATTTCTGTCTTTTAAATCATTGAGTCGTCATGTTTTAGGTGAAAGGAAGTTGAGGTTGTTTAGTCTAATTCACCTAATTTACAGATGAGAAAACCAGAGTCTGGAGTAGTTAACTGACTTGTCCAAATTCACACAAATGATTTGAGAGGCATTTTATTAAGGTTCTTTGCTAACTACTCATGTCTTCTAAATGCTATCTTAGATTTGAAAGTGGATGGTAGAGGCCAGGACCTCCATTCAGAATATCAGAAGAAGTTTAAAAATTAAAACCAGACAAGTTTCATTTTCAGACAGCTTTTCTCAAAATGTGAGATGCAGACTGTCAGTTGGAGAGAAATAACTATGATTCTAGATCTTTAGACAGCTGCTCACCCATTGGAGCTATAACTAATTCTTCTAAATTCCTGAAAGATGTAAGGGATTAAAAGGATAGAGAACTCTCTGGGAAAAATTGTATTTTTAAATGTCATCTCAGAATTTAACCTCAAATTCCTATTTTATTTCTTTTTCCTGGTTACTGTTCTGACGTGTGTGATCCTGAAAGTCTTCTCCTACCATTTAGCTTAATCCTAGACTGCATGTGGGTCTGAGTGGTTGGCCTCATGCATCATTTTCCCTGGGCTGCCTCCTGGGATCTGCTTGGCTTTCCTAAGGCAAGGTCTTCCAAAACAAGCTGTACACCTAGGCTCAACGGAGCGAGAGTACTCTAAGATGCCAGACAAAAGGTGCATGTATTCTCATGCGCACGTGTGCATGAGAGAGAGGTGGGGGAGGAAGAGAGAGAGAGATCCCTTTATTAATTCAGCAGCTTTTTTCCTGAGAGCCTAGTTTGTGCCGGGCACTCTGATGGGTTTTGGGTATAGAGATATGAATGATTACTCTCTTTATGTAATTAACAGCTTTGGAGGAGTTTGAGCACACTTTTGGCACAATTACTGTCTTGGGCTAGATAATTCTTTGTTGTGGGGGCCGTGCTGTATGTTGTAGGATATTTTGTAGGATTCCTGGCTTCTACGCACCAGATGCCGGTAGCACAGCCCCAGTTGTGGCAATCAGACATGACTGTAGACGTTGCCAAATGTCCTCTGCATTGTTCACAGCTGAGAACCACTGAGCTAGAGAATAAGCAAATGTTCACACGTCATTAATCACAATGGTATCTAATTCCTTTTTGTTATATTTCCTGGTTGGTTACTTTGGACAATCAGTACAGAAAAGAAATACTAGTTTTTGGAGGTAAACTTTTGAAATAGAATATACATACATGAAAATGCATAACTCCTAAGTGTACAGCTTGGAGAGTTTTTACAAATTGAACACACCATGTAAATACCCACATAAAGAAATAAAATATGACCAGTTTCTTAGAATCCTTCTCATGTCCCATCTCTGTCACTATTATAACTTCTAACACCACAGTATGTACTCTTTTATGGGCTTCCTCTACTCATTGTGTCTTTTATGAGAGTCATACATGTTGTTGCATGTGGAAGAGTTTGCTTTTTTCTTATTGCAGTATAATATCCTATATATTCTACTTTAGTGTACATTTGGGTTGTCTCTAGTTTCGGTCTATTAACAATTATGCTGTTTTTTTTTATATAAATTTATTTATTTATTTATTTATTTTGGGTGTTGGGTCTTCGTTTCTGTGCAAGGGCTTTCTCTAGTTGCGGCGAGCGGGGGCCACTCTTCATCGCGGTGCGCGGGCCTCTCACTGTCGCGGCCTCTCTTGTTGCGGAGCACAGGCTCCAGACGCGCAGGCTCAGTAGTTGTGGCTCACGGGCCCAGTTGCTCCGCGGCATGTGGGATCTTCCCAGACCAGGGCGCAAACCCGTGTCCCCTGCATCAGCAGGCAGTCTCTCAACCACTGCACCACCAGGGAAGCCCAACAATTATGCTGTTTTGAGTGATGTCGTTAAGATGGCAGAATAGGCGTTTTCTACTATCTTACCCTCAAAGAACACCGATTTTGACAATCACCTATGAACAAGAGTACTTTTGGGGAAGTCTGGGAGTCCAGTGAAGAAGTACCAATACACCACTGGAGCAAAAATATCTGAGGTTTGGACACATTGAAGAAGGTTTGAGGAATAGTTTTACTTTACTTGCATCACCCCTCGTCCAAGGTGGGACAACTCAGTACCAAGAGAGACCTTCTTGGCCTGAGATTTCTCCTATAAGGGAAAGTGAGAGCATGAGAGTGAGTGTCTGATTTCCCCAGCTGTGCAGGATGCTGTCAAAGAGTCTCACTTCTTTCTTGCCCCATCCAGAAAACTGAGGTGAGCTGTGTGACTGAGGGGCAGTATGGTGTGGGAGAATAGCAGCCAGGGCTTGGAACATATAAAAAGGACATGCCTATTAGCTGCTTTGTGGACTCCATCAGGAAGCCCATCCATGGGTCACATCAGCCTTACCTGCTGATACTCCCAATGGGCATGACGAATACGCATTGTGTCTCACCAACCCACACCCCCCCAACCCTGAGGCTGGCTCCCTGTGTGTGGCCCCAAGGGCAGTAATGGTGAGCTTTTGTAGATGGCTAGTGAGCATGCACAGAAATCCAGACTGACTCTGTGGTATTGGAAGAAATCACAGGAAGTTGAGCATTTAGCACCACCCTGGGGAAAGTAAACAGGAGGCTGTCTGCACCTGGCCTGGCTTTTCAGAATTGAGAGAAGGCATTCAATTTTAAAAATTTCTTCTTGTTAGGAAACAAGAGCAGGGGTGTCCATAGAAAATGTTGAGAAAGCATCAGAATCCCCAGCATCACTGACAGATGGTATTTCTTTCCCAAAGCCAGTCAGTAAAGACTAGAGGAGGTGACTACTACTTCAAATGCAAAGATAGCAACATAAGACTTCAAGGAACATGAAGAATCAAGGAAACACAATAATTTTCTTGTAACCAACCACAGAGATATGGAGATCTGTGATTTGTCTGATAACAAGTTCCAAATAATTATTTTAAGGAAGCTCAGTGAACTACAAGAAAACGTGGAAAGTCAATTTGAGGAAGTCAGGAAAACAATACATGAACAAAACAGCAAGTTTATCAGAGAGATAGAGATCATAAAAAAGAATCAAACAAATTCTGAAGCTGAAGAATACCATGAATGAAATGAAACATACAATAGTGAGGATCAACAACAGACTTGATCAAGCAGAAGAAACAACTCGACTCGTGAACTTGAAGAGAGATCATTTGAAATTATCCAGTTGGAGAACAAAGAAAAAAGAATGGGAAAATTGAAGAAAGCCTCTGTGAGTTATGGGATAACATCAAAAGCAACAATTTACACATTACTGTAGTCCCTGAAGGAGAGGAGAGAGAGAAAGGGGCAGAAAGCTTATTCAGAGGAATAATGGTTACTACTACAATGTTATATGTCAATTATATTTCAGTAAAACTGGGAAAAAATAATGGCTGAGAATTGCCCTGAATCTGAGGACAGATTTGGACATCCAAGCTCATGAAGCTCATAGGTCCCCCCAAAAATTCAACCCAAAGAGATCTTCTCCAAGACACATTATCATAAAACTGTCTAAAATCAAAGACAATGAGAATTTTAAAAACGGCAAGAAGAGGGCTTCCCTGGTGGCGCAGTGGTTAAGAATCTGCCTGCTAATGGAGGGGACACGGGTTCGAGCCCTGGTCTGGGAAGATCCCACATGCCGCGGAGCAACTAGGCCCGTGAGCCACAATTACTGAGCCTGCGTGTCTGGAGCCTGTGCTCTGCAACAGGAGAGGCCGCGATAGTGAGAGGACCGCGCACCGTGATGTAGAGTGGCCCCCGCTTGCCGCAACTAGAGAAAGCCCTCGCACAGAAACGAAGACCAAACACAGCCAAAAATTAAAAAAAAAAAAAAAAAAAAAAAAAAGGGCAAGAAGAAAAAAAATCCTTGACTACAAAGGAATCCCCATAAGGTTATCAACAATTTCTCAGCAGAAACTTTTCAGGCCAGGAGAGAGGGAAATTATATATTCAAAGTGCTGAAAGAAAAAAAAAACCCTGCCAACCAAGACAACTTACCCAGAAAAGCTGTTCTTCAGAAATGAAGGAGGGATAGACTTTTCCAGAAAAATAAAACTAAGGGAATGCATCACCACTACACTTGCCTTACAAGGAATGCTATAGGGAGTTTTTCAAGCTGAAATGAAAGGATACTAATTAATAACATGAAAACATATGAAAATATACACTTGAAAAAGTAAGTATATAGTCAAATTCAGAATACTCTAATACTCTAAAATGGTAGTGTATTAATCATTTAGCTCTAGTATAAAGGTTAAAGGACAAAAGTAATAAAAATAACTATAGCCACAACAATTTGTTAATGAACACACAATATTAAAAGATGTAAAATGTGATGTCAAAAACACAAAAGTTGGGGGGAGGGTAAAAGGGTAGAATTTTGTGTGTGGTCAAAGTTATCAGCATAAAATAGACTGTTATAATCGTAAGATATTTTATGTAAACCTCATGGTAACAACAAAGCAAAAACCTGTAGTAGATACACAAAAGATAAAAAGAAAAGTATCAAAGTTTACCACTATGGAAAATCATCAATTCATAAAGGAAGACAGTGATAGAGGAAGAAGGGAATAAAGGAATTACAAAACAGCCAGAAAACAAATAATAAGATGACATTAGTAAGTGCTCATAAATCAATAATTACTTTAATGTAAATGAATTAAATTTTCCAATCAAAAGACATACAGTGGCTGAATGGATAAAAAATACAAGACCTGACTGTATGCTGCCCACAAGAGACTCAGTTTAGCTTAAAGAACACACATAGGCTCAAAGTGAAGGGATGGAAAAAGATATTCCATGCAATGGAAAGCACAAGAGAGCAGGAGTATCTATATTTCATGTTAGAGAAAAATAGACTTTAGGTCATGAGCTGCAACAAGAGACAAAGAAGATCATTATATGATAATAAAGAGGTCAATTCATGAAGAGATGTAACAATTTTAAATATATATGTATTCAACATTGGAACACCTAAATACATAAAGCTGTACTGTGAACAATTATATAACAACTATTTGGATAATATAGAAGAAATGGATAAATTCCTAGAAACATATAACTTACCAAGACTGAATCATAAAGAAAGTCTGAACAGACCAATACAGGTAAGGAGATTAAATCAGTAATCAAATGTCTCGTAACAAATTAAAGTCCAAAACCTATGGCTTTGCTGATGAATTGTAGTAAACATTTAAAGAATTGCTACCAATCCTTCTCAAACTGTTTCAAAAGAATAGAAGAGGAGCAAACACTTAAAATCTCTTTATGAGGCCAGCATCATCCTTGTACCAAAGCCAAATAAAGACACTACAAGAAAAAATTACAAGCCAATATCTCTGATAAAATTAGATGCAAAAATCCTCAACAAAATACTTGCAAACTGAATTCAACAGCACAAAGATTCATAAATCATGGTCAAGTTGGATTTATCCCTGGGATGCATGAGTGATTCAACATACGCAAATCAAGAAATGTGGTACACCACATTAACAGAATGAAGGATAAAAATCACATGATCATCTCATACCATAAAACTCACCCTTTTAAAGTGTACAGTTAAGTGATTTTTGATATATTCCCAGAGGTGTGCAACCATCACCACCACCAAACTTTAGAACACTTCCATCACTCCGAGAAGAAATCCTGTACCTTTTAGCAATGACTTCCCATTCCTCCCCTCCCCCACCCTTAGCCCCTGCCAACCCTAGTATACTTTCTGTTTCCATTGATTTGCCTATTCTGGATGTTTCATACAAGTGGGATCATATAATGTGTGGTCTTTTGTAACTGACATCTTCACTTAACATTTTTTTTTAAGGTTCCTCCATGTTGTATTTTGTGTCAGTACTTCATTCCTTTTTATGGTCAATTAACATTTCATTGTATGGTCACATTTTGTTTATTCATTCATCAGATGATGGACATTTGGGTTGTTTCCACTTTTTGTCTATTATGAATAATGCTGCTGTAAACATTCATGGACAAGTTTTGTGTGGATATATGTTTCTATTTTTCGTGGGTATATACCTAGGAGTGTAATTGCTGTACCCATTATGATATCACTATGTTTAATTTTTTTAAAAACTCTGTTTTCTATAGCAGCTACACCATTTTTCAATCCCATAAGTAATAATGTGTTCCAATTTCTTCACAGCCTCATTGACACTTGCTGTTGTCTGTCTGTCTTATTTTAGCCATCCTAGTGGGTATGAAGTGATATCATATTGCAGTTTTGATTTGCGTTTCTCTAATGACTAATGATGTTGAGGATATTTTCATATTCCTGTTATCTTCTTTGGAAACATATTGATTCAAATCCTTTGCCCATTTTTAATTGGGTTATTGTTGAATTGTAATAGTTGTTTATATATTCTGGAAAAGATGTCCCTTATCAAATATATGATTTGAAAATATCTTCTTCCATTTTTGTGGGCTGCCTTATTCACTTTCTTCATAATGTCCTTTGAAGCACAGAAGTTTTAAATTTTGATGAGTCCCAATTTATCTATTTTTCTTTTGTTGATTGTGGTTTTAGTGTCATATCTGAGAAACCCATTGCTTCATCCAAGCTCACAAAGATTTACTCCTTGTTTCCTTCTAAGAATTTTACAGTTTTAGCTCTTACATTTAGGTCTATGACCCATTTTGAGTTAATTTTTGTATATGGTGTGAGGTAGGAGTCCAACCTCATTCTTTGGCATGGACATTCAATTGTTCTAGCACCGTTTGTTGAAAAGAGTATTCTCTGCCCAATGAATTGTGTTGGGCACCCTTGTTGAAATCAACTGATCATAAATGCACGGTTTCATGTCTGTATTCTCAATGTGCCCAGTCCCACATTGTCTTGATTTCTGTAGCTTTGTAGTAAGTTTTGAAATTTGAAGTGTGAGTCTTCCAACTTTGTTCTTTTTCAAGATGCTTTGGCCTTTCTGGGTTCCTTGAGTTTCTATCCAAATTTTAGACTTAGTGTGTCAAAATAGCAGCTGGGATTTTGAAAGAGATCACACTGAATCTGTAGAACAATTTGGGGAATATTGCCATCTTAACCATATTAAGCCTTCTGATTCATGAACATGGAATGTCTTTCCATTTATTTAGCTCTTTAATTTTTTTTCACTAATGTTTTACAGTTTTCAGTGTACAAGTCTTGCATTTCTTTTGCTAAATTTATATCTATTTCATTCTTTTTGATGCTATTGCAAATGTAATAGTTTCCCTAATTTTAGTTTGGGTTGTTTATTAGTCAGGCATAGAAATACAATTGATTTTTGTGTATTGATATTGTAATGCTGCAACCTTGCTGAACTTTTTTATTTGTTGTAATAGTGTGTATGTGTGTGTGCATTTTAGAATTTTCTATATACAGTATCATGTCATCTGCAAATAGAGATAGTTTTACTTCTTTCCTTCAAATCTGGATGGCTTTTATTTCTTATTCTTGCCTAACTGTCTGGCTAGAATATCCTGTAAGGTTGAAGAGTGAGTGAGAGCTGACATCTTTGTCTTGTTACTAATTTCAGGGGGAAAGAATCCAGTATTTCAGGGTTAAGTATTATGTTAGCTGCGGATTTTTTTGTAAATTTTTTTGGTAGGTTTCCTTTTATCAGGTTGAGGAAATTGTATTCTTTGTTCATTGTTTTTATCATGAAAAGGTGTTGAGTTTTGTCAAATGCATTTTCTGTGTCTATTAAGATGATCATATATTTTGTCCTTCATTCTCTTAACTGGGTGTATTACACTGATTGATTTTTGGACGTTAAATAAATCTTACTTCCTAGAACAAGATAGAAAGCCCAGAGATAAACCCACGCACCTATGGTCAACTAATCTATGACAAAGGAGGCAAAGATATACAATGGAGAAAAGACAGTCTCTTCAATAAGTGGTGCTGAGAAAACTGGACAGCTACATGTAAAAGAATGAAATTCGAACACTCCCTAACACCGTACACAAAAATAAACTCAAAATGGATTAGAGACCTAAATGTAAGACCAGACACTATAAAACTCTTAGAGGAAAACATAGGAAGAACACTCTTTGACATAAATCACAGCAAGATCTTTTTTGATCCACCTCCTAGAGTAATGGAAATAAAAACAAAAATAAACAAATGGGACCTAATGAAACTTCAAAGCTTTTGCACAGCAAAGGAAACCATAAACAAGACGAAAAGACAACCCTCAGAATGGGAGAAAATATTTGCAAACGAATCAACGGACAAAGGATTAATCTCCAAAATATATAAACAGCTCATTCAGCTCAATATTAAAGAAACAAACACCCCAATCCAAAAATGGGCAGAAGACCTAAATAGACATTTCTCCAAAGAAGACATACAGATGGCCAAGAAGCACATGAAAAGATGCTCAACATCACTAATTATCAGAGAAATGCAAATCAAAACTGCAATGAGGTATCACCTCACACCAGTTAGAATGGGCATCATCAGAAAATCTACAAACAACAAATGCTGGAGAGGGTGTGGAGAAAAGGGAACCCTCTTGCACTGTTGGTGGGAATGTAAATTGATACAGCCACTATGGAGAACAGTATGGAGGTTCCTTAAAAAACTAAAAATAGAACTACCATATGACCCAGCAATCCCACTACTGGGCGTATACCCAGAGAAAACGATAATTCAAAAAGACACGTGCACCCCAATGTTCATTGCAGCGCTATTTGCAGTAACCAGGTCATGGAAGCAACCTAAATGCCCATCGACAGACGAATGGATAAAGAAGTTGTGGTACATATATACAATGGAATATTACTCAACCATAAAAAAGAACGAAATTTAGTCATTTGTTGAGACGTGGATGGATCTAGAGACTGTCTTACAGAGTGAAGTAAGTCAGAAAGAGAAAAACAAATATCGTATATTAACGCATGTATGTGGAACCTAGAAAAATGGTACAGATGAGCCGGTTTGCAGGGCAGAAGTTGAGACACAGATGTAGAAAACAGACATATGGACACCAAGGGGGGAAAACTGCAGTGGGGTGGGGATGGTGGTGTGCTGAATTGGGCGATTGGGATTGACATGTATACACTGATGTGTATAAAATTGATGACTAATAAGAATCTTCAGTATAAACAAACAAACAAACAAAACAACTAATACTAAACTTTCATTGGGTTATTTGTATGGAAATATGTTAATATAAATGTTTCAGACATTACATGAAATTTCTAAAAATCTTAAAAAAATAATAATAATAATAAATAAATCTTACTTCCTAGAATAAATCCCACTTTGTCATGGTGTGTAATCCTTTTTATATGTCATGAGATTTAGTTGTGTTTTTTTTTTGTATTTTGTTGATGATTTTTGGTTGTATATTCAGAAAGGATATTGGTCTGTAATTTTCTTTTCTTGTAACATCTTTGTCTGGTTTTCGTACCAAAGTAATACTGCCTTCATAAAGTTGGGAAGTGTTACCTCTTCTATTTTATGGAAGAATTTTAGAGGAATTGACATTAATTCTTTTTTTGACATTGGTAAGAATTTGCCAGTGAGGATTTCTGGGTCTGGGATTTTCTTCTTGGGAATTTTAAAAATTACTAATCCAATCTCTTTACTTGTTACAGGTGTATTCAGATTTTCTATTTCTTCTTGAGTTGGTTTTGCAGTTTGTATCTTTTTAGAAATTTGTCCATTTCATCTAATTTATCTAATATGTTGGCCTACAGTTTTTCATAGTATTCCCTTATAATCCTTTTTATTTCTGTAAGAGTTGTAGTGTTGTCTCTCTTTCATTGAAGATTTTAATAATTTGAGTCTTTTCTCTTTTATTCTTGGTCACTGTTATGGACTGAACTGTGTTCTCCCAAAATTCATATGTTGAAGCTCTAACCCTCCAATGTTACTGTCTTTGGAGATAAGGCCTTTAAGGAGGTAATTAAGATTAAAGAGGTAAAAAAATTGGGACTCTAATTCAATTGGATTGGTGTCCTTATAAGAAGAGGAAGAGGAAGAGACACCAGGAGTGTGCATGCACAGAGAGAAGGCCATATGAGGACATAGTGGGAAGACAGCTGTCTGAAAGCCAAGGGAAAAGAATTCCCCAGAAACCAATCCTGCCAGAACCTTGATCTTAGACTTCCAGCCTCCAGAACTATGAGAAAATTAATTTCTGTAGTTTGAGCTCCCCAGTGTGTAGTATTCTGTTAGCAAGTACTTATACATTAAAAAGAAAAGTAATTTTATGATGTCTATTTTTATCTTTTGGCAACTTTCAAGAATTTTATCTTCATCTTTGGCTTTCAGTAGTTTTGTTATAACATGTATGTTGTGATTTTCTTTGTATTTATCCTGCTTGATATTCATGGCTACATAGCTATCAGTTTTGAAAATATTTGACCATCATTTCTTCAGATGTTGCTTCTGCTTCATTCTCTTTCCCATCCGTTTCTGAGGCTGCGGTTTCACAAGTTAGACCTTGTTGTCATGTTCTAAAGGTTATTTGTGCTCTTTTCTATATATTCCATTTTTTTTTCTCTCCTTGCCTCAGTCTGCATATTTCTTCTGACATTTTCCAGTGTATTATTCTTTCCTTCAGCTGTGATTAATTTGCTTCAAGCCCTACTGTTGAATTCTTATTTTCTGTTATTGTATTTTTTACTCCTAGGATGTCCATGGGTAATATAGTCTATCGAATTTACATTTGGTAATTTATTATTTTCTGGTGAAACTCTTCATCTTGTCATCAAATTCCTAAAACACATTAATTAGAGTTGTTTTAAAGTCCAAATCTGATGTTAATATCTGGATCCCCTCTGGGTCTGTTTCTATTTTTTGTTTTTTCCTTTGGCTTTTTGGCCATGTGGTATTGTTTCCTTGTATGCCTGGGAATTTTTTAAATTGAAGGCCAAGTATTGTGTATGAAATGTTTTATGGATAATTTCAGTCTCTGTATGGCATTATCTTCCTCCAGAGAGGGTTTATTTTTGCTTCGGATTAAGGACAAGAGTATCTCAATACATTCAGAGATTGAGCAGAGTTGACTATTTCCTTCAAGAGTATTTTCAAAGTGTGTCAGTATGTCACAAAACTTCTAAGTATGTCTTTGTTATAATCTCACATTTAAATTCTTTTCTAGCTAGATATAAAACTCTCAGATCAAGATTTTTTCTCTTTATTTCTTTTAGAAGCATTATTCCATTATTCTCTTGCATCTGTTCTTTCCTATATAAATGACCTGCTCTTTCTATTTGTAAGTTTTTAGTCTTTTCTATTGTTCTCTTATATTTTAAAATTTTATTATAATCTGCCCAGGTGGAGACTTTATTTATCCTGTTAAGCATTACATGACCATTTCTCAAATTGAAGTTTTAATCTTCCTTTAATTCTTGGAAATATAGCATCATCATTTTAGGAATATTTACATTCTTCCATGAAAGAGAACATATTGTAGTGGATAAGATCACATGTTTTAGAGTCAGAGAGATCTAGATTTGAATGCTGTATCACTTATTAACTATGTGAATCACTCAGTCTCTATTCTGTGTCTTAATTTCCTCATTTGTAAAATGAGAATAATAATATTCCCTTCTTCTTAGGGTTTTAATAAAGGTTAAATAAAATTTATGCCTATAAAGTGCTTAAAAGAATGCCTGGCATAGAATAAGAGTTGCATAATAATACTTATTTTTTTTCTTCAGCTTCTGGGCTTTCTATACTCCCAGAGAAGACCTTTCTACTTCTATGTTCAAAAACTCATCTTTCATTTTTTCTATTTCAATCTACTTTTGCTTTCCTGCTGCCTTCTGGCAGAGTTTTTCATATGATCTATCAGCTCGCTAACTTGTTCTTCAGCTGTAATCATATACTTTTATCTCATGTATACTATGTTTTAAAATTTCAACCATTTTATCATTAATTTCTAATGTTACCTCCTAGTCATTTTTATGACTTCTTGTTCCTGCTTCTGGTAGCCTTCTTGCTTATCTTTTAAATTACTGGTAGCCTTCTTGCTTATCTTTTAAATTTTTAATCTTAAAAATAATTTATTTAATGTAGTATTTCAATGTTAGGAGTCTAATAAGTAAAATTAAGTATTTTACCTAAAGTGATAGAGTTTTGTCTAGCAAAAACTTAGAACATCTGAAATGATATCATGTCTGAGATGTTTCAAAATAGTTATGAGCAGGGGGAGTGGTTGGGGATATAGATGAAATAAGATTGGCCATGAATTGATAACTATTTTAAGCTAAGTGATGGCTTACAGAGTTTTTTTTATACCATTTTATTTATTTAATATGTGTTTGAAATATTCCATAATAAAATGTTAAAATAAATAAAAGCCTAGGAAAAAAGTCAGAAAATATAATTCAAGAAATGAGTTTAGGTTATAGATGCTCCTCTTATAACAGTAAACAATTTCCCACTGATGATTATCTTTGGGAATCAGTTTGCACAAAATTGAATCATTTATTAAAACATCAAGCAATAATTTCCTTACTCATGCCAAAAATTATATTTTCTTATAATAAGGGATTTTCTAGAGATTTAAACCTAATGTATTTTTTTGAAACATAGAAATTTCTCTGAGAAAATAATTTGAAATTAATACTAAAATAAGGGATGGTTGTTTCCCCAAATGCATACTCAAAAACTACTGTTTATAGGAGAGAGTTACACTAGAGTTAATCATGTTTTTCTCTAGCTGGGAAATATGGGTGGCTTAAATATTTCATTTAAAATTTTTTTGATAGTCTCTCAATGTGTTATCTACATTAAATGTCATCTTCATGTAGGTGAAAAATACCTACACTACAATTAATTCAGATTCTGAATAGACAATGCTGGGAGGGAGGGATGGGTGATAATACTGAAATTACATTTTTTCATTTTTTAAAATGGAATGAGCTTTATAATTTTCTCTAGTCTCTAAAGAAATATATGCTCATTGTAAAATATTTTAGGTTATATATAGAAACATATAAAGTATGAATAAAAAATCCACTGTTCCTTTGAAGATATTTTAATGTAAACCCACACATTTCTTTTAAATGGGATCAAAAAACATAGACACAGGGCTTCCCTGGTGGCGCAGTGGTTAAGAATCTGCCTGCCAATGCAGGGGACACGGGTTCGAGCCCTGGTCTGGGAAGATCCCACATGCTGCGGAGCAACTAGGCCCGCGAGCCACAACTACTGAGCCTGCGCGTCTGGAGCCTGTGCTCCGCAACGGGAGAGGCCACGACAGTGAGAGGCCTGCGCACCGCGATGAAGAGTGGCCCCCACTCGCCGCAACTGGAGAAAGCCCTCACACAGAAACGAAGACCCAACACACCCAAAAATAAATAAATAAATAAATTTATAAAAAAAAAAAAAAAAAAAACAAAACAAAAAACATAGACACAGTGATTACGACATTTCCTAAGTTCTATGCAACATCCATATCTTTATTTTTTTTATCACTAGCTTTATTTCTATTCCAAGTCCTGTTACTAATGCTGAAACCTCTGGAGTCACTTCCAGGTAGATGCAGCTTTTTGAAGCGATTTCTCAGTCGATTCACCCCTCTCCCAGTCTTCAAGTTATCTCAAGATGACGTCTCCCCTCTCTGCTCAGGGTAACATCGCAGTTTCAGTTGGTGTTATGGTGTGCTTAGGCAGTGGTGGAAAGGGCATATGGCCAGAGAGCATCCTCAGGCATCCACTGAGGGGTAACTCATCCACCGTGTCTTTGATCGTTCGTCTCTGCTGCACTGCATCTGCTGATAAAATGGAGTTGGCCTTGGCCATGAGTTATGCCCATGCAGATCACTTTATGTTTTCCTGGTCCTAACTGTAAGCCTTCACCTGCCCTGTTTTGAACCCCTTTTGGGGATACAGGAGAAATTTGAGCTCTTTGAAGTATAGTCAGACTCTTCATTGACTATTGTTACCATCTATTATATATTTTTTATACATCTTTATTGGAGTATAATTGCTTCACAGTGCTGTGTTAGTTTCTGTTGTACAACAAAGTTAATAAGCCATATGCATACATATATCCCCATGTCCTCTCCCTCTTGCCTCTCCCTCCCACCCACCCTATCCCACCCCTCTAGGTGGTCACAAAGCACCGAGCTGATCTCCCTGTGCTGTGCAGCTGCTCCCCACTAGCTATCTGTTTTACATGTGGTAGTGTATATATGTCGATGCCATTCTCACTTTGCCCCAGCTTCCCCCTCCCTACCCAGTGTCCTCAAGTCTATTCTCTACGTCTGCGTCTTCATTCCTGCCCTGCCACTAGGTTCATCAGTACCATTCCATATATGTGTTAGCATACAGTATTTGTTTTTCTCTTTTTGACTTACTTCACTCTGTATGACAGACTCTAGGTCCATCCACCTCACTGCAATTCTTTTTACGGCTGAGTAATATTCCCTTGTATATATGTGCCACATCTTCTTTATCCACTCATCTGTTGATGGACGTTTAGGTTGCTTCCATGTCCTGGCTATTGTAAACAGTGCTGCAATGAACATTGTGGTACATGTCCTTTTTGAATTATGGTTTTCTCAGGGTATATGCCCGGTAGTGGGATTGTTGGGTCATATGGTAGCTCTACTTTTAGTTTTTTAAGGAACCTCCATACTGTTCTCCTTATTGGCTGTACTGATTTACATTCCCACCAGCAGTGCAGGAGGGTTCCCTTTTCACCACACCCTCTCCAGCATTTATTGTTTCTAGATTTTTTGATAGTGACCATTCTGACCGTTGTGAGGTGATACCTCATTGTAGTTTTGATTTGCGTTTCTTTTTTATTAATTGCATAAATTTTAAGCCCAGCTTGCTTCAGTGAGTTCTAACATATCCAGTTCTGGTAAATCAATAGCCTTAACTTTCAAACCTTTCCTTCTGTTAGAGGCTCCTACAGCCTATTTTGAAATTCAAAGTCCAGAATATTTCCTCTTTCTCTCTCTCTCTTGTTTTGGAATGACCTCTGAGACAAAGAATAGTATTGAATTGATGGGGCTATCAAGGGGAAGGGACAAAAAGAAAATGCAGGGGGAAATGCTAGAGGTAAAATATATCCAAATTCAATCCCACCAAATGGATCTACCTTCTTTTTTTCTGTAAAATGGGAGGTTTGTGATTTCCTTCTGCCATATGAAAATGATATATAATCATACAGAAGAGTCAGTCTTTCCAATCAAACATGTCATCCTATATATTTATTTTTCCTAGACCACTGATAACTGATTCACCCTGTCTACATCTCATATTACCATTTATTATACATCCATATGCCCTTATTTTATGTGGATGATATATACTCTATTTGCCATCTTGTAACCTGCTTCTTTTTTCAGAAATAATTTTTAGTAAACATTGAATAATAAAAATATATTATAAAATATGTGTGGTATGTGAAGAATAAGATAACAAATACTAATATGCTAACCACCTAGTTAAAGAAATGCAAACTCATTTACCTGTGAAGCCCCCTAAGTCCTCCTTCCAATTTTCTTTTCTTAACTCTCCCCAGAGGAAATTATTTTGAATTTTGTGCTCATCTTTTCTTGTTTTTAATTATAGTTTTTCTACATGAGTATATTCCTAACCAATAAGCTAACTAATAATTAACCAATAAATGCAGTTGTGCATTAAAAAAATTCTGTAGATGGACTCATACTTTCTTTACTTTTCTGTGACTTCTTTTCTTGCACTTAACATTTCAATCCTAGATTCTTCTACGTTGTGTGTACAGTGTACTGTATTCATTTCCACTGCTCTATAGTATTTCATCATAGAATATACTATAATTTATTTATCTATTTTGCTGTTGATAGCTGTTTGGGTTATTCTAGTATTTTGCTAGTACCAAAAGTTGTCCTATGACATAACCTTCTTGTACATATCTCCTAGAGTAATTCCAAGTTCTTCAAGCTACATAGATGCCATTTCTGGATCATGAGTTATGGGTGATCAACATTTGGTTGTCACTTTTTTATATTTTCCAATTAGATGAGTGTAAATGATGGTTTACTTTGATTTTAATTGCATTTTCCTGAATACTAGTGAAGTTGAGCATCTTTCAGTGTCTACTAATCATTCAAATTTTTTTCATCTTTAAAATGAAAAATTCTATTTCATGCTTGTTCAGATATTTTTCTGCTGATTTCTTTGTCTTATTAATTTGTGCGGTTTTTAAAAACTTGTTTTTGATAAGAATTCCTTATTGTTTATGTGAATTGCAAATATCTTATCCTAATTTATGTTTATGTATATTAGGACACATTTGGGCAATTAGATGGCTTTCAGAGGTTTGCTATCACAATATACCATTGAATATTTTGTAGCATTTTGTTCCATTTAAAAAACTGGTATTGAGTAGACTAAATCTTGAGTTCAATTATTGGGTCAAAAGGTGTGAATATCTTCATGAATTCTGGATAAATATTGCTGAATTACTTTCCAAAAAGTTTGTACCAATTTGCAATGCCAGAAGCAGTCAAAGACGTAACAATTTCACTCTAATCAACCTTAGGTTTTGTCATTAAATATTTTTGGCTAGTCTAACTTGCAACATGTTTCTCAACATTGCTTTCATTTGCATTTCCTGATTACCAGCATGGATGAACATATTTCACAGTGTTTGTTTACTAATAGTATTTTCACTTATGTAAATTGTGTATTTTTACCTTCCAGGTCTTTATTTTATGTTAAACTAAGAATAATAAATATAGCTCTTGCAAACCAAAAGTAGAAAGTGATCTTCTGTTTTCAAAATGATTTCAGTAGATTTTCAAAGTCTGAGTGTCTTACATACAGTTACTTGTGATAATTTTAATAAATATAAAAAAAATCACCTATGTCTTTGGCTTTGGGAAAAGAAAGGTAAAAGAATTGGCCCTTGCTCTCAAAGAGATTTAGTCTTTCAGGTTAAAGCAGAGAATTATGACAGAGAAGTTCTCCAGTGTTTGGGGGCCCTGAGATGGGATCTCTACCTCAGATGAAGGTTCTAAAGGCGTCCCAAGGTGTTGACCCTTGCATTAGACCAGGGAGATGAGTGTAACTGGAGCAGGTGCCATGTATCGAGCTGACTGCATGTGCAAAGGAACAGAGGTGGGGAAGAGCGTGGCCCTTCCCTGTGTCAGACTGGAGCTGGTACTGGGGCAGTAAACTGGAGACCCATGTTTCCACTCTTAAGGATTTTGAAGTCTATTCAGAAAGTGCTGAAGAGTCTTTGAGGATTTTTAAGCAAATCTGGAAAACTTCTCACAATGGCAGAGTAGGATGGAGGATAGGTGGGTCATGGAAAAAACAGTGTAGAGGCATTTAGGAGCATTCTAGGGTGAAGGGATATGGAAAAGTAGTGCTGAGAACAAAGAAGAGGTGATGAACTTGAGAACTATTTGAAAGTATATCAATAGCCTTAAGAAAACCCAATATTTAAGTCAAATTTGCTATGGGAAGAGAAGACAAAGGCTACCACACCATCAGGGACAGGGGTGACATTCTCAGGGCAGAGTCAGAGATGGGCAAAGGGAGGCCTGAACCCTCTCTCTTCTCACCTGCAGGTACCTCCCTTACTATATATGAAGAGCCTCTCCTGCAATCCTGCAGACACCTCACACAATTGTGTCCTAGTCTCCCTACGACACCTGAAGGTGTGCATAGTGGCTCCATCTGCCCCTGCGCTTGTGCAGGGCTTTAAAGCAGGTGCAGGGCTATGGGGACAAGGAGCTCCAGGCTCCTGGGTGCCCAGACTGTGCTCTAGGAAGGGGAGCATTGGGCTGCAGGTAGCCGTGTACCCTGGGTCTCAGAGGCTTCTTGCTCTATGAAGCAGGGCCTAGACGGAGGTCAGAGCCAGCCCCCTTTGCTGGAACTGAGGGCAGTACAGGTGAGAGGCCCTGACTCAGCAGATGGGATCTCCTGGTAGGCACATGGCTTTGAGACTGGAGGCTGAACCTGTGTCATGTAGATTCTGTGGCCAAGGTTTGGCGGGTGACCTGATCCCAACTGGGCTTTAAGTGGCTGGAACAACCTCTTAGGAACAGGGAAACTACCTTTGCAAACTTGATGACACACTATATATAAAATAGATAACTAATAAAGACCTACTGTATAGTACAGGGAACTCTACTCAATACTATGTAATGACTTATATGGGAAAATAATCTAAAAAAGAGTGGATATGTGTATATGTATAACTGATTCACTGTGCTGTACAGCAGGAAGTAACACAACATTGTAAATCAAATATTCTCTTATAAAAAAAAGAACTTGATGACAACCACAGTTTTTGGAGACACCCACAAGGGATGACATTTATCCACTTTTATCCAACTCTAGGTTTAGGTTGGGCTGTCTGAGGAAATATGTTATAGAAAACTTATATTTATGTTAATGAAAATCTTTTCAAAGTTTTTATTTTTTTATTTTTTTAAAATTTTTTATTTTTTTTTACTTTTCAAAGTTTTAATACTTCTTTTGGTTCTGAATGGTCACAAATGGCTTTTCTATACTTGTTAAGTATCAGTTTTCTCATTCTTGGTAATGACAACTTATTTACAAATTAGCAAGTGTAAAATATTCAATTCTCAATAAATATTTATTGAGTAACTACTATGTATGGGATTGGGGATATAGCAGTGAACTAGATGGAAAAAAATGGCCTTTCTGGAGCTTAGATTATAGTGGCAGACAGAAAATAAAAATGTAAAATGTGAGTATATAAGATAATTTAAAAAATGATAAATGCTATGTGAAAAAAACCGGTAATGTGCTAGAGAGTAACGGCAGAGTGGGGAGAAGACTTTCCTAAGGACTGAATTTTCAGCATGTGTCTCACTTAGGTGTAAACTCTACTGAGATCCTGAAAATGTTTCCTTTAACCATAAAGACCATTTTCTCCCCAAAACCATCTCTTTGTTAAATTCTTCTTTTGCTCTAAAAGCTCCATGCACTGTTCGTTACAGCAGTGATTATGTTTGCATTTCACATTTATTTGGGTGATCCTTTGATTGATGCTCTCCCGCAGAGACTGTGTTCTATCAGAACGAAGATGAGGTCAGTCTTCATTCTCCACTCCATCCAAGCACTAGCAATGAGCTTGCTTGTTGTAGGAGTGAATGAACGACTAGCAGTTTTAAAATGCTTAACAAATCTAGAACTGTGCATATTTTTCTGAACTGTCTCAAGGTCAGAGTGCACTTGACAAAGTGGACACATTATGAATGTCTCATTGAATAGAAATACAATTTTCCAGATCTTAATATGGTGATCTGGATGAATAATACATGGTCCTGTTTGATTTTGAAAATTGGATCATTCCTACTGAGGAACAATGGTGGAAATACAGGTAAGAGAGGAAAAGAGGAGAGAAGCCCTTTTTGAAGTGGAAACTGTTTCTGAACTGACAGAATAACCTCCCTCTGTCAGAAGAGGTAAGGGAACAAAGTGCCGGGTGGGAAGGCTGAAATTTAAGCAGAATTTAGACAGACAGGAACAAATATAGGATTACTATGTCATCAGGACATAGATTTATGCATAATTTCATAATATTTTTAGTTGGAACTCAGGAGGAAACTATTTTAGAACAAGCAGTATGAAAAAGAGTGTAAATTTACAACTTACCTTTGCCAAATTACTGAGTATTGTTAGGATTCAAAGACTGAGTCTTTTTCTTTTATGGGCTACTAAAACTAGAAGGAAAAGAGAAATATGGGATCACTGGGCTTGAACCAAAAAAAATGGATGAAACAAAAGGGAAAGAACAAGTGGGGAGGCTGACTGCTTAGGAGAAAGATCAGCCCTGGCCAGATCCTCCTTCTACAACCCAAACAAGCCCAAGTCTCCAGTGGATGTTTGCTAACTTTTCTGATCAACTCCGATCCATTTGAGCTTTGCAACGTAGGAAGATGGGATCACCTGTGGCTTCTTCCTTCTAGGCCTAGAAGATTCTCAGTGATGAGGAATCCACTGCTTTCCAAGCAGCTCATGTTACCTCTAGACACTATTGTTAGAAAATACTTATTCATGTGGAGCCTATGTCTGTCTCCTTATAGCTTTTGTTTATTGTTCTTAGTTCTAACTAAGTTCTTGGTGCCTTCAAAACCAATCTAATTCATGTTCTACATAAGAGTCCCCAAACATTTGTAGCCATGTCCCTGCTCCTCTTGCCCCTATTTCTTCCTCTGTAGGGTACCTTCTTTTCTCCCCTCTGCAAATGCATGGTCTTATCTATGTCCTTCTTTATCTGTGATACCCCTGATTTCAGTATGGAGTTGGGGTGACTACTTCTTTTATGCTAAATATGATTTTGCCATTAATGGAAAACAATATTCTTTGTAGCCACACCATACTGTACACACATATTGAGTTCAATGCCAGATAAAACCGTTAAGGCTTGTCTAAAGTATCCTGTTGCTGAGTCATGTCACCCCATTCTGCCTTTATGTAGTCACTTGTTTAGAATAGTTGTTTTCCTATGACTCCAGCCTGTTGAATGTTTTAGATTCTAGTTCTGTCATCCAAACTCTTTACTATTCTTCACAGTTTTATGCAATAGAAAAAAACTGTTAAGCATGCCTCCATCCAAGTCACTGGTAAATCTTGATCATGAAAGGACCACGCTCAAAGCCTGTAATTACCATTAAAAGGAACTTCCTCACAGGCTGGCATCAATCTGTTAATTGGTATCTTCTTTGGCATGGTTATCAAATCTATTACAGATCTGTCTTATGATGCTGTCATCGTGCCTCAGTGGTTTTCAACTTTTGCAGGGCATTCGAGTCAACGGAAGAACTTTTAGAAATCCAAATGTCCAGTCCCCATCACTGACCAATTAAGTCAGAATCTCTAGGATGGGACTGAGGTATTAGTATTTTTTAAAGCTTTCCAGGTGATTTTAATATGCAGCCAAGGTTGGGAACAACCAGCCTAACCCAATATTCCCCAAACTTCTCTGATGACAAGCATTCTCTGGGAGTGTATCTTATAAGTACAAACCCCTGGTCCCATCCCCTACCCACTGGGTCAGAATCTCCTGGAAAGCTTCAGAAACTTGGGAACACTTATAGCTCATACTTAAGTCTTTCTTCCTCCAAAAGGGTATGACCAGAGAAGTAGTCAAATCCCTGCTGAAATCCAGATTTACTATTTCACCACATTTTTCTGTAAAGGAAGGAAATGGGTCAGTATGACTTACACGCATGTAATCAAATGTACTTTTTGTGGTAAAATATCATCTAAATAACGTCAGTGGTCCACATGAGAAGTGCTTGTCTCGTAACCCTGGGACTCCTACCTGTTCCCTCTTTGCCATAGAAGTAGTAGCAGTCTTTGAATATGATACGGGAGATGGAGGTTTGGAGTCCTCATTTTGCCGCTTTCTAGTTCTGAGACCTTGGGCAGACTCTGGACTGCTCTGAACCTTATTTTTATGATCTTTTAAGTGGGACCAATAATACCTTCCTTGTGGGGTCATTGTGAAGGTGAAGTGTGGGAATTTTAAAGCCTTATGAGTGCTCAAGTTTGCCCCTGTACGTGTTGCGTGCATGCGTATGTGTATGTATGGAGGAGACGGCTGCGATGGGGATGCTCAAATGGAGTAAATTGCTGGAGGATTAGAGGCAAGATAGGGGCACACTCTGGCTCGTAAGAAGTCAGCAGAGTTGTTTGAGGCTCTCTTTCAGCAATTGTTCTTCCGTTTTATTCAGCCTTACAGGCTTACAATACAAACTTGATTACTAAGGACGGTTTACTGCAAAGCTTTAAAGCAGTGCTCATCAATTGATGGTCATGGTGGGGGAATAGAAACAAATGCTGAAGGGACGAGCAACCTAAGATTTTGATATATCAATATTCCGTAGGTCTGCATCCTCCTACTTTCCCAGCAGGAAAACCGTTGGTGAAATGGTTCCATTCTTTCAGTTGGAGCCTTGCATTGCTTTGGTGGGCTGGGGAAGCAGGAAAGTTGAAAGCCACTGTTGTGGAGAATAAATAGTGGTGTCCTGTAAATTTTACCAGCAAGGTTCATAAGGTAACCTAAGACCCATGGCTTCGTGGTGGTTTTCTACTGTTTCGGAAAGAGTGAGCTCATGGCTAAGAGTCACTGTGGATTAAGAAATGCTCAGATGGCCAAGGTTACGACTACCAAAAGTCAAATAGGTGGTTTCAGTTGAGGCATTGGGACAGGTCTTGGCCCCTGTCTTTGAATTCTTCCATCTACTGTTTCATTCTAACTCTTTGAGCTATTGCACTCAAGCCTTAGCCTCTGGTCTTTCATCATGACTTTGGTCAGATACAGTGACAGTCTGTAGTGATTACAGATTTATTTTAAAAGACAACCTACTGACCTTTTTATGAATAGCAGCTTTAAACAGAAGATGAGAAAACGTCTCTAAGTCAAGCATATATGCTTAGTATTAGGTTTAAATTTAGAAGTGATGCAATGAGTAAGGCTAACCCCATACTCCATGTGTTTTTAGTTATTATGTTGTTTAGTGCAATTAATATAAACTTAATCAAATTTATTATCTTTGACAAAAAGGCAAATGCTTGGAATATTAAGGTTTTTTTTTAAGATGAAGAACATAATTAATTTTTCCAAACTTGTCTAAAAATGCTTAGTGGTCAGTTTTGCCATTTAGATTTATTTAAACACATGTAAATTTGGCATTTTGAGCAGCAATTAATAAAGTTGCTGTAATTTTAATCTTGGATTTTCTCTTCCTCTCTGGCTTTTTGAAAATGTACTAGGCTAAGCATTTAAATTACTGTTCCAGAGATATGGGGATATATTTATCTGTATAGCTAATTCACTTTGTTATAAAGCAGAAACTAACACCCCATTGTAAAGCAATTATACTCCAATAAAGATGTTAAAATAAATAAATAAATTACTGTTCCAATTTTCAAAGATTTTGGCTAGTACTTTCTGGGATAATAAAATAAATAGTATGAAAGCAGTTTAATCATGGATTTTTTTTAAAGGTACATGGTTTTATTAAAAATAGCATTTGCTTGTCCTTATTTTAAAGTGTAAATGTGTTAGTCAGTTATGACAATTAATAATCTTTAAATTATAAATGAAATTGTGATTTTAATTAGTTGATTCCCAAATATTCCTTGTCTTAGTTAGTACTTAAACTTCTGAATGCATTCTTTTTTTGCATTTGTTTTCCATGTAGTATTCATTTATAGCAATTTAGTTTTACCTTTTGAGCAACTACCTAACTGTGAGTGATTTTGGACAGGTCGTTTTGAACCTTTTTGGGCCTCATCTTCTTTATCTGTAAAATATCTAAGGCCCTTTCCAGCTTTAAAAGTGTTACTCAGAGATCTCTCACCTTTGAACACATGTGTTGACAATTTTCATGACCCTTTTGGGAGCATTTATTTATTAAGCATCTTGTTTGATTTCTTTATGTAGGCATCTTACCTGACCTATTTTCTAAGCTCTGTGGAAGTGTAGATGCCTCATTTCTTAATTTGTTTTGAATTGCTCTTAGCATTTAGAAGAAAACCCCACACAAACAGAAATTCAGTAAACATTTGTGAAATGAATAAATAAAATTTCTCCCCAAAGCTATTCATTTCCATATAGAAGATTATAAAATTACTAAGCTCTTGCTTTTTTTTTTGTTTGTACAGTAAATTTTAAAAACAGAAATATCTGCATTTAAGTTTTCTTAGACCCATAAATTAATGTAAAGTAGTATATACTTAAAAATGTTTGATGAAAATAAAAATGTCTAGAAAGTGTCACTTGTGCTCACCAAGATGCTAGTTCTCCTCCCCTCCACGCAGACACTACACTGAAGTTGGGCACAGCCATGAGACTTGTTTTGATAATGAAGAGCCACTCCTCAGTAGATGTATTAAAGAGCTGAGGTGTGATTCCTTTTGCTCTCTTCCCCAGCGCAGGGAAGCTGAAACCTCAGCTGAGAGGCAGTCATAAATGATGGAATTCTTGGATGACAAAAATGAAGAGTCCCCCCCTTCCTCCCACTTGACAGGTTCTGAGGTAGATATAGTTAGACAGGTAGCATAAGGCAGAAATAAGACTTTATTTTTTTAAGTCACTGATACTTTTTTGTTACCACAGCATAACATTAGCCTGTTCTATTTCAAGTTGTAAATTGAATGAAAATAATTTTAAACTTTATTAAAGTTGTAAGAAAAACACTTTGTAAATTGAAATGTTTCATATTTAATTGTAAGCCTCCACTATGTTTTGTGAAAAGCTTAATCCAAACACTTGAGTAAAATTTAGCTCACTGTTCGTTCACATACTGTTTTCACAGAGTGAAAATACTGCTTTTGATACAGCTGCAAAGTAAATTATTAAAGAAATATTTTTAGAATTGTGTTACAGTAGAGATAATGGAAAATCTCTGGTGGTGTGAATGCTTGTTGGATATGTTTTTATTCAAACTCACTTTTCCCAGGTAAGAACCAGACTCAACTGCTTCCTAAATTCATTATCCTATTTATTTACCACCAGTGATTTTCAAGTCAGTTATTAATTTCATTACAGAAAATAGGTTTTTAGCATGTATAAACAGACTGCATTTGAACCTTCTCTAGTTTTAATTTCAGATCTTTCAGTGGTCGTTTCTCCCAGAGGAAAATATGGAGGCTAAAAAATTTAAGAAAACTGTCTAAAAGTTTACTGTTTTGTGTAGCAACACCTCAAGACACAGTAGTTACTAGCACAGAACCTAGGGCTGGATGTGTGGGTTTAAATCCCAGCTTGACTAGTAATGAACCTTATGATCTTGAGTAAGTTACTTCCTCTCTTTGTGCTTCAGTTTTCTCATCTGATAAATGGGGATAGTAATCCTAAATCATAGCGCGTAGTGAGCATTACCTTACGTAAAACACTTAAAACAGTATCTGCCGCATAGTGAGTGCTCAGTAATTGTTGCTCACTCTATTAAGAGGACCCTTCTATTATTGGAGAAGTCTGTTAACAAATTTTCATTTATTTTATTGTGTGCTCTTTGGCTTTTTTTTAGTTTAGAGTTTGTTCTTCCACCACTTTTTTCTTTGTCACGTTTTGTTATCATGCTGGTAGTTAATCATGCATGCATATTGTAAATTATACTTTCAATTTATTTTTGTTGATATCCAGTGGCCTTTGAAGTTAGTTACCTCTAAATGATTATTACTATGACTAATTCCAATAATAGTTTTACAAATCTATGATACTAAAACATGTTTCTAGAATCGTAAAATTTATTTCTCATCCAAAGTTTACAATATAGATGAAACATTAGTCAAGTTAAAAAGCTAAGCCAACCTACATTTGTTAATGTATTTAGCACTGGGTGGGTGTGTGGGAAATAAAATAGTTAAAAGGACAGGGCTCCTGCCTGCCCACCAGGAATTTGTAATATAGTTGAAGAATTATGAATAATAAACATGAGGCAGAGACTCATACAAGATAGGTTAGAAACAAATCATCGTTCTTAAATAAGTGATATAGACAGTTTGAGGAGGGAAACATCACTTGAGGCTGAAGAATTCACAGAAGCTTCAAGAAGGAGCTATTATGTACATGTTCCAAATAACGTATTTAAATTTAGCTTAACTCATATACACTGTTTCTATAGCATGGGAAAGCAATGCAGCTTAAGGTACAGCTGCATGGCACCGCATAGATTAATAAATCTTTAGGAGTCTTCAGTGTTGGTGTAACATAGAGCTGCTAGGAATCGATGGAGCAAAATGGGGACAGTGTTTGGGAGTGGAAACATCCCAGGAGAATGGATTGCATGAGAGAGGAGGTCTGGTAGAGGGGGGGAGATCACGATAGGGAACCTGCTGGGGGGCTGGATAGTCACTACGCAGCTGGAACGGGAGAGACTGAAGCTCTTAGACGAGGCATATTGTGGGGTGGCTGGTCTTTAGTCTTAGCACTCAGTGCAACTTTTCAGAATATCCTCTGTGGCTCCTGGATTATAAATGGAGAAGATTGCATTATGGATCACACTGATAATGTGATTTGGAGTATAGTGATTGTGACTTAAAGGCCTAAAATGACATTATAATGTAGAAATATGGGGTCTTTTATACATGTTTTAAAATATATATTAATATTTAAGAAATAAATTACAGTAGCTTTCTGTTAGTAGCTGGTGAATTCTGGCTACTCTGGGCCACAGTGAGGCATAAAGATTTGTATTCTGGAAACATTAATCTAACAACATTTTCAAAAAGGATTATAAGGGAGAGAGAACGTCAAGAAGAAGAGGCATCCAGGCAGGTGGTGATGAAGGGGCGGAGCAGGGGGCCCGATGAATCCGTAGAGAGGGTGTGGGAAATCAAAGGCACTTGAAATGGTGAAATCAGCTCTTTTGTCAAACATCTCTATTCCCCGGCTTACTTTAATGAGAAAAACTTTTTTTCTGAAAATAAGATTTGAAAAGGTATGTAAGAGGCTTAACTAGGGAAGGGGGGAGGGACAGAAAGCAAAGAGAGAATTAAGGAAAGTAAAAGAAAAGGAACCTAACCTTCCCTGTTCTTCAGGTGGGAGCTCTCCCAGAGGAAGTCAGCCTGAGCTGCTTGAGAGCCAGCCCTGGCGTGACTCACACCACCACCTCTGCCTCTCCCCCGCATCCTGACTGTGCAAAACTCACTGGACTTTTAAAAAGAGAATCCCAATAGAGTCATCTGCAACAAATTGTGGGAGCAGATGTGAAATTTCTTCTTTGTCTGACACTGGGGAAGGATCAACATAGAAAAGCATTTTGAAACTATTTCCCAATCAATAATGCTTGACCAAAAGTAAAAATGACTTCACAGATTAGGAGGACATTTATGAGACAGCCTCTTTTAAAACTTCTTCTTGCCATATAAAAGGAGTAACTCATAAGTAATTAAATGGTCAGGATGATAGACATACACATATTATCTGTTCAAATATATCAAAGGAAATGATCCCTGATAGTTTTTCTCGATCTTTATTTCCCACAAACCTCACAGTTGTTGTAGATGTAATAAGTAAGGAAAAGCTGCTTTCTTTCCTAGTTGGCTGTATGTCTTGGTTCTTGGCATGTAGGCAAATGGCAAATTTCGAGACTAAATCACCCCATCAGCATGGGTTCTGATTTTTGCCACATTCTACAGGAGAAAGCGCCAAGTGGAGGTCGATGGGAAGTTGAGTGATTTGTTACTTTTTAAATAAGCTCATTAAGCCTAACATGGACTCAAGTCTGCACACTTGGTTCCTGTGTGGCATGGCTGCTAAGTATTCCCTGCTGACTGAATTAGTTATGAGAGAGCAATACAGCAGGACAAAATTTGGGAATTTCCTAGGAAAAGCTGTTGATGAATATTGATTCATACCTGTTGGAGGTATAGCTCAGGGCTAGAGCATTTGACTGCATACCTGTTTACAGTTCCCAGTTCAGTTGCTTGGTAGCCAGTCCAAAGCTTGCAACATTACATCCCCGATCAAAAGAGGTGCCAGTGGACAAGTGTCCTCAGCCGACAGGACGTTGCACTCCAGTGAATGAGAGCAAAGCTACCGAGCCAATCAGGTACAGTTTGTTTAGAATAAAGTTGGGTCCCAAGATAACTAATTCTACCACCTGGCCCATCCAGCCTAGCTCACTTTCACTTTTAGCCACTGTATAGTCAAGAACTACTCCACTTTCTTTTCTAGGTCAGATCCCTCTCTGGCCATTTCTTTAGGGTCATCATGACTTGAGCCTGAGCTACAAAAAATACTACCTTCTCTGCAGAAGGAGGGGAGATCTTTATGGTGAAGATATTCATCCTGTACTCACTTCCCTGATCAGGTGCTCTGAATCAGTGAATGAGAAAACTCCCATTTGAGTTGGTTGACTTAGTGCCAACAATGATAAGGCCGCCATTTATTGATCCTTTACCCTATACCAGGCACTGTGGTAGAATTTACCACTCTCTTTAAAAATCTCCACAAGAACCCTTTGCAATAGGTATTATTATTAGACTCAATTTACAGATGAAGGGACTGAAGATTATAGAAGACACATAGGTATTAACAGGTGGTTAGTGGAATTAGAATCCTTGCCCCTCTGAAGCTAAGCCTGTGCTCTTTATGTAGAATGGCGTTAGTCTAAAACAGGATTTTTTTCAATAAGTAGCTTGTTGGAGGAGGGGTATCTGTCTTTTTCAATCATCTCTAGCCCAGCCTCTGAAAAGTTTAGAATTTAGACATAGCAGGAGAAAATAATTGAGAAATAAACTGGCTCGTAGGTTTACCGCAGGGGGTGGGAGGTATCTGTACTCCTTCAGAAGGCAGCCATGTATGACCTGGGTTTGCCTTGCATCAGGGGATTAAATTAAAAGGCTTTTATTTTTTAAAGTCTAGGCTCAGTGAAGGAGGAGCTGGGTTAATAGTGACACTGAGGGAGGAGAAAAGTAGCCCAACCCTGTAGTAGAAAGAGTTGGAGTGTGAGTGCTTTGTGTATGCATGTTTGGCCAGTAGGGGGACTGGGGAGGAGGAGAGGGAGAAACCTCTGCTCTGGTTTCCTGAAGTCCCTGGAGGGGGCAGAGCTGAGAGCATCCCAGTGGCAACCATGATAGACTGAAAGCTGGGGTCCCTTTGCAGTTTTCCAGCATCATACCAGCCTTAATGTGGGTAAACCCCAAAATCACTAAGGCTGGATTTTCTGCCTAATGTTTTCAATTTGATTGGCAGTCTAGATTTAATTTGATTTAGAAAAATAATCGGAATAGTATATCTAGTATATCAGAACAAAATTTTACTTAAAACTCTAAAGGTGTGTTCTCAATAAGGGTGATGTCATCCCCAAGGGGAATCGGATTAGTTCTTGGGGAGGGTTGAAAGAAATCTTACTACCCACTTTTGTGTGCAAGCCACAGATATACATATAGTCCATAAACAGCAACCAAGTCTATCTGTGGTATATCATGAGGTAATTAGGAAAAAATGTTTAAAAATGCCTCTTTGACAAGAGGTGTGAAAATGAAAATCAGTTGAGAAATGCTGCTTTAAAGCCTCAGATTCTCAGAGAAGTATTCAGAGTTACAAGGGTCGGAGAGGGAGATATGAAGTGCCATTTAGGAGGGAAGATGAGTGTGCAATACTTGCAGGAACAGAAGGACAAGTATATAGCATCGTAAAAAAGAACTTTTGTTTTGCTGTTTAGATGGACACTCACATACAGAAAACAATAAATTAGTTAAGTTCATTTCTTTAACCTAGGAGATATTGTTATAAGCTCTTTGAAATGTCTCTGCAAATGTCAGGAAACAGTTCCCCTTAGGCGTGTTCAACACATTCTCTCTCTCATGCAGGATCTGCCTATTGTTGGGCATGAAATCTGAGCATCTCTTGCAGTTTGGCTTTAGGTGTCCTCCTTCCCAGAGTCATGTTAATACAATCCCACACTCTGCTCCCTCCATAAACACTTGGCTGTCAGAATCCCTGGAAAGTTTAATTGCTTTTAAGTTTCCTCCAAATTGTAAAAGGACCAGATAAGGATGAGATGCTTTGGTTCTTTTTGGCTGAGGCTTAATTTATTACTATTATTTTAATTTTAATTTTTTTGGTTTTTTTGAGGTATAGTTGATGTACAATGTTATATAAATTTCAGGTATACAACATAATGATTCACAACTTTTAAAGGTTATATTCCATTTATAGTTATTATAAAACATTGACTAAAGTCCCTGTGTGGTACTATATTTCCTTGTAGCTTATTTGTTTTATATACATAGTTGTTTGTACCTCTTAATCCCCTATCTTGCCCCTTCCCTCTTCCTCACTGGTAACCACTAGTTTGTTCTGTATATCTGTGAGTCTGTTTCTTTTTTAAAAAAATATTAATTCATTTGTATCATTTTTTTAGAATACACATATAAGTGATAATATACAGTATTTGTCTTTCTCTGTCTGACTTATTTCACTTAGCGTATTCCCCTCCAGGTCATTCATGTTGTTGCAAATGACAAAATTTCATTCATTTTTTATGGCTGAGTAATATTCTATCACATATATATGCCACATCTTTTTAATCCATTCATCTGTTGATAGATACTTAGATTGTTTCCAAGTCTTGGCTATTGTAAATAATGCTGCTGTGAACACTGGGGTGCACGTATGTTTTCAAATTAATGTTTTCATTTTTTTTTTTTCAGCTGTATACCCAGGAGGGGAGTTGCTAGGTCATATGGTAGTTCTATTTTTAGTTTTTTATGAATGTCCATACTGCTGCACCAATTTACATTCCCGCCAACAGTGTACAAGGGTTCCCTTTTCTCCACATCAACTGAGGCTTAATTTAAATTCCCTAGATCAATGGTTTTCAAACTTTAGCTGCATCTGAACCACTTGGAGGTCTTGCTAAAGCTCAGGTGGCTTGCTGGCCCCTATCCGTGGACTCTTTGATTCAGGAGGCCTGGGGGGGGGGGCAATAAGTGACGTTTCAAATGTTCATGCTGCTGGTTGGGGACCACACTTTGAGAATCACTGCCCTTGATCAATGACTTCCCTAACTGGGTGGGTCATCAGAATCATTGAGCAGCTATCCTGGGCTCACCTCTTGAGAATCTGGGTCAGTGAGTCTAGAGAGGCACTCAGATTTTATACATTTTTATAGTCTCGCAGACAGTTCTGATAAGCATTTGGGTGTGGGAATTCCTCTTCTACGTGGCTCTGATCAGAATTATCCTCTGGCACTGAGGACTGACTGCCATTTTGTTCTTCATTTGTGAGATACCTTTGCCGGGCAATGTATTGCTCCCAGTGGGTGATGTAATTTTGTATATTCATTTATTAATATACTCATTCTTATAAATTGAATGTTGATTGCATTCTCGATATTTCAGGGAAAAGAGCAGAGCTCTCTCTTTGGAGGTTGGTTTATGAAATCATGCTGCCCAGAGACAGAATATTAATTTGACCATTTATGAGGAAATATATAAAAAGAAAGACCCTGGATTCTGTGTTCAACTGAACTGTTCAAATAAATCAAACAATGGGCCCCCGAGAAATGTATAGTATTTTACTTATCATTTTGGGCTTTTCATGCAAACCTTGTCTTTGAGTTGGGGCAGGAGAATCTAAAGCACTGGCAAAATTCTACTAATATTTGGGAAATCAGTTGGGGATGCTTGGGATGGCAATACTGATACCTGGGCTTGAAGAAAATATAATTATTTGAACCTAATGTGATTTTCTTGAACTTATTTTGAAAGTGATTTCCAAGACTGGGTTATATGATTAAAGCTGAGATCTCTTTACCCTGGAGAAGGGGCAAGAACCACATCAGTCAATCGATTAATCAATCAATTGATCTGTCTCTATTTAATTTTCACCTCCTTCCATTGAAAATTTGTAGTAGTCCCCAGATAGACCTTAGAAAAAATCTTTCTAGGGATTTTTCTAATTTTTCTGAATTCAGGATGTTTAGCAAACCCAATCTAGGGAGAAACACAATGATTTATGCTATGAATGAACAAGGGAATTCTGAGAGATCATATTAGGCTACGATGGTGATACTGAGTCAGCTAAGCCTTTCTTCCTGGAAACTTGAGGACTAGAGAGTACTTATGACTCAGGGATCACAAATTATTTGTTCTGGAATTAGTTACAGATCCTCAAGGTACTAGCCCAGCAGCTGGAAAGGATATTTATCAAAGAGTCATGGATATACAATCACTTAATTATTACATTTCTGGGTATTTGGAATATATGCTATCAATTACCCATCAGGTTTCATTGCTAGGGTCAAAGACTTCAGCAACTCCTTTTCACCTCAATGAATAATCAATTCCACAGCAAAGTTTAGGCATGGGAGGCCCTGTGATGGATCTTTGGCATCCTAACAAGTTTTTTTTTTTAAATTGTTTTGTAGACTACTGTCCATGCTAATTTTACTATAATATTATTATTTTACTATAATATTATTTTTTTACATTGTACTGTTCATTCACTGTCCCCAATAATTGAGAAGTAGAAATGCCTGCTCATAAATATCTATTGACTCAACCTAGCCACTAATGTTTAACCCCTATAACCTTCCCCAACGTGACACCTTGGAAGCAACGACACATGAAATTTTACTCACGTATGTACAGATATCCACTTCTGTCATGTCACTGAAAGATATTTATTTCATGATCAAGAGCAGTGACTCATGAAAGTCTAACCAGATTTCCATTCATTCCTTATATTCCAAGATGTCTGATGGTCCACTGCTGAGTTGTGACAGCTCTATTAGTCTCCCACTTTAGGGTTCTGAGTGGGAGTGTGGTCTTTGTCACTTTAAACCCTGTAGGAGAAGGGGGTCAAAGGATGTGGAGGTAGAGGATAAGGGGGAGTAAACAGACGTGCACTGACTGTGAAGAGAGGTGACTTGCAGGAGGGATAGTGGGGACAGATGAGATTGGGAGAGGAGCAGGTATCAAGCAAAGATTGTTTCCCCCAAAGAATAACGGTAAAAACTTTTCTCTCTGCTTCAGAATGGGTGCAACCGTTGAAGAATTGGGGGAGATTCTGATCTTCTCAGCTTCAGTGGTGAAACATCAACACTGAAAAATTGTCAGTCAGATTGCATCCAAAGTCATCATGCTAAATGAACGCATTTTATTTTTAGGGTATGAAAACCAGATAAGCGTTGTTCAGGAGTGTGGGGCTTGGAGTGGAAATTAACACAAGCTTAGCCATATCTTTTCATGTCTGTTGGTGTTAATGCTGTCCCTCTTAAAGCAGAGAATGTCGGAGACCCAGACAAGTATCATTTGATTACACACGTATCCGGGTGCTTTGTCACCAGTGAGTGTTCTGTAAATGCTCTTGAGTGGTGTTTTCACCACAAATGCTTGTTTCAAAGAGATATGTGTTAGAAATGGTCATTGGTTTCAAGCAGGGAAACATTTGCAGTAAATATGTCTTATTAAATATGTGATAGGCATTGGAGACACAAATTTCCTGTGCTTAATAACTACAAAGGATCTTTGGTAATAAGCCCCAGCCCTCACTTTCAAAAGTTTCTATTTTAGTGGGAAAGAGGGAACACAGGCAAATCACTATCCTGAGAGACTTAAAAAATGGCTGGGTTGACTCATTGTTTAAATGGGACAGGTTCTTAGATCTCTTATCTTTTGATGGCAGACAGAGATGGAGGATTGGAGAAAAGCAAGGAAAATGAATCTTTCATTTTCTTGATGAGGTTATACCAATAACAACAGCAGACTCTATAATGAAAGTCAGAAATGTTAACCCAAGTGGACATAAGGAAGGCCGGTGTTTTTTTTTTCATAAGTTCCCTTGGGTCCCACAGTGTTATTTCTTCCACACTATTGCATATCTTTCCTGTATAAATAATTCCCTTTGGAGTTAATGAAACACTCATTTAACTGTACCATAAGTCATATATGTTTCCCAAACATGAGAAGCCATGACTGAACTCATAGTTAGCTAGCTAAGCAGAGTAAGAAGATATCTTGGAATTGAATTGCAATTGTAAATATTGTTTGGTGTGATCAAAACTCCCATAAAACAGCAATTAATTTTAGATAATTACTACTTGGAAACTACATAATTGCATGTTTCCCTCTGGAGTCACCTTGCCTTTGTGCAGAGTATTTAATCTTTTATGCAGATAACCTGAAAGGGAAGGGCATTTATAGTAGAATTAAGCACTGCAGCCATATGACATTCTAAATTGCAATATGGGAGGCCACTGAGATTTGTAATCACGTTAGTTATTATATCTTTGGAATTAAATCTGGTAAGACAAATAAGTTTTAGTCCTGGGTTAGTTACATATGAGCCTCCCTTCTCAGAATATAAGAGAGCTGCGTATGTGCAAATCAGAGGACCATTCTTGGAGGTGAAATAGTTTTTCGTCCACCTTGTGCTTGTGGCAAGACTAAACTTGGGAGATTTACACATGCAGCTTGCCCAGCAGGAATGCCCCATGTTCTCAACAGCATGGTGCTCAACACACAGGCTACAGAGTCACATCCTTTGGCTTGGAAGCTTTGTTCTGCCACTTCTGTGCTGAACAAGTTATATCATTTTTGAACTTTAGTTTCATCACCTATAAAATGGAAATAATAAAGTACCTGCTTGGGAAGATTGTAGGGACTTTTACGAACTAATATACGTAAAATGCTTAGTATGGTGCCTAAATTTGGTAGATGTTTATTCTTATTATGTTTAGTTTTGTAATGGCAATTTCTTCCCTAAGACAAATACTGTAAAATATAAACTGACTCCCAAATTTTGCTTCAGTTGTGCTGTCTCATTCTCCTTTCAAAGAGATTTAGTTTGAATTAGCCAAATACGCATTATGATCCTTAAATAAGATGATACATGTTGTATTTTTTTGTTTCTTTGTTTGTTTTTTAACATCTTCATTGGAGCATAATTGCTTTACAATGGTGTGTTAGTTTCTGCTGTATAACAAAGTGAATCAGCTATACATATACATATATCCCCATATCTCTGCCCTCTTGCCGTTTCCTCCCACCCTCCCTATCCCACCCCTCCAGGTGGTCACAAAGCACAGAGCTGATCTCCCTGTGCTATGCAGCTGCTTCCCACTAGCTATCTATTTTACATTTGGTAGTGTATATATGTCAATGGTACTCTCTCACTTCATCCCAGCTTACCTTTCCCCCTCCCCGTGCCCTCAAGTCCATTCTCTACATCTGCGTCTTTATTCCTGTCCTGCCCCTAGGTTCTTCAGAAACATTTTTTTTTCTTAGATTCCATATATATAAATGTGTTAGCATATGGTATTTGTTTTTCTCTTTCTGACTTACTTCACTCTGTATGACAGACTCTAGGTCCATCCACCTCACTACAAATAACTCAATTTCGTTTCTTTTTATGGCTGGATAATATTCCATTGTATATATGTGCCACATCTTCTTTATCCATTCATCTGTTGATGGACACTTAAGTTGCTTCCATGTCCTGGCTATTGTAAATAGAGCTGCAGTGAACAGTGTGGTTCATGCCTCTTTTTGAATTATGGTTTTCTCAGGGTATATGCCCAGTAGTGGGATTGCTGGGTCATATGGTAGTTCTATTTTTACTTTTTTGAAGAACCTCCATACTGTTCTCCATAGTGGCTGTATCAATTTACATTCCCACTAACAGTGCAAGAGTGTTCCCTTTTCTCCACACACTCTCCAGCATTTATTGTTTGTAGATTTTTTGATGATAGCCATTCTGACTGGTGGGAGGTGATACCTCATTGTAGTTTTGATTTGCATTTCTCTGATGATTAGTGATGTTGAGTATCCTTTCATGTGTTTGTCGCCAATCTGTATGTCTTCTTTGGAGAAATGTCTGTTTAGGTCTTCTGCCCATTTTTGGATTGGATTGTTTGTTTGTTTGATATTGAGCTGCAGGAGCTGCTTGTATATTTTGGAGATTAATCCTTTGTCAGTTGCTTCGTTTGCAAATATTTTCTCCCTTTCTGAGGGTTGTCTTTTTGTCTTGTTTATGGTTTCCTTTGCTGTGCTAAAGATTTTAAGTTTCATTAGGTCCCATTAGTTTATTTTTATTTTTATTTCCATTTCTCTAGGAGGTGGGTCAAAAAGGATCTTGCTGTGATGTATGTCATAGAGTGTTCTGCCTATGTTTTCCTCTAAGAGTTTTATAGTGTCTGGTCTTACATTTAAGTCTTTAATCCATTTGAGTTTATTTTTGTGTATGGTGTGAGGGAGTGTTCTAATTTCATTCTTTTACATGTAGCTGTCCAGTTTTCCCAGCACCACTTATTGAAGAGGATGTCTTTTCTCCATTGTACATTCTTGCCTCCTTTATCAAAGATAAGGTGACCATATGTGTGTGGGTTTATCTCTGGGCTTTCTATCCTGTTCCATTGATCTATATTTCTGTTTTTGTGCCAGTATCATACTGTCTTGATTACTGTAGCTTTGCAGTATAGTCTGAAGTCAGGGAGCCTGATTCCTCCAGCTCCATTTTTCTTTCTCAAGATTGCTTTGGCTATTCGGGGCCTTTTGTGTTTCCATACAAATTGTGAAATTTTTTGTTCTAGTTCTGTGAAAAAGGCCATTGGTAGTTTGATAGGGATTGAATGGAATCTGTAGATTGCTTTGGGTAGTGTAGTAATTTTCACAATGTTGATTCTTCCAATCGAGGAACATGGTATATCTCTCCATCTGTTTGTATCATCTTTAATTTCTTTCATCAGTGTCTTATAGTTTTCTGAATATAGGTCTTTTCTCTCCTTAGGTAGGTTTATTCCTAGGTATTTTATTCTTTTTGTTGCAATGGTAAATGGGAGTGTTTCCTTAATTTCTCTTTCAGATTTTTCATCATTAGTATATAGGAATGCAAGAGATTTCTGTGCATTAATTTTGTATCCTGCTACTCTACCAAATTCATTGATTAGCTCTAGTAGTTTTCTGGTAGCATCTTTAGGATTCTCTCTGTATGCTATCCTGTCATCTGCAAACAGTGACAGTTTTACTTCTTCTTTTCTGATTTGGATTCCTTTTATTTCTTTTTCTTCTCTGATTGCTGTGGCTAAACCTTCCAAAACTATGTTGAATAATAGTGGTGAGAGTGGGCATCCTTGTCTTCTTACTGATTTTAGAGGAAATGGTTTCAGTTTTTCACCATTGAGAATGATGTTGGCTGTGGGTTTGTCATATATGGCCTTTATTATGTTGAGGTAAGTTCCCTCTATGCCTACTTTCTGGAGGGTTTTTATCATAAATGGGTGTTGAATTTTGTCAAAAGCTTTTTCTGCATCTATTGAGATGATCATATGGTTTTTCTCCTTCAATTTGTTAATATGGTGTATCACGTTGATTGATTTGCATATATTGAAGAATCCTTGCATTCCTGGGATAAACCCCACTTGATCATGGTGTCTGAGCCTTTTAACGTGCTGTTGGATTCTGTTTGCTAGTATTTTGTTGAGGATTTTTGCATCTGTGTTCTATGTTCATCAGTGATATTGGCCTGTAGTTTTCTTTCTTTGTAACATCTTTGTTTGGTTTTGGTATCAGGGTGATGGTGGCCTTGTAGAATGAGTTTGGGAGTGTTCCTCCCTCTGCTATAATTTGGAAGAGTTTGAGAAGGATAGGTGTTAGCTCTTCTCTAAATGTTTGATAGAATTCGCCTGTGAAGCCATCTGGTCCTGGGCTTTTGTTTGTTGGAAGATATTTAATCACAGTCTCAATTTCAGTGCTTGTGATTGGTCTGTTTATATTTTCTATTTCTTCCTGGTTCAGTCTCGGAAGGTTGTGCTTTTCTAAGAATTTGTCCATTTCTTCCAGGTTGTCCATTTTATTGGCATATAGTTGCTTGTAGTAATCTCTCATGATCCTTTGTATTTCTGCAGTGTCAGTTGTTACTTCTCCTTTTTCATTTCTAATTCCGATGATTTGTGTCTTCTCCCTTTTTTTCTTGATGAGTCTGGCTAATGGTTTATCAATTTTGTTTATCTTCTCAAAGAACCAGCTTTTAGTTTTTTTGATCTTTGCTATCATTTCCTTCATTTCTTTTTCATTTTTTTGTGATCTGATCTTTATGATTTCTTTCCTTCTGCTAACTTCGGGGTTTTTTTGTCCTTCTTTCTCTGATTGCTTTAGGTATAAGGTTGGATTGTTTATTTGAGATGTTTCTTGTTTTTTGAGGTAGGATTGTATTGCTATAAACTTCCCTCTTAGAACTGCTTTTGCTGCATCCCATAGGCTTTGGGTCGTCCTGTTTTGATTGTCATTTGTTGCTAGGTATTGTTTGATTTCCTCTTTGGTTTCTTCAGTGATCTCTTGGTTATTTATTAGCATATTGTTTAGCCTCCATGTGTTTGTATTTTTTACAGATTTTTTCCTGTAATTAATATCTAGTCTCACAGCGTTGTGGTTGGAAAAGATATTTGATATGATTTCAAATTTCTTAAATTTACCAAGGCTTGATTTGTGACCCAAGATATTATCTGTCCTGGCGAATGTTTCATGAGCACTTGAGAAGAAAGTGTAATCTGCTGTTTTTGGATGGAATGTCCTATTAATATCAATTAAATCTATCTGGTCTATTGTGTCATTTAACGCTTGTGTTTCCTCATTTATTTTCATTTTGGATGATCTGTCCATTGGTGAAAGTGGGGTGTTAAAGTCCCCTACTGTGATTGTGTTACTGTCGATTTCCCCTTTTATGGCTGTTAGCATTTGCCTTATGTATTGAGGTGCTCCTATGTTGGGTGCATAAATATTTAAAATTGTTACACCTTCTTCTTGGATTGATCCCTTGACCATTATGTAGTGTCCTTCTTTGTCTCTTATAATGGTCTTTATTTTAAAGTTTATTTTGTCTGATATGCAAATTGCTACTCCAGCTTTCTTTTGATTTCCTTTTGCATGTTATATCTTTTTCCATCCCCTCACTTTCAGTCTGTATGTGTCCCTAGGTCTGAAGTGGGTCTCTTGTAGACAGCATATATATGGGTCTTGTTTTTGTATCCATTCAACCAGTCTATGTCTTTTGGTTGGAGCATTTAATCCATTTACATTTAAGGTAGTTATCAATGTGTATGTTCCTATTACCATTTTCTTAATTGTTTTTGGTTTGTTAATGTAAGTCTTTTCCTTCTCTTGTGTTTCCTGCTTAGCGAAGTTCCTTTAGCATTTGTTGTAGAGCTGGTTTGGTGGTGCTTAATTCTCTTTGCTTTTGCTTGTGTGTAAAGGTTTTAATTTCTCATTGAATCTGAATGAGATCCTTGCTGGGTAGAGTAATCTTGGTTGTAAGTTTTACCCTTTCATCACTTTAAATATGTCCTGCCACTCCCTTCTGGCTTGCAGAGGTTCTGCTGAAAGATTAGTTGTTAACCTTATGGGGATTCCCTTGTTAATTGTTGCTTTTCCCTTGCTGCTTTTAATACTTTTTCTTTGTAATTAATTTTTGATAGTTTGATTAATATGTGTCTTCACATGTTTCTCCTTGGATTTATTCTGTATGGGACTCTGTGCTTCCTGGACTTGATTGACTGTTGCCTTACCCATATTAGGGAAGTTTTCAACTATAATCTATTCAAATATTTTCTCAATCCCTTCTTTTTTCTCTTCTTCTTTTGGGACCCCTATAGTTCGAATGTTGGTGTGTTTAATGTTGTCCCAGATGTCTCTGAGACTGTCCTCAATTCTTTTCATTCTTTTTTCTTTATTCTGCTCTGCAGTAGTTATTTCCACTATTTTTGTTTAAAATCTTTATTGGAGTATAATTGCTTTACAGTGGTGTGTTAGTTTCTGCTTTATAACAAAGTGAATCAGCTATTCGTATACGTATAACCCCATATCTCCTCCCTCTTGTGTTTCCTTCCCACCCTCCCTATCCCACCCCTCTAGGTGGTCACAAAGCCCCGAGCTGATCTCCCTGTGCTATGCAGCTGTTTCCCACTAGCTATCTATTTTACATTTGGTAGTATTTATAAGTCCATATATTTCCACTATTTTATCTTCCAGGTCACTTATCCGTTCTTCTCCCTCAGTTATTGTGCTACTGATTCCTTGCAGAGAATTTTTAATTTCATTTATTGTGTTGTTCATCATTGTTTGTTTGCTCTTTAATTCTCTTAGGTCCGTGTTAAACATTTTTGTATTTTCTCCATTCTATTTCCAAGATTTTGGATCACGTTTACTATCATTACTCTGAATTCCTTTTCAGGTAGACTGCCTATTCCCTCTTCATTTGTTTGGTCTGGTGGATTTTTATTTTGCTCCTTCATCTGCTGTGTATTTCTCTGTCTTCTCATTTTGCTTAACTTACTATGTTTGGGGTCTCCTTTTCGCAGGCTGCAGGTTCATAGTTCCTGTTGTTTTTGGTGTCTGCCCCCAGTGGGTAAGGTTGGTTCAGTGAGTTGTGTAGGCTTCCTGGTGGAGGGGACTGGTGACTGTGTTCTGGTGGATGAGGCTGGATCTTGTCTTTCTGGTGGGCAGGACCACGGCTGATGGTGTGATTTTGGGGTGTCTGTGAACTTATTATGATTTTAGGTGGCCTTTCTGCCAATGGGTGGGGTTGTGTTCCTGTCTTGCTAGTTGTTTGGCATAGGGTGTCCAGCACTGGAGCTTGCTGGTCATTGAGTGGAGTTGGGTCTTAGTGTTGAGTTGGAGATCTCTGGGAGAGCTTTCGTCGTTTGATATTATGTGGGGGCTGGGAGGTCTCTGGTGGACCAATGCCCTGTACTTGGCTCTCCCATGTCAGAGGCTCAGGCCTGACACCTGGACAGAGCACCAAGACCCTCTTGGGAAGTGTGAGGTCTTCTGCCAGCATTCAGCAGGTGTTCTATAGTAGTTGTTCCACATGTAGATGTACTTTTGATGTATTTGTGGGGAGGATGGTGATCTCCATGTCTTACTCCTCTGCCATCTTGAAGGCGCCCTTCTGATACATGTTTTAAAAGCATTTCTATGTTTGCACTTTTGGATAATTAAAAAATAAAACAGGTACACCTATTTATTATGTCCACCATAAAAATATGCATTGGAAGGCTGCATTTTAAAAGCACAAGGAGAATTTTTTTTTTCAGTCATCAAAATTGTTCAAAGTCTTTTCAAGGACTCCTTCTTTGTTAAATTCTACGTGCAAGATTCCTTTTGAGAGGTTCAGATTTAAATTTCTCTCATCTTTTAAAAGGCAATATTCTACATCCCTTAAAGGACATAGTTTATTGGACATTTCCATCCAAATTTAATGACAATTTCTCCTTTAAATAATTTTTGGGTTTCTCAAGTCTGTATTTTATTTGTGGAACAAACAGTTTGTGTGATAATCTCCTGACTGTTCACTAGTATATTCTTTATTGCTTTATGGGAGAGTTCTCAGTAATCACAGGGCTGTGAGAAGGTCCTTGACTCTCTAGTCTGGAAAAGTTAAATGTTATGAACTAAGTATGCATCTGCCGTTACCGATGCCTGCACAACCCCTGGCTCTTACTGTTATATCAAGAATCTAGGTAGGTATGAATGGTCTTCTGCAAAGTAGAGAACAATTCACAAGGGTATAATGCAAGGCTGTATTCTGTCCCCCCTTTTATTATATTTTAAAAGTTACTTATAAATTTCGATGGTACGGAGGCATGGCCTCCCATCATAAAGAAGTTTTTTTTATGCAGACAGTATGGTTTAACTGTCATGCACCAGGAAAGGCTTTTGTGCAGGACTGGTCCTATTAACTCACTGTGTCTAAAGGAATGACATAAGTTCCACTATTATATTTTTTGGAATCTAAGATGCCATTAATTGTAAATTTCACCAAAGATTTAATAACGTGTTTTAAAAATATTGTATTTGATGTTTTCAGTAAACAAAAGAGCTTCTTATTTCAGAGATGTCAACAGATGAGAAACCATGCACGTGTATTTTATAACTGGGCAATAAGATAATGGGGCATGAGGAGTTCTTAAAGGACTCTGGAAATGCTGCTTGGTGGGCTCATGCCAAGACTCCATCTCTGCTCTGGCAAGTACCTACATGGATACTTCTCTACTGAAATGAACACCAGTGATGAAATCTCTTGAAGGCGTGGTCTGGATACAACATTGTATTAAATGTTGAAGTTCTTTATAGGGTTGAGAACATTCCATGTCTCCCAGGGAACCTGAGAGGAGGCATACCAATGCTATAAATCAATTCAAATGATAAAAATCTTGCATTCAAGTTTGGATAAGAATCATATTGACAATTGCAAATAGTGGACTAAATTAGAGTGAAATTTGAAAGAATATATTTATTTTTTATGAGTCTCAAGTGGGGAATATCAGTAGAGAAGAATTTGGTGGAAATACATAAGTAGGAAATAAAATATTTAGGAAAATGTGTAAAAGGTTGGAAAATGTTGAGTAGGAGTTGTAAGAAAAAAATCTACTTTACTGGAGGAGATATATATATAAGGTTTAGTACATAAAAATAAAATATATAAGATATAAATATAAACTACATAAGCACAAACTATTCAGTAAGACAAGGTTCCAAACAGAAGTGTTCTTATTCTGGAGATCATAAGAATAAGATAAATTGAAGTTGACCAAATAAATCAAAACTGCCTGATGCTGTTTTGTACAGCTATGAAGAACCCCCATTCCTATTAGTGAGATTATAATAAAAGAAATGACATGGAAATGAAATAAACATTTTTAGGGGTGAAATTACATACGGCCAAGTTAGCTCTACCTTCGGGGAAGGTTTGACAATGGGCCTGGGACAGAGGGTGAGATCCCCAGGTCACCACGTTGTGCAGACCATTAGGACTTATGCTCCCAGAGGCTTCAGTGCATTCCTTAGGTTATAAGGATTTGTGTCAGGTGGCTGCCTCAGTGGATTTTCTTGCCATGAGTAGCCATTAAGGCTTGCTGCATCCATTCAAAAAGATTAGTGCAGGCGTAAGAGAGAGTTGCCAGACCTGCTTCAATTCCAATCCACTGCTCCCTTCCCCACCCTCATACTCTGCAAAATTACTTTCACTAATTTATGGTTTGACATTCTGTTCTTGGTTTATACTAAGGGATATTATACAAAGGAAAAACAATTATTATAAAAGCCCATTAATGCATATACTGTGTTTCATATACTGAAAATGTTGTCTTCTTTATCCCTTCCAGTCCTGTTTTAAGGCCTGTGAAAAATTCTTCTTTGAATTCTTCTTTTTACATGACTAAAAACAAGCCATGTATCTGATTTTTAAAATCCATTTATTAGAAGATACCCAGACACTTGGAAATAAAATTTTAGCTCAATTTTAGTAACAGCATAGAACATGTATGTAAGTCTAGCTTTCCTTTGGGTCTTGATATTCTATCTCAATTTACAATTTCCCAGGCCCTAATTTTTCATTTACAGTTGACCCCTGGACAGTGAAGCCCCTCTATCCCCATCCTTGAAGTCAAAAATCTGTATATAACTTTACAGTTGGCCCTCTGTGTCTGTGGATTCAACCAACCTCGGATCTTGTAGTACTGTAGAACATATTCATTGAAAAAAAATCCGAGCATAAGTGGGCCCCACAGTTGAAAACTGTGTTAAGGGTCAACTGTATTTATATTTTAGTGTAAGTAATCTTGTGAGCTGTTTCAAATAATCTGTGTAACAAAGCTTGTTATAAATAAACATGCACAATATAACACTTATAAAAAATTAAATATATTTTGCTTTTGCCTTTTAATCTCATTTTTGTTTGGTTTAGTGTGGTGAACAGTCAGCGTGTTAGTTATAAAAAATGTGCATCGAAGAAGTCGGAAGTCGGATTTGTTAGAAAGAAAGACTGGTGAAAAATGATGTCTGTTCCATGGGCTGAGTAAAATTTTGGTAATATAGGGCAATTTCAAAGTTATTTATGGGATTATGTAGTCAATTCCTTTTGTATCTTGTTCCTCTTGGTCTTTAAAATTGTTTTTGCTGGCTATGCAGTGTGTTATTCCTTGTTAATATAATCACTTCTGTGAGTTGATCTGTCTCTTATGGGAAACAAAACTTCTAGCTAAGATCTCCAGGGAGAACCTTGATGGATCATGAGAGAAGGATGAGTCATGAGGAAGGGGACCTACGTTTTTCTTACCAGCTTAGAGGAAGGTTATTACAATAATTATGAAGGTCCTGTGTGGGAAAAACAAAAGCCATAAATATATATTATATGAACAATTCTTAGTTAAATACATTATGGGGTCTTTTGGGATTAAATAGACCTTTTGAAGCCCTGTGCTTTTATTGAAAGAGCAGCTAAGTGGCTTACCCATTGTCTCACAGTGCTCTGGTGGCAGCGTTGAGACTGCGTTCAGCTCTCTGGAGGCTCAGCCCGTGTTCTTGCCCTATCAACCCTAAACCAAATATGGAAGAGACTGTAATTCTAACTTTGGGAGTGACAGTCATTCTGTTTATGTGGTATTGTGCAAATGTTCTTAGGGATTTGGAAAATAAGATTGAATTTTAATTTTGTGTGTATTTGGATAATTTTATCTGACTCATCCCTATGATACACTTTTTAGAAGAATGTATATTCTATATAGAACTCTGACTGGTGAAATAATCAGTTGTTTTAAATCAGTAATATCACTCTTAGTCATTAGCATAGAGTTAAGACTATATAGGCTTTGGAACCTGGCAGACTAAATCTGAATCCTGATTCTGCCACATAGTAGCTGAGTGACCTAAGGAAAATGTCAATTTCCTTAACCCCTCTGTACATCAGTTTCCTCATCTGTATAATGGAGATCAGATTAGGAACTAGCTCATTTTTGTGAGAGTTAAATGAATGAATGCATAAGTATTTTTAATAGTGCCTGGTACAGTAAGAAATCAGTAAATGTTAACTTTTATCTCTCTATTTCTCTATTTTTGATTTTTAGATTACTATATGCACAGATTTCCCATGGTTTGCTTTACTTGAATAGCAAAACAGTGTATAGAAGTGAATATGAGTGAGCTAAAAACCATGCAAGGAAATACAAATGTCGTCTAATTTGAGGAACTATTCAATTCATAAAGGTTTATTGTAACATTCCACCAAGTGGTCGTTTCAACTGTGCTTAAATTTTAAAGGATGAGGAATTCACCTTTTCCTGAGACAGTCTATTCCATTTGGACAGTTTTACATAAAAATGTTGTCTACATATTGAGCTGAAATCTGTCTTTCTGTTTTTGTTTTTTTTGGCCGCACCGGCATGCCATGCAGGATCTTAGTTCCCCCACCAGGGATGGAACCCATGCCTCCATGCAGTGGCAGCTCAGAGTCCTAACCACAGGACCACCAGGGAAGTCCCTATCTTTCTATTGCTTCCATTGCTTCTAGTCCTTTCTTTTGGAATGGCACAGGGCAAATTTAACTGTCCTTTCAAGTAACAGTCTCTAAATATTTGAAGAGAGCTTTCACATGGTATCAGCTCCTTCCATTTTCTCCTTTAAAGAGAAATGAATAGTTGAGACACACTATTCAACTGTTTCCCGCTGTGTCTCTGTCTCTCTCTGCCTCTCTGTCTCTCTCTGTCTCTCTGTCTGTCTCTCTCACACACACACATACACACACACCCACACACCCTCTGCTTTTACCCCCAAGTTATCTCATCTATAATAATCTTAATCAACAATTGATATGTATAATTTTTGCCATGATTCCATGCCAGAATCTAAAGTCCCTTGCATATTTTCTAGATGGTGATTGATGGACAGATAAATTAATCCCGCAGGAAATTTTTGCAGAAAACCTCATCAGGATGCATAGCTGCTTTTGAAAATGGTGACGTGTAATCTAAAATATCTGATGCTTCTAAGACATTAGAACATAGGGTCAACTTTTAGCCTCAATGATAAAGAAACCATAATCTTAATATACAACTCTCCATTCCTTTGGTTATGAATTTGAAAACTGCATTCCTCTTGAAGTTCTTTAAAATCTGAATTTTTGCTAATTTGATTTTTCTTACCATTGTTAGATACAGGTCAAAAAAGGTTTCAGTTGTCTAAATATGTGCCTCCCCTCCAGCCTGGTGCAGTCAATGGATCATAATATCAGAGGTTTGGATCATACTTTCATTGTAAGGATGGATGTTAATACTTAACTCACATGTGTTTTAATGTATAGGTTATCTTAAATAACATGCGTGCAGTTCTTAGTGTCATGCCTGACACAAAGTAGTTGCTTAGTAAATAAAAACTAATGGGACTGATGCATTTCTGGTTCAAAAGGAAACCCCATTGTATACCACCTTCTCTAATGTTCCGGACATAACAGAATAGTCCAGACCTGTTCCTGAGTATGGCATATTGTTCAAGAAGCCAGAAATATAAAAGTGCCCTGTTATTCCCCATTTTTCATTCTATGGAATTCCACTTTCCAGAAATAACCATTGTTGACAGCTTGGTTTGTATTGTGTCCTTCAAGACATTTTGTTTTCATAAACATATGTACGTATGTGTATAATCTGTACAATATGACTATTTATGCAAGTAAGCGTCCACATATATGAGTGTTGTTCTTTTACAAGTGGGATCATATTACATACTATACTGCAGTTCACTTTATTCACTTAAAACACTATGGACAGGGCTTCCCTGGTGGCGCAGTGGTTGAGAATCTGCCTGCCAGTGCAGGGGACACGGGTTCGAGCCCTGGTCTGGGAGGATCCCACGTGCCGCGGAGCAGCTAGGCCCATGAGCCACAATTACTGAGCCTGTGCATCTGGAGCCTGTGCTCCGCAACAAGAGAGGCCGCGATAGTGAGAGGTCTGCGCACCGCGATGAAGAGTGGCCCCCTTTTGCCGCAACTAGAGAAAGCCCTCGCTCAGAAACGAAGACCCAACGCAGCCATAAATAAATAAACAAATAAATAAAAAATTTAAAAAAAAACAAAAAAAAACCCCACTATGGACATATTTCCACAGACTAAAAATGGACACACCTCATCTTTTTAATAGCTACACAGTGCTCCATTATATGGATGTACTGTGCTTTAGTTAATAATCCCTTAGTGACAGATATTTAGAATGTATCCATGTACTTGCAAATGTAAGCAGTGCAACAATAAATGTCCTTGGACAGATATTTTTGAACACTTAAGTAAGCCTTGAGGACATATTCTTAAAAGTGAAATAGCTGGGTCAAAGGACAAAAGTATTCAAATCGAAATAGTTCTTGCCAAATGGACCTTCGAAAATCTGTACCAAAGTGCACTTCCACACACAGTGCATTCATTTATTCTTTCGCTCAGTAGCAGAGTTTCCGTTATCCCCACACTCTCACCAGTACTGTGCATTATCCATTTTTTTCTTAATTTTTGCTAATTTGGTTAGTGTAAAATGATAGCCTACTGATGGTTTAATTTGCATTCTAAAACCATGAGTCAAATTGAGCATCTTAAAATGTGTTTATTGGCTATCTGTATTTCTTCTGTGAACCTGCCAGATGAATTCATTGTCCATTGTTCTATTGGATTGGCAGTCTTTTTCTTATTGATTTTAAAAATCAATAATGTATTTAGGTCTCTACTGCAAAATTTGTTTCCTAGTTTGTTGTTTAGAGAGAGGCCAGCCATTTAATGATTATATGATTATTTGAAGCAGCATGCTACTGTGGAAAGATGCTAGTCTCTAGGGTGAGAACACACAAGTTCTAGCTCTTGTTCTGTCTCTCGCGTGCTCCATGATTTTGGTTTTCTCATCTGAAAAATGTGGAAACTAACACCTAACTGTGAGAGTGCTGCAAAGACTTAGTGAGATAATGTACATGAAAGCATTTAATGGACTCTCAAATGCTTTGCAGATGTAATGTGTTGTTATTTTTATGATATCCATGGAATGGCTCATCTGAGAAAAGGAAAGTTTTTTGCCTTCTCCTTAAACTCTGGTTTCTTGCTTCGTACGTCCAAAGCCAACCTCTTTACACATGGCAAATTTATAAGTATTGACTTCAGGGTAAGGACAGGTTACGCTAAGTCTTTTCTATCCTGCACTGGTCAGGTATCATCAGGAGAAACTGAGCTCATTTCTGGGGACTGTGCTTTCATGAGAGAATTAATGTTCTGGAAAGTACTGGGTGAGAAGGTGCCAAGGAGGAAAGGGCCAGGAAATAGTGTTATAAAGACTAGAAAAGCTCATCTTAGAAAAAAGGAAGCGTCACAGGGAGTTACTATTTTACTTTAATATTTGAAAGGCTGTTTCCTTGAGCAGGGAATAGACTTGTTTTTCATTGTCCTACAGAGAAGATCTAGTACTTACAGTCATCAATTTGCTATGTCTATAAGGAACACCTTTCTGGCAATTCCACCTGTTTGACAATGAAACAAACTGTGTCAAAACAGTGATCTTCTCATTACTGGATGTATATAAGCAGAAGTAGAATGCCAGGAATGTTTTAGAAGGGATTTCTGAGTTGGAAGACAGTGATTTCTGAGGCATCTGCATTGCTTGGCCATGCAGTTGTATTCATTCTTATAATTTTTGAGGCTATACCATTTGCCTAGTTCTGAGTTGGGTGTTGTGAACAATACAAAAAAATGTAAGATGTGATCAAGAAGTTATTCTCCGATAGGAAAACACTTGTGGAAGAGTAGAGAGAGGACTGAATCAGGAGTCAGAAGATCCCAGAAGCTAGAGAGATTCTTCCGTTACATCCATTTCCACAGTCACTGTTATCTGGGAGCTTTCTTTGCTGATTTTCTTCTCTCATACTCTCCTTTTACTTTTCCTTCTTATCTGGATTACTCTGAATGTTTTTTATTTTTATTTTTTTTTACATATTTATGTATTAATAATATAACAAACACTCAATGAAACCACCACTTAACTCAAGGACTAGACCATTGAAAGTAACCTGCCTGTACACAATGTGTTCTCTTATCCCAAGTCCCTGTCTCCTCATCAGATATTATCATTGAGCTGAACTTCATATTTATCTTTCCCTTAATATTTTTTATTGAAATACAGTTGACTTACAACATTATATTAGTTTCAGGTATACAACATAGTGATTCAATATATTTATAGATTATACTCCATTTAAAGTTATTATAAAATAATGGCCATATTCCCTGTGCTGTACAATATATCCTTGTAGCTCATTTATTTTATATATAGTAGTCTGTACCTCTTAATCCCCTACCTTATCTTCCCTTTTCCCCTTTCCTTTACCTACTGGTAACCACTAGTTTGTTCTCTATATCTGTGAGTCTGTTTCTGTTTTTTGTTATATTCATTCATTTGTTTCATTTTTTAGACTACATACAGTATTTGTCTTTCACTGTCTGACTTATTTCACTAAACATAATACCCTCCAGGCCATCCATGTTGTTGCACATGGCAAAATTTAGCTGAGTAATATTACATTGTGTATATATATATATGTGTGTGTATATATATATATATGTATATATACATATATATACACATATATATATATACCACTTCTTCTTTATCCATTCATGTGTTGATGGGCACTTAGGTTGCTTCCATGTCTTGGCTATTGTAAATAATGCTGCGATGAACATTGGGGTGCATGTATCTTTTCTAGTTAGTGTTTCTGTTTTCTTTGAATATGTACCCAGGAGTGGAGTTGCTGGATCACATGGTAGTTCTATTCTTAATTTTTTTGAGGAACCTCCATACTGTTCTCCATAGTGGCTGTACCAATTTACATTCCCACCAACAGTGAACGAGGGTTCCCTTTTCTCCACATCCTCACCAACCTTTGTTATTTGTGCTCTTTTTGATGATAGCCTTTCACAAGTGTGGGGTGATATCTCATTGTGGTTTTGATTTGCACGTCTCTGATGATTAACGATGTTAAGTATCTTTTCATGTGCCTGTTGGCCATCTGTATGTCTTCCTTGGAAAAAATGTCTATTCAGTTCTTCTGCCCATTTTTAAACCAGATTGTTTTGTTGATATTGAGTTGTATGAGCTGTTTATATATTTTTGAATATTAACCCCTTATCAGTCATGCCATTTGCAAATACTTTCTCTCATTCAGTAGGTTGTTTCTACATTTTGTCGATGGTTTCCTTTGCTGTGCAAAAGCTTTCAAGTTTAGTTAGGTCCCATTTATTTATTTTTGCTTTTGTTTCCTTTGCCCTAGGAGACATATCCATAAAAGTATTGCTACGATTTATGTCAAAGAGGGTTCTGCCTATGTTTTCTTCTAGGAGTTTTATGGTTTCCAGTCTTACATTTAGGTTTTTAATCTATTTTGAGTTTATTTTGTATATGGTGTGAGAAAATGTTCTAATTTCATTCTTTTACATGTAGCTGTCCAGTTTTCCCAGTACAATTTATTGAAGAGACATCTTTTCCCCATTGTATATTCTTGTCTCCTTTGTCCTAGACTACTTGACCATAACTGTGTGGGTTTATTTCTGGGCTCTCTATTTAGTTCCATTGATCTATGTGTCTGTTTTTGTGCCAGTACCATGGCTCTTTGATTACTGCGGGTTTGTAGTATAGTCTGAAGTCGAGTGTGATACCTTCAGCTTTGTTCCTTTTTCTCAGGCTTGCTTTGGCTCTTTGGGGACTTATGTGGTTCCATATAAATTTTAGGATTATTTGTTCTAGTTCTGTGAAAAATGTCATGGGTGTTTTGATAATGCTTGCATTAAATCTTTTGCCATTTAAAGCCACTGTTTCCTTATTGATTGTCTGTCTGGATGATCTGTCCATTGATGTAAGTGGGGTATTAAAGTCCCCTACTATTATTGTCAATTTCTCCCTTTATGTCTTTAATATTTGCTTTGCATATTTAGGTATCCTATATTAGGTGCATATATGTTAAAGAACATTACATTCTCTTCTTGTTTTGATCCCTTTATCATTATATAATGCCCTTCTTTGTCTTTTGCTATAGACTAGCGTTTACCTTGATATGAATATTGCTACCCCAGCTTTCTTTTCATTTCCACTTGCATGAAGTATATTTTTTCATCCCCTCGTTTTTGGTCTCTGTGTGTCTTTAGCTCTGAACTGAGTCTCTTGTAAGCAGCATATAGATGGGTCTTGTTTTTTTACCCAGTCACCCTAGGTCTTTTGATTGGAGCATTTAGTCCATTGACATTTAAAGTGATTATTGATAGCTGTGTATTTATTGCCATTTTGCTACTTGTTTTTCTGGTTGTTTTTGTAGTTCTTCTCTGTTATTTTCTTCTTCTTTTAGTTTCTTCCTCTGTTGTTCGATGATTTTCTTTTGTGGTATATTTGTGTTCCTTTTATGGTAGGTTTTTTTTGTATCTATGGTAGGTTTTTGATTTGTGGTTACCATGGGGTTCATATATATTGACCTATATCTACTTATTTTAAACTGACAGTGTTTTAAATTGAAATACATTCTAAAAGATGTACATTTTTTACTCCCCTCTCTCATGTTTCGTGTTTTTGATGTCATATTTTACATCTTCACATCTATTCCTTAACTTTTTACTAAGTTACAGTTGAATTTACAAATTTTGTATTTTAATCTTCATACTAGCTTATTTAAGAGGTGGATCCACTGTCTTTACTATATATTTGCCTTTAGTAGTAGGATATTTTTTTCCCTATAAATTCTTCTCATTGTAGCGTTTTCATTTCCACTTAGAGAAGACCCTTTAACATCTCTTTTAGGGTTGGTTTAATATTGATGAGCTCTTTTAGTCTTTGCTTGTTGAGAATTTCTTTATCTCTCCGTCAATTCTGAATGATAACCTTGCTCAGTAAAGCATCCCAGGTTGTAGCTTTTTCCCCTTCAGCACTCTAAATATATCATGCCACTCCCATCTGGCTTGCAAAGTTTCTGTAGAAAAATCAGCTGATAGTCTTACAGGGGTTCCCTTGTATGTGACTCTTAGTTTTTCTCTTGCTGCTTTTAGAATTCTCCCTTTATCTTTAACTTTTGCCATTTAAATTATGATATGTCTTTGTGTGGGTCATTTTGGGTTCATCTTGTTGGGGACTCTGTGCTTTCTGTATGTGCATATCTGTTTCCTTCTTCAGGTTCAGGAAGTTTTCAGCCATAATTTCAACAAACACATTTTCTACCCCTTTCTCTCTTTCTTCTCCTTCTGGGATCCCTATAATGTGAATGTTAATATGTTTGATATGGTCCCAGAGGTCCCTTAAACTGTCCTCATTTTTTTTTTTTAACATCTTTATTGGAGTATAATTGCTTTACAATGGTATGTTAGTTTCTGTTTTATAACAAAGTGAATCAGCTGTACATATACATATATCCCCTTATCTCCTCCTTCTTGCATCTCCCTCCCATCCTCCCTATCCAACCCCTCTAGGTGGTCACAAAGCACCTAGAGCTGATCTCCCTGTGCTATGTGGCTGCTTCCCACTAGCTATCTACTTTACATTTGGTAGTGTATATATGTCCATGACACTCTCTCACTTCGTCCCAGCTTCCCCTTCCCCCTCCCCGTGTCTTCAAGTCCATTCTCTACGTCTGCGTCTTTATTCCTGTCCTGCCCCTAGGTTCTTCAGAACGACTTTTTTTTTTTATGATTCCATATATATGTGTTAGCATACGGTATTTGTTTTTCTCTTTCTGACTTACTTCACTCTGTATGACAGTTTCTAGGTCCATCCACCTCACTACAAATAACTCAATTTCGTTTCTTTTTATGGCTGAGTAATATTCCATTGTATATATGTGCCACATCTTCTTTATCCATTCATCTGTCGATGGACACTTAGGTTGCTTCCATGTCCTGGCTGTTGTAAATAGAGCTGCAGTGAACAGTGTAGTTCATGCCTCTTTTTGAATTATGGTTTTCTCAGGGTATATGCCCAGTAGTGGTATTGCTGGGTCGTATGGTAGTTCTATTTTTACTTTTTTGAAGAACCTCCATACTGTTCCCCATAGTGGCTGTATCAATTTACATTCCCAACCAACAGTGCAAGAGTGTTCCCTTTTCTCCACGCCCTCTCCAGCATTTATTGTTTGTGGCCATTTTTTGATGGTGGCCATTCTGACTGGTGTGAGGTGATACCTTATTGTAGTTTTGATTTGCATTTCTCTAATGATTAATGATGTTGAGCATCCTTTCATGTGTTTGTTGGCAATCTGTATATGTTCTTTAGAGAAATGTCTGTTTAGGTCTTCTGCCCATTTTTGGATTGGGTTGTTTGTTTTTTTGATATTGAGCTGCATGAGCTGCTTGTAAATTTTAGAGATTAATCCTTTGGCAGTTGCTTCATTTGCAAATATTTTCTCCCATTCTGACAGTTCTCTTTTCGTCTTGTTTATGGTTTCCTTTGCTGCGCAAAAGCTTTTAAGTTTCATTAGGTCCCATTAGTTTATTTTTGTTTTTATTTCCATTTCTCTAGGAGGTGGGTCAAAAAGGATCTTGCTGTGATGTATGTCATAGAGTGTTCTGCCTATGTTTTCCTCTAAGAGTTTTATAGTGTCTGGTCTTACATTTAAGTCTTTAATCCATTTTGAGTTTATTTTTGTATATGGTGTTAGGGAGTGTTCTAATTTCATTCTTTTACATGTAGCTGTCCAGTTTTCCCACACCACTTATTGAAGAGGCTGTCTTTTCTCCATTGTGTATTCTTGCCTCCTTTATCAAAAATAAGGTGACCATATGTGCGTGGGTTTATCTCTGGGCTTTCTATCCTGTTCCATTGATCTATATTTCTGTTTTTGTGCCAGTATCATACTGTCTTGATTACTGTAGCTTTGTAGTATAGTAGTCTGAAGTCAGGGAGCCTGATTCCTCCAGCTCCATTTTTCTTTCTCAAGATTGCTTTGGCTATTCGGGGTCTTTTGTGTTTCTATACAAATTGTGAAATTTTTTGTTCTAGTTCTGTGAAAAATGCCATTGGTAGTTTGTTAGGGATTGCATTGAATCTGTAGATTGCTTTGGGTAGTAGAGTCATTTTCACAATGTGGATTCTTCCAATCCAAGAACATGGTGTATCTCTCCATCTGTTTGCATCATCTTTAATTTCTTTCATCAGTGTCTTATAGTTTTCTGCATACAGTTCTTTTGTCTCCTTAGGTAGGTTTATTCCTAAGTATAACTGTCCTCATTTTTAAAATTATGTTTTTCTTTTTGCTGTTCTGATTGGGTGATTTTCATTATTCTATCTTCCAGATCAGTTGCATTCTTTTGTATCACCTAGTCTGCTGTTAATTCTGTCTAGTGTATTTTTAGTTTCAGTTATTGTATTCTTCAGCTCTGACTGCTTCTTTTTTATATTTTCTAGTTTCTTATTAAAATTGTCACTGTGTTCACCCAGTCTTTTCACAAGTTCGGTTAGCATTCTTATTACTAATGCTTTGAACTTTTTATCTGGTAAATTATTTATCTATTTCATTAGTTTAGTTTTGTTTTCTTGTCCTTTTATTTGAAAGAAATTTCTCCATCTTCTCATTTTGTGTAACTTTGTCTCTATGAAATTATGTGAAACATTTACCTATTCCAGTCTTGATGGGGTGTCCTTGTCTGTGAGTGTCCCTACCTGGTCTCTGTGTGCCCAGTGACTTTGGTGGGAGAGCTGTATCTGAAGTGAGCATAAATCACATCTTCCTCTGGTGTGTGCTGGCAGCTATCACTTGGTGGGAGTTGGGCTGGAGACGGAGGGGCTTGAGCCAGAGCCGGGTGTGAGCCAGGGCTTCTCCTATGCTCAGTGGCCATCATTGCCCTGTTGTGGGCAGGACTGGGTCCTAGGGTGCTGGAGCAGAAGTCTTGAGGGTCAGGTCCAAGCTGTTTCCATCCCTTCTAAGTGTGTGCTCTCCCCACTCTCAGTAATAGCACCTTTGCCCCAGAGGGCAGCAGCGCTGAAGTAAGAGGGTTTGAAGCAGGTGCCCAGGCAGGTCAGGGCATGTGCTAGGGCTGTCCCTGCATGTCAGTCAGAATTCCAGATCACTCTCAATTTGCTGCCTCCTCTGGCACCAGTAATGGCTGCCCTTGCCCTGTTCTGATGCAGTGCCAGGTCCTAGCTAGCCCCATCTCCTGCAACTGCACACTCTCCTCTGCAATGGCAGCCTTCACCCTATTATGGACCTGTGCCGGAGCAGGAGGGGCCAGGGCTGGTGCTTGGTGATGGCCAGGGTGCACACGCAGACAGGACAGTTGATCTGGGAAACCAGCCAGAGCCCCAGGCAGTTTCAGTCTGCTGCTCCTCCTCCTTGTTCCCCGGAGTAATCAAGTGTGTGTGCACTCTTCGTAGATAGTCTCAGTTTCTTATTATCCACCTATAAGTCCTACTGGTTTTCAAACCTAAGGGGACTTGTCTTCCCAGTGTCGGATCCCATGGCTGGGGTGCCGAAGGTATTGTTTGAACTCATGGCTCCCCAGGGAGAGCTCCAAGCCTGTGATATCCCCCTCCTTTTCTATGTCCCCTCCTACGGTCACAGGTCCTAACCTGATCACTTCTCCTCTTTTCCTACTTAACCCTGTGTGGATCTTTCTTTACAGGCTTTGTTGTAGAAGAATCTTTCCGCCAGTCTCCAGTTTGTTTTCAGTGAGAATTGCTCCACATGTATATATATTTTTGATGTGTTCATGGGGGGAAAGTGAACTTAGTGTCCTCCTACTCTGCCATATTGACCTCCTCCCATCTATTCCTTATATTTAAAAACAGTTTTTAATATATATTATATATATTTGGAGATTTTACAATATGCTGTTGTTATATGAGAACTTCTGGTTTTCCTTTAACTCTATGTTACTAAGATTCATCTATGTTGTTGAGTATAGCTATAGTCTATTTCATTTTGTGGGTAAACTACGCATTATTTATTCTCCTGTTGAATTCTATTAGCAGTTTGTTATTATTAACAAATATTGTTTTTACACACTCACTCATGTATAAGGGTTTCTTTAGGATTCATATAATATCATAAGTGTAAATGCTGACTCAAAGGAAATACATATGTTTACCTTTACTAAGTGTTTGTATATTCAGTTATATTCAAAGTAGTCTCCCTTATAATAGTTTACTTTGAAAAATATATTTTCTTAAGTTATATTATCCATATGCCCAAGAACCTATAATGGTTTTCTGATCAAATGACTCCCCATAGTGTAATCAAAATTCTCCAATGACTGGCAATCCTATGTCCATTGAAAGTCATCTCTTATTGTTCCCCTTAAGGTTCACTTCACTCCAGGCCTGTGACCTCATTGCCTCACCTCACTTTCCCTGCTTTTCTTGTCTCATCTTACCTTCTGTCTCCTCCTTATCAATCTCAGTCTCAGAGGTTTGAGAACACAGACTCTGGAGCTTGCATCTCTGCTTAATCACCATAAGCTGGGAGACCTTATTCATCTCTGTGTCTCAATTTCCCCATCTGTGAAATAGGGATAATGACAGAACTTACCCAGAGGGTTGTTGTTAGGATTAAATGAATTAATATTCACAAAATTCTTAGAACAGTAAACACTATATAAAAATTTGATTTTTTTATTACCTCAGAACAGGCTCTTATATTGTTCTAGAAGTATTTTGTGACTAAAATAATTTTACGTAGTGTTGAATTTCATTAAAAATGCATCATAAGTACCTTGCCTGAGAGCAGAAACCATTTTGGTACAACTTTCTTTCCAAGTATTTAGTTCAAGTTGGGTCTGTTGAATAAAATGCAATAAAAATTCTATGGGAAGCAGATTCCCAAATGTTCATAGTCTTTGTAGTGGCTACAGAAAAGCAGCTATCTCATGCATAAAACGCCACTTGGCTACTAATTCATTGCCATGACACTAACTTATGATCCAGACCTTAGCACTAAGCCTAAATAATTCACCTTGGAACCTAAATCCTAAAGAAATAACTTGGGACATAGGATAGAAAGAGTCTCCAAAATAAAGAAGACTGGGATGTGCCCATTTTTCTAACCCTGCACAGGGTTCTATCTTCTGAAGACTGGATTGAATTGCAGGAAACTGTGTTTTCCTAGAGAATTACTCTAGTGAAAAGGTGAAATAACACAGGGTCCCGGAGCAGACCTGAACAAGGCACCTTGGTGAACTCCCAAAGGCTGACACTGCACCATGATGTCCACTCTCCAGCATCATGCTCCAGCGAGGTGCCATGTTCACTTGAAGGGGTGAGCTCCCATGGCATTGCCATTTCTGAGCTTATTGATCAACATTAGCTGTCATGACTACAGGTTGCTGGACAACCCAGTTAATCTTTAAAGATAAGTCTTCTTTGATTGCACACTATAACATTATTCTTGCAAGGGCCATTTTCTGAAGGACTTCTGGAGCAACAGAAAAAGCCATAAATTGCTTTCTACTGCTGGGAAAAATCATGTGTCTGTTTAAGTATACAAGCATCTTCAGCTGGCTATTTGTGATTGCAGCATTTTTAGACTCAATAGAGCCACATATTAAAGCAAACTCTCTCTAAGAATTTGAGTATCCTCTCTCTGTAGTTTGAAGCACACAGATGAAGATAAAGATACATTGGAGAGGAAAACTTGTTTCTCCCAGAGAGGCAGAACAGAGATTGTGAAGTGTTAAAGGACCCAGAAAAGGGATAATGATGAGAATTGCAGGTATTCTTGAGCTATTGGATCAATTCAAAATGCATGAGTTTTTCAATTTTCAGAGAATACTATAAATGAAAAAAGTTGTCATGCCAGTTGACATTTAAATATTGCTGACTTGTAGTTTTAACAAAGTAACTCATATTGCCATGAGTTGGAGGTAGCAAAGACCTGCATAATCACTGAATCTGTCCATCTGTTTGAGTTCTTAAATTCAGTTTTTCTTGAGTCTTTGATCTTAAAGTATTAACAAAATTCTTATATTTTTATTGGATAGGCATGTAGTGTAAGAAAATAAAAGAACTGTGTTTTTATGTTTTAAAAAGTTAAGGGGAAAGAGAAAACACTTTGAAAATATAGGTAATACTTATAAGTAAGTATTTTAGAAGTGTGACTAACCTACCTCTCTGTAATTAGATAGTGAGCTGGGATGTTACAAAGCTGGGAAAGGAAGAAGAAAATTTTTTTCTCCATAGAAGTGGTAGTTGGAATTTTTTCTGTATTAGAAAGAAAGAAGTCTTAAACTTAAGAAATGTGATGTCATCCTTCATCTTTTTTAAACTAACCTTTGGCCCATTTAAGAATTAAAATAATGTATAGCCTTCTAAAATTGTAAGAGGATTCTCCAATAACATCCTTGGAATGAAGAGATCAGGATGACTATTCTTTAATCCGAACAAGTTATTTATAAGATTATGAAAAATCCAGGTTCTTGCCTATCCTCCCTTCAGAGCAAGACATTATTAAATTACGAGACAGAAAAAAGAACCATGAATCTGCTACATCCGGTAATCACTCAAAAAGTTTCAGTGATTATTGAAAGCAGGTTAATGCAAAACTCAGCTATTTGTCTTTGATATACATGAGAATTCTTTGGACATTTCATCTAAATCATTTTGAAACACCCAGGAGCTTAGTACTATAATGCAAACAGACCCATTTTTATAAATTAGGTAGTGGTACACATTCTTTAAAAGGTACACCATATTACTATAGGCCAAAGGCTCTTTCATTTCATTATATAACAATGACAGCAACTCAATTTAAGTGCATAATGACCCAAGCCATCCATAGCAGCACAAATTTAATAGCCACCTTATCTGGAATGCTGACGAGGAGCACTTCCCGAGAAATCATTACAGACTCTTCAGTTTACAAAACAATTGTCTTTAATCTTTAATACTGTAAGCAGTAGGGAGAAGACAGGCACATTAGCACAGCTTTACGTTTTATAAATAGCATTTAATACGCCATATTCAGATGCTGTTGGGCTAAGCATCTTATGTCAAATAGTTTTAGAGCTGATAGTACCAGGATACTAAAGAAATAGTACCAGGATTTCTTTTTTTTTTTGAAAGACTAGACACAATGCTGGCATTCTCACAATGGGGCTTAGGAGGGTTTGTATATTAATGAAGTTTGAAGGCAAAAACCTTAACCATGTGTCCTTAGAGAAATGTAAGACTTCTTGACATAAATTTCAGTTACAATAAGAAGAAAACCATTAAGAAGAAATTTTCTCAGTTCCATGTAGAAACATTAGCATCATTAAGTTCACGTATTCTGCTTGGAGCATGAAGTCACAAAATAGCCTCACCATGATAGCTCTTCATCTGCCCTATAGTTTCTCACATTAAAAGTTTTTCTTTTATTATTGCATGAGAAGTACTCATGTGTGAATTTCCCTTTCTCAGGGAAGCAAATATATTTTTAATTGTTGTAGTACGTTATTGGATTAACATGGAAGAGAACCTTAATGAGATTGCTGAAATTAAAGGCTGGGTTCACATCCTCACTGGGATGCTCCTACTCAGTACCTGCCGGCTTGAACTGCAAGGCGTGCCATTCACACTTGGCATACCCTCCTGGGGCATTAGGGTTCCTTGATGATAGGAAATACAGTTGTTAACTTTATATTACACAGACACAAGTGAATTATGAATATATTGAACAATTTTCCTGCGTTTTAATATGAATAAAATAAGGCTTTAAAGAAATTTCATATTTGTGCTGTACTGCTCCAGAGGTAGGCTCCCAGGTTTCCAGGAATAAGCACACTTGCCTTTCAGTTAAGGGCATTTTTGGAAGGAAGGTCTGAGGAGGACCGGCTTAAACAATAGGGAGCATGACCCACTGTCTGTAGAAAGCACGTGTTAGATTATAACTTAAGCCAAAGAAATTAAAATGTAGTTTTGTCTCAAGATACATTCCAATGGGACTTTTTCTCTAACTGCAAAAAGAACTGGGAAAAACACTGGTTTTGAATTCTTGACCTTATGCTTAAAGTCTAATCAAGCTATTTTGGAATTAATTTAGGCATTATTTATTTGGAGAGAGTAGATTTATCAACTTGCTTCATACTTTCTACTTCTTACCTCTTTTGATTTGCCCCTTGGGTTTTGGGGGGGGTAGTTCTTTTTGATAATCATTGTTATCAGCTATCTCAGTTATAAAGGCCTCCTTCAACTTTAGATGGTTTGACCAATTTGAATTGCTGTTTAAATACATTATGTATATAAACATCATCCTAACAGAAACAGTTTGCAGATATTAGTCTTTTGTCTTCTGACTTTGAATATGTACATCTGCATGAAGGAGCATACTTTCTATGGAAGAACTTCAACTATGATGATTTTCTCCATCTTAATGTAATACCATCCAACAACCTCTTAGTCAAGGGAAATATCAGACCCCTGCCCTGCCTTCAAGGAGTTTCTCGTCTGTTATGGGAGATGAGATTAAGACATAGAAAACAATTTTAGAAAAAAACTGCCCCGTAAGGTGTTAACTTAATTAAACAAGGAGGCTATCAGACTAAGGTGGCTCTCATGTCAAGGAGGCCTACAGAAGCAAACCAAAAGCTGAGCCAGTAAATGCCTCCGGGTCACGAAATTAAAACACTAAGGACAATTAATCACAAACAGCCAACTAGGCTTTAAGTTCTAGCCAATCAAGTAATTTCTTTTCTTTGCTTCTGCACCTTCTCTGTATAAGTCCTTTCCCTGGCTCCTGTCCTCAGGGAGCTCCTAACCACTTCCCATTTGACATACCCCAATTCACATCCATTTTGGCTCAAGTAAACTCTTAACATGTTTAATATGCCTCTGTTTATCTTTTAATGAAGGTATAGAAATATACATTCAGAAAGGAATTTGCTGTACAAGACACAGAGCCTTTCTTCATAGTTTACTTGCAAACATCTAGCGAAGAACATGTATTTTAGTGTTAAAGCAGGCACTAGTCATGATTACAATTCCCCACATTTTTTTAATGCAGTCTCTATATTCTGAAGAGCTTTCAGTTGATCCTCACAACAATTTTGTGAGATAGGCAAGGCTTTTCTTCCATTTCACAGAGGAAGAAACTAAGATTCACAAAGGCTAAATAACGTGTCCAGGGTCATAAACCTAAAAAGTGGTATCACAGTACTTGACCCTACTCCAGTGATTTCAAGTTCAGGTATATTTTCTCAAATGCTATGCTGCAAGATTTCATGCCATTTAAAGTCCTTTATAGTTATGACTTTGTATTTATAAGTGTGACCTTTATAGTCACATTAAAAGGAATCAACTCTGGAACTCAGACCTTCTATATCTGGGTGCTCAGAAACATACAAAATAATTTTCTCAAAATGAGGTCTGTGGAACTCAGAGATGAGGAAAAATAGAAATAGAAATTTGGAATACTACATACTACAGGCCTCTCTGGGAGACTCATAGTGTACATGGAATAGAAAAGACCTTGAGAAATACTACAAAAAATAAGTTTGCTTACTGGTTTCCCAAACTAATCTGGACCTGGGTCGTCCTTTTTATCCCACTTATTAACAGTTTCCACATTAATTCTGAATTAGAGCTTATTTATATAAATTTATATAATACAATTATTTATATAAATCTCTTAGTTAAGAGTGGGATTAAAAAATTAAGCCTAGTTTGAAATTCCCAATACCAAATTGGGTAGTAAATGCCTGGAATATGAATCTTATTCTCCTTTACCTTTGAAGGTCCCTGTAAAGAAAGGAGAGGATCTTTTGGCTTCTTTTTTCCTCCTGCTTCCATCCTTTGGCTGTTCCAGAGCTGTTAACCACCATGCTGTGATGGTTTGAAATAAGCCAGCCTCACTATGAAAAACTTTGATAGTTTCAACATCTCTTTATTTTCCTCCCTGTAGTGATCACTGTGGCACAAAATGATTTTTGAGGTTATGGGATAAGAAAAAAAGTGCTATGAAAGCAGGTCTTATTGATCCTTTTGTAGGAGGTCTTATCATCGAGGACGGAAGATGCTGTTACTGAACTGCTTTTTACCAGCCTATGGAAGAGTCGATGCATTAAGTTGAAAAGAATGGGCTTAGATCATAAATCTGTTCTTTGGGGAAACTACAGATTCAAGCTCTTTGAAGATATTTATTCTTTCAAAGTTCTTAATTTATGTTTATTCATTTCCCCTAGTTGATTTCAGGCACAAAGATAAGAAGGAAAACTTAATTCTTTACTGTGGCCATGCCTGGTCAGTGATTAGTATGAAAATGCTTTCTAAGTTTTCCAAAATTGCTTTTAAAATAACCATATTTTGCTGCCTTTATTGGCATGCTTCTGTGTTTGATACTAGTTTAAATCTTGCTATTTTGTGAATATTATAAAATAAAACCCCAAAGAAAAAAGGCTGAAAGGAAATTCACCAAAATATTAACAACGATGGTTTTCTTAGGAAAGTGGAATTTCTAATATCTTACGTATTTTTTCACATTTTATGCTATACTGTTATACTATTACATAATATTACAATGAAAATCAGGAAAAAAAAGTACTAAAATTATGTAAAATTGAAAATTAGTGTCCTATTTCTCCCTAAACTACAGGCATGATTTAAAACTTTTTGTTTTTCCCTTAATCACCACCTTAAAAAAAGGAGAGGGGGGCCGAGTAAATGTATAATATTTCCAATAGTAATGCTTTGCTAAAATTAAATGATCACATGATGATGATTAAACATCTAGATCTGCCTCCAATAAAGAAATGAGGAACGGCCTAATTACTGTAGTTTGCCAGTAAAAACCTATTCATTTATCATTTCACCTAACATCACCACCGGAGTTTTACAAAAAGAGCCTTTTTCAATCAATGACTTCCCTCTCTCATAAACTGGGGTTTCTGTTGAGCAGACAGGAGGGATTTAGCTGACACTCGCTGAGCAGAGCCCTCCAGCCTTCACCATGAGTGCCTGGGGAGACTATGACTGATTTACATGCATCAGGTCTTAGGAGCTATTGCTCCAAATAATCGGAAACCAGGCATCTATCAGTTCTCCTCCCTTCATGTTTCTTATGTAGATTTATTTCTCATATAAATTCACTTTCCTATTGGTTTTGATACAGGTAAGACCAGAAAGACTTTACTGAAAAGATTTGGGTAGTCAGTTGAGATTGTTTTTTCCCTCCTGAGAGAAACTAGAAATTTTATATGAAGAAGTAAGATTTTTCTTTGAAGGTACAGGAGGAAATATTGTATGTATTTAATATATCCCTAGGATCATTCCCTAAACTCCATACTCAGGTGCTAAATTTAGCCAGTCTAGTTTGACATGTTTTAGTGATGTTTCCTTAACTTCTCTGTGTCTGACTATTCTTCAGGCGAATAAATCTTGATGACAAAAGCTTCCCAATAAAGTTGATAATGAGCTATCCTGAAATTAATCATATGGTTTATGGACTCTCTAGACCCCTAGTTTCTCTTCTGTTCCTTTTTTTTTTTTTTTTTTAACCTGTCTGTTGCCTTTAATTAACATCTAAATAGATACCATATTCTTCTATAATTACAATATGGAAATGTCTATGAACAAAATAGATAATTTTTGTCATATGCCTAGGAAAGAATGGTGGCAATAAGATTCATCCAAGGTTTTAGCAGCAACATCTAGTCAGCCAGGGCGTGGTCAGTGTTTGGGGACAGAGGTAAATATCCACAACCTGTGCATACCTTTGACGACTTCTTTTAGTGCCTGATTTACCATCTGGTGCTGCTGGACCGTTCGCTTCTCCTTAAATTCTTCCGATTCGATTTGAATTTCGTACAGTGCCCCACAGCCTCCTGAAATGTCAGTGACTTTGATAGCTGTAGCTCGAGGAAACTTTTCTTTGAGAATTTGGGTCACTTTGAGCTCCCCCTCAGTCTGCGAGGCAAACATGCGCTGGGCACAGTGGCGAAGAAGAAGCCGGCGGGTTCCGTGGAGCAGAGGCGCTGCCGCGGCGGGTCTCCACACCACCGGCCCGGCCGACAGGACCCGCCGTCTCTGTTCCTTTTTTTTTACCACATTAATGGATGCTATTTCACGAACTGCCATAAGAAATTGAGACGATTGTGAAGTCCGTATTACTTATCATACCAACCTAAAGGGTGAGATATTTCTGTGGATAGGTATAAGTTAGCAGAAAATAAGAAAAAACACAAGGAAGAAAGCATATTACTAAGGACTTGAGAGTGATTAAATCTTTGGATTATCTAGTTGTCACATTTAAATCTACTTTTCCAGCATTTCTCTGCAACTTCTCTCTCATGAGTCCCTCACCTGCATCCTGGACTCCAGCCGTGTACTTCTTGATGGGTCATGTAGCTTGATATAGGAGAGTTTGATACCACCTTCTCCTCCTGTACCCTACCCTGGCTGAAAACCATTGCTCCAGCCATGCTCATTTTTTGGATACTCTGAACATTGGCCTCCTATGAATCTGTGTCTGACCCTGCAGTTTCCTCATTTATAATGGTCTTCCCACACTTCTCTGCTCCACCTCCTCCTAGATGCCACTCATATATCAAGAATTAGCTCAAGCACTGTCACCTTTTGAGATTTCACCGCCTTCCTCGGTACTACCACTGTACCTTGAAATGCATTCCTTTCAGCACGTGGGATATGTTGTGTTAGGATTATTTATTTCCATGCCTGTCTCTCCCTTCAGGATATGAGTACCTCAGTATCAGACAGTGGCTTATTCATCTTTGTATCCCATCACCTAGCAAAGCCTGGGAAAACCTAGATTCACAATGAATGTTGGCTGAATGATTCTTGGCTGAATGAATTGTGAATCTGAAGGCTGTAGATGAAGATTCTGGCAGGTGTGGTTGGAGAGAAAAGAGTTTTGAAAAGATTATGGACATGGGCTGTATGCTTTCAAAGGAAAGCTGGTCCATAGGGAGCATCTTGGGCAGCAGGCTTCTTGGGTAGAAATGGAGAACAATGAGAGAAGGAGTAGGTTTTCAATAACAAATATCAATTATTTTGAATTTTTTCTTGGGGTCGTCCTGAACATGTGTTCTTATCCCTTTCTTATGCATTCATCTACTACATAGGTGAATTAATATAAAACGAAGTCACTGCTTCTAGCCATCAGGTTTTATGTTTACTTAGTGCTGTCTCACATAGAATGATGAAATTCCAAGAAATTTGGTATTTTCCTAATCCTTTCCAATCTGTAGTTCTACAGAAAGGTCCTATAAGCGATCCAAATGATCTGATGGAAGACTCTTCTTGCTGGCGTTTATGTAGCTTGAATGCTTAAGGATCTTATGGTGAGAAAAATGACTTTGGAAGCTACTGGGTTAGAACCATACTTCGTTCATTCAATGGGACAAAACAAAGCCTAAGTCAGGGGAATAATATGCATTTTAGTATATCAGTGGGGAAATACTAAATATCAGTGGGGAAATACTCCTGCAGAGGGCAGGAGGTGTGGTGGGATATGATTCTAGTTACCTACAAACTGGTTGCATCTCAGATATTTTGGATTTAAACTCTCCAAAGACCTGAGTCACCATACCAAGTTTCTTTAAACTTTTTTTTTTTTCCCTGTGCAGAATTGAGTGCTCTGCTGGGTGCTGCACTCTTAATCCTGATTTCCTTCCTAATTGCACAAGTGGTTGAGCTCTTACAACGCCATATTTTTGTTCATTTGCATTTACACAATATACTTCACCGTGTGCTTCAAATGCACCATTTGAATGTCGAGTCCTGTCTCCATCTTTAGGTTCTTATAATGGCTGGGCCCACGAGTAGGGCAAGTCTCAGGAGAGCTGCTATAATCTCAATATGAGACTGTCTTCTTACAATTGGCCAATATTCAGCTGACTTCTTAGGTGATGCTGAGTAGTAATTCAAATGGAAGAACACAGCAATAAGTACAGGGAAAGAACACCCAAGGTGATCATTTAGAAATCTTTTTCAGGTCAGAATAAAAGAACATGGGATTTGTTCTATTTTATTCCAAACACCATGTAATCAAGAGGGTCTCAGGCTCCCAGGGAGTTCAATACGTGGGGTTGCTTTATAAAACTGTTGAACAAAACCTGAAAGAATTCTTGCCTTGCATTTCCTTCCTAATCCACATACTTGTTTTCATACTTGGTCTCTCCGGTCAAATCATATAATTTCACCAAATGCTATAACTTCAGTTTCTGAAGAAGACCTGTTGATCAAATATAGAGCACATTTGAGGCAGCAAAACATATCCATGATGTGATCTATCATATTCACTACATTATAAATTTTCAACATGTTCTCCTCTTAGATTAACTAAATAAGCAAAAAGCATCTTAGTTATTCTGAATGGCAGAATCACTGGAACCAGAGGTGGAAGGGTCCTGATGCGGTCATTCTATACTGGCTTGTGCTAAAGATTCCTCTGTGGCAGGTTTTCTCAAAGTCCATACTATTGACGTTTGGCCAGCATTTCTTTGTTGTGGTGGCTACTCATTGCATTGTAGGATGTTTAACAGCATCCCTGGCCTCTACCCATTAGATGCCAGTAGCACTCCCCCGGTTATGACAACCAAGAATGTCTCCATATATTGCCAAATATTCCTGGGGAGTTGGGGGCAGGGGGAACAAAATTGCCCTGGTTGAGGATCATTGCTCTGTAATAACAATCTCGGCAGCTGTGATCAGCCTACTTGGGCCATATTTTTATTCAGGAATTATAATAACGTCTAATGAGATCTAAGAGATAAAATGTGGAGGTTTGGCTTGTATTGTGGAGAGTGAACATTTGTTAAATATCTCCAGTTCACAGCCAAAGTGACCTGGGATTTCAGAGTTGATGTAATGATTTTCTTCTCACCAGCCTATGCCCAGTCTGTTGTCTCAGACTTCCTCATCTCTTTCAAGGCAAGGCAGGGAGAAGCGCAGACCACCTTTCCCATAGATTTTCCAGCAACGACCTATTGGTTCTATATATCAAATCCTTCTAATCTTAATCGATTATTACCATTACTTTGAAATGTTTAGCTTATCAGTAGGATATCAACAGTGATGTTGCTCTGTTACATTTCAAATTGGAATCAAAATCTTGTACTTTTTTTGGGATAATTCACAAGTTGGATTTATTAATCTGTACTCACCTGAAGTTATAAACCCAGGATTTAATTTATGGAAACTGCCAGCAAATCTTAACAGCCTGCTTTTGATTTATAAGTCTCTCTTCTTTCTAATGGTAGTTGTAGCCGAAGTGTTTTTAGTGTTTTGTAAGTCCAAAAATTAATTTCCATATCCTTAAATGGGTTTACAAATCCTAACACAGGTTTACAAGTCCTGAAACAGGTTTTCAAATCGTGCCAGTGAATCCTACATAAAAATACTTGACCTATAAGCCTGGATTTTGCACCTGGTTTTCCAGGAAGGTATTATAAATCAGGAATTGAGAGCACCCCGGCAGAGTGAGCCCGGGCTCTCTTTGGGAAGGCCGGCTCTCCGCATCAAATTGCACAGGCCTGGTTTACAGCAGCAGCCCGAGCTGGCCACGGCTCCTCTGGTTCTGACATGCCAGTGCCTGTGAGGAAGAAGGGCCACGTCCCACAGGCTGGCTAAAACAGCCACTAATCAGACTGAGGACAGCAAACCATTCATCTTTTTGTCAGAAATGGGAAGTGGCATCCAAATAGTCGAAACTCCCAGTTCTAGCTGAGTAATACAGCAGAAATACACGCAGGCATTTGGCAAGATGCTAGTCAACATTAGCACTGACATTATGCTTCAGAGCCCAGGGCCAAGGTCAGGGTCAAGAGTGTGTGTCCTTCCTCAGATGGGGCTGAGGATGGGCATCTGGGCTTTGTCCCTCTGCCGTCTTCATCATGGTGCTGAAGATGTCTGGCCTACGTGAGGGTATACACCAAACTGGGGGCAGTGGTTATTCCGGGGAATGGGATGAGGGTGGGTGGGAGATGGGCAAACTGCATTTCTACTTTATTCACTTCTGGGCTATTTGAATGTCTTTCACAGTGAGCCTATATTGATTTCATAGTGGAAAAAAATCACAAAGAGATTTTGTCAAGAATACATAGGGAACAAGAGGTTTTGTTTTTACTTGCTCTTTAGTAGGTGCCTAAAGTAGATCGTCACGCAGAGCCCCTTCATTAGCCAGCATTCCACTCCACTCCGCATAGGTGCCCCTTCACATTTACATAGCAGATTAAAGTCCTTCCATAGAACGCTTGCTTATTTACTCCTTCAGTTTCCTGTGAACCAGGCAAGGCAGCAGTCATGTTCCAGGTGTGGGAAATGAAGCTCTCAGAGGATAAAAAGCTTGCTTTCCCCAAAAGAATATTTAAGTGGCAGAGACAATATTTGGACCAGCTTTGGACTTCCAGTTCCCAGACTGGTGTTCTTTCCATGACACAACACGAGGCATCATGGCACACATAGGCCTTCCCACGGTAGAGGTTGGAGGTGCAACCTGTCTGCTCTGGTCTGGTGATCCTTGCTGCAGTTTACCCCTGTGTTAGCCACCACCTGTGACCCCAGTGAAGCTTTGTCCATAATGGTCTTCTTTGAAAAACTATGAGCTATTAAATTTTCTTCCTCTCTCTCTCTCTTTTTCTCTCTCACATACCATTCCACTAAGCCAAGTTGTGCCCTTCAACAATTCTGCCCATTCCCTCAAAAGTCGGCTCAAACACCAGTTTTTTTTTTTTTTCCTTTTTTTGGTTTTGTTTTTTGTAAAGCTTTCCTGACCACTCTACCTCAGAGTGCTCCTTCGGATGGTCCTAACAGTGATTGTTTGTTCATCTGACATATAATTACATACCTCCTCACCTGATTTCTTTCATTTTTGGTGAGAAAGGTCTCTGGATTTAAAATCAGGAATTCTAGATTTGTGTTCTGGCTCCATTACTTGCTGGAAATGAAGCCCATGAGCCTCAGTGTGTTCAAATGAGAATATATTTTAACCTACTTACCTACTGAACACAGTGATTATAATGCCCAAATGAGATAAGATGGGAGAAAATGTTTTGCAAACCTTAAATGCTGTGTAAGTCAAGTAAACTATGGAAGCTACTAACATAGTCCCACAGTTGGGGATCTGAAAAGTTTAAAAGTGCACAGGGCCAATGATATTTCATAGTAACTTCAATGGTGATTTGGACACAATAAATGCAACACAGTTACATAGCATACGAATTTGCATTAAGTAAAATTATTAAAATATTAATAATTCATTTTGTATGCAAATTTTGAGATAAAGGGAGTCCTCGAACTTTAAAGATAGTTGCCGAAATTACAAAATTTCAAAGCTGTTGGGCTGAGTAAATGATAAACTATGTATATGATGTTGTTACTTGGCAGTGCCTCTTTAGTTGTTAAAGACAAGTAGCACTCACTCTTTACCGGAATAATGAACCATGCCTTTGTTCCATATGTTGAAATGTGTTGGTTTAATTTCACTTTACTATAATGAATCAATATAAAGAGCCAATGGCAAGGTTATTCAAGCTTTCATTAAGCAGTAGTGTTAGTGTTAGCGCTCTGAATCTCCCTCCTTCCTTTTTACCTTCCAAAATAGTAACCTCGTAACATAAGTTAGGTGGGAGGAAATACCATTTTACTGTGTTATCATTTAGTAGAACTAACTCTGGGAAATATTAGAGATAATCCCGAGTAAACTAAGAAGGAATAGCAAAGCAGGCTTTCTTTCAAATTCTTTAAAGTTTTCAAATATCCAGTCAGGGATGATGGTAAGAAAATTGCTAAGATTGTGGGGACATGGCTGTATGCTACACATCACTGTAACGCGCCCCTAGACTACATGGGTATGACGGAATTCACTCTGAGAAGGAAAACCGCTATTTACAGGACTTCGACTGATAGGAAACCTCTATTGATAGGACTCATTTTCCTATCAGGAAATTAGTCTTGAATTTTGCAAGGTTTGAAATATCTCTTTAGGAAAACCTCTCTTGCATAACACCTGACTTTCCTGCAATCAATGTGGTGAAGATATGGCCCCTAAAGATTGACAGCTAGGTACTGGAATACAATACAGATGAGACTGTAACCTTTAAAATGTTGTCTCTAACTTCCAAGACCTTTCCCTTTCTACATCTAGATCATCAACTTCTTGAAAGCAGGAAGTAGTCTATTTCATATTCTTTGGACTTCCTCAGTATCTAGTAAAAAACCCATACACAACAGATATTTTGGAATAATTGATTGAAAATATGCACCTCGGCTGTGCACAGACTCTATTTTAGAGTCTAATAAGAATTTCACCCCATGGATGATTTTAATAGATTATTTCAGTAAATGGGGTGCTTTGTTCACAGTAAGTCCACTGGTTTGTACCTGGGCTTAGAGCTAAGATGTGATTTGAGGAGGCCTGCTGATTACTAAATGATTGTTTAAATCTTTGCTTGTTGTCAGAAGCCCTTTACTGAACACCACAGCATGCTAAAGAGATGCTCTCCAGTCTAAACAAATAAATCAGATAATCCTAACATAATATAGAATCTATGCACTTAATGAAAACCTTAACAGGGAAGATGTGTGATAAAAAGGATTTATGTGCATCACTTAATCTAATGAAAGGAAAAAAGAGCTACAGATCTGCAGTCTGCACATACAGACAACACCCTCTGCCCTCACCTCCCTTCATCATCTCTGCATTAGGACTACTGAATTGACAAACACATACCAGTATTAATTCAAGGTAGATATAAAGTTTCTAGCAATATCCGGGATTTAGAAGAACCAACAGAACTAATTAAGAGGAAATGCATCTTTTCTTTATGAAAATAAAGTCCAAAGAGTTGTGGTGAACTTGGATGAAAAAAACTTATATTTGTAACTTCACTAACCTTTAACTAAAATTTCACATTTCCATCTGTTATGAATGTAGACAACAAACCACTATAGTAATAAGTAGTGTTTATGACCTCAACGCAAAATGTCTGCATATATTACTGTTGACGCAGATGTCTTGAAATAGCATGCATGCTTGCTCATCTCTGCTTTGAAATTATGGTAGTTATTAGACAAATCCACTGGATCTTGTTATTAAATGCATTAATAAAGAAGCACATAAAGCACTAGATTGCAAATTAAGAATGATATCTTTATGATATATTTGGTTTCCTTTGTAATCCCATTTATTTTATGTTATGCACTGAAGAATATTTCTGGGAAGAAATGAAGAAGATTCACAAGACTTTCAAAGGGGCTAAGGCCCAGGAAAGGTTAAGAAACCCTGGTTTGGGCTTCCCTGGTGGCGCAGTGGTTAGGAGTCCGCCTGCCAATGCAGGGGACACGGGTTCGAGCCCTGGTTTGGGAGGATCCCACATGCCGTGGAGCAAATAAGCCTGTGTGCCACAACTTCTGAGCCTGTACTCTAGGGCCTGTGTGCCACAACTACTGAGCCCACGTGCCACAGCTGCTGAAGCCCGCGTGCCTAGAGCCCGTGCTCCGCAACAAGAGAAGCCACCGCAATGAGAAGCCTGCGCACCGCAACGAAGAGTAGCTCCCACTCGCCACAACTAGAGGAAGCCCGCACGCAGCAATGAAGACCCAACACAGCCAAAATAAATAAATTTAAAAAAAAAAAAAAAAAAAAAGAAACCCTCGTTTAATGGCAGTCAAAACCACAGTTGGATTGTCTTTATTTGGGAATTAACTGGTCATAAACTTTGAAGTCCAGGAGCCTACCTCAAAGTTGACAAAGAAGAAGTCCCTTTTACTGACCAGGTCTTTTATGATTATAAGATGGAGACTGGAGAGGCAACATTTGTTGCTACTGTGTGTCAGAAATGTCTGCACAAACAGAGAAAAGAGAAAAGAGGTCATAACCATTTGCTCTTTGTTTTTTCCCCCATACATTGGTTAAAAAGGACTTTTAACTACATCTCTTTAGACCTTCTCAGCAATAGGTAAATGATCTTTTAAAAAGCCACATAAAAGAGAGCCATGCCCTTAATTCTTTGTGTCTTATGTACAGCATGAGATTTGCCATGTAGCATTATTATATACAGTGATTATGCTCTACAGAAGAGTAATGGCAGTGGAAATAATCCCCAGAGCTGCTTTTGTTCATTGACATGAGTGATATCTGTTGCTTTAAAAAGTCTTTCCTGATTATAAATGGCTATTTCCTTGCCAAGTGCTGACCAGACCTGGCCTTCCTTTTCCAAGCTGACAGAAGGTTTCAGGTTGAAAGGGATTTGGACTTGAAACTGAATTTCTAATCTGACCAGCTCCCCAAATGGGGCTCCTGTTCTTGGCAAAAATGCTCTCTGCTCACTTCCAGAAAGTCATCAATTATTCAGAGGGACTTTTCAAATGCCAACAGCTTAAATAAGAAAATGTGCCATGACAGAAGGAAGCAAGAATGGAGAGTCTCAGGCTGAGTCTATCCTGCTAAAAGGAAACCTCCTGGACCAGGGCTTTAGTGCAAAGAAGGCTTTTGATCCAGTGACTCTCTAGACCAGCTGGGTCAAGGGGGAGGGGACCTGAGCACCGTAGAGGTTTTAACCCATTTGCCCTGAGGTGGGTGATCTGCGATACTGATTCTTGTTGTGTCTCATACTCTGTTCCCTGAGAAGCACTACTGAACATCACCTGATTCTTTATGGAGATTGCATTCATTCAATTGCATACTTCATCCTTTGATGTGGATACAATTCTTTTAAGTTCAAAATTTTAGGAAAAAGCTGGACATAAAAAGTTGACTCTCCTCCCAGCATTTCATTTCAATAGGCATTGAATATCTGCTATGTGCTTGGCATTATGATAGCTCTTATAGCAGACACAGTGTTTGCTCTAAGAAAATTCAGTCTAGAATAATGGATTGGGCAAGGACACAATGATTGTAGGTGTTTGAGTTAAGGGGTTCTTGCCTTCAGAGAATTAGATTTAGTCCCTCATTGTGTAGAAAGCTTGGTGAGTCCCTAGGTTCTCAAATATTACTATACTCAACAATCTCTTTGGTTTCTTCATTTGTAAAATGAGAGATATAATATCTACCCCACAGTACATTGTTATTATACGTGACTTAAATGAGATTATGTACCAAAGAAGGACAATACCTTTTAGATATGTCAAGGCTGGGCTGATTCTCTAATTGAATAACTCACCTCCTTGTTGCATATGCAGCTCAAATGACAAATCACACCAAATCAGAGACCTTTGGGTCACTCCTGGACAAGGCTTGTATTAAATTGATGGCATAATTAAGCTATTATGGGAATTAGGGAAAAATTAACACAGGGATGTTTCCAAGGAAGAAGTGGAATTTGCCCTGAATCTTGAAGAGTCTGTAAGCTTCTAAAGGGCAGGGAGGGGAGACATGGTTAGGAATGGCTTCTGGCAGAGGGAACAGTACAAGAAAAAACCTGTACAAAAAACAGTGAGTCGACTAGTTTGCATGGAACATGATGTTTGCATTCATTACAGAGTAGTGAGGAGATGGATATTGGAGGGTAGGCTGAGTCATACTGTGTAAGTTCTTCATTTAGGTGGCAGTCAGGGAAAAAAATGGAATGTGTTTTAACTGGATCAGAGCTTTGCTTTGGAAAATTAGTTTGGTAGCAGCATGTAGAATGAATTGGAGGGTGCAAGTAACATTCAAGGAAAGAGATAGACTGCGACAGTCCAGCATTAAAATAGCACAGGAGTTTGACAGCTATTTCAGGGCTTGGTTTTGTAGCACCCATGAAGTTATGATGATGTAAACTTGGACTGTGGCAGTGGAAGGGGGAGGCATTCAATAGGCTTTGTAGGAACACACCTGACACAACTTAGCACCAGCTTTATAGGAAGCAGGGGAGACAATGACAAGATGATTTGGAGGTGTGAGGGCTGGGTGAGAGGAAGAGAGAAATAGTAGAAATAAAGAATTTGGGAGAAGCTGGCCTGTGCAGTGAGAGATGGAATAAGTCATGAGGTCAATTTGGAGTATGCTGAATTTAAGTTGTAAGTGAGTGAATTTAAGTTCTGAGTGGAGGTGACCAGCAGGCTGTTAGCAATTTGGGTATGGAGCTAGAAGAGAGATAAAGATTCAAGTATACTGTACACTTAGGCATCATTTCAAAGGAGGTAATTTTGAGACTATGGAAAGTAATAAGATTCCTGGAAAATAAAGAGAAAAAGAAAGCTAAGGTTAGAACATTAGCAAATATCTACTGTTGGTGTAGGGGTGTTGAGTGAAGGCACCGTGGGAGTAGGTGTGGGAAAAGCCTGCAAGGGCCCGGCAGGTAACTTAATGAGGAGGGGAGCCTGGGATTAGTGCATACTCACCCACTGAGTATGAGGTAGGTATCCTGGCGCACCAAGGAGGTGAGCCTGCTGCATGGGGACCATTGGGACTCAGTTTTAATGAGTGGGCCCAGTGTCACCAGATCTTCTGAGTTTTCAAGAGAAATCATGAATCTAGATTATAATGGGAATCATGGTATTATAAAACAATAAGTCAGATTTTTAAAAACACTGTGCAGAACAAAGAGAACATACCTGTTGTCCTGGCCTAGACCAAGGGCCGTGGAGCTCTCCTTCTGAAGTAGGTAGAGATAGAACAGTCAGAGAAGTAGGGGTAGAGCCAAGTTCCCATAGTTTGTAGGGATTCATCAATCCCTATGATGCAACAGGAAGTGAGAATTTCAAGTTGACTGAGTTCCATCGCTCTGGGAAGTTACAGAGGACAAGAAGTGAGAATGGCGCAGAGTCTGATGGGTGGGAGGCAGTTGGTGGCTTTCTAGAGAGCAGTTTCAGCAGCAAGGTCAAGTCAGAGGTCAAATGGAAATAAAGACATGTCCACAGAGGGGAAAATTCTGAGATATTCTGTGGGGTTGATAATCTTATGTTGCTATGGCTGGGATGGCAGATGGGAAGTCCTTAGTAGCTGGACCACTGATTAAGAGCCTTTCATGAGTGAAAAAAGACTTTCCAAATTACTACATTATTATGAGTGAATTAGGAGAGCAATTTGATCACTTGGAAAGTGCTCCTCTTTCAATAAATGTAAAATATGGATTCTTGCTGAGATTTCTAAGCTGCTTCATCTAAATTATATGCTAAAGTAGAGAAACAGATGTTAAATATGATTAAAACCAATTACAAGTTCCACAGTACAATGCTGTGTTTTACTTACATTAGTCTCCCTGCTAGCTTAGGTGCCATCCGTTTTGCCTTTATTTCCTGTTCATAACTCCAGGGTAAGCAACATGGGGGATTTAAGCAGTTCAGACTGGAGCCTGACAGGGATGTGCGGACGCAAATAGAATTGCCTCAGCAGATCCAAATATCTAACATAAGGCTGGTTGGGGAGGGAGGTGGGGGGGGGGTGTCCTGATTTTGCATATAAAGCAGATTATCAACTTTTCTGGCCTGACCTATCAGTGCATGTATCAAAGCTGAATTCTGACTCAATACTGGGGTAAAATTTTCTGGATTTTTAAAAATTTGTTTGTTTTTAATTTTCAATGGTTAAGTGCTATCTTGAGCACATGCCAGGCTGAAGCCTACATTTTGTCATTCAGGGACTGGGAACAGACACTCACTCAAATACCTCAAGGAAGAGGGGGTTCATTATGGATATTTTGGTGGCCTGGGATGGGAAGTCATCACGAATGAGGCAGCTGCATGGACTTCCCACTCTTGTCGCCACCTGGTCTGGTTCACGTGCTTCTGCTGGGTCAATGCGCATGCCCCCTTTTCTCCAACTCCAGGTGGATCCCTCTGTGGACTCACAGAACAGCCTTCTCAGAGCTTCATCTTTCAGAGGGCTCTTTTGGCTATTCTGATGCCCCCTACTTTATGTACTTCAGTTCTCACTGTCGACTACTTCACTCCCTTATGATTCTCTCCTTACATTTCCTAAGAGGGCAATTTCATGGTTCCTGCTTATCTTTTTGGGGGGCCAGATTGCTGGCCAGCTTTAGGATTGGCTGCCCTTGTGTCTGGTGACCATCCCTGGCCAATCGCCCTCAGTGGGGTTTGGGGACCATCTGATAACATGTCCCTTGAGCACAGACTGTAGATGTGGAAGACGTGGGACTTCAAGTACACTGACACTAAACGTATTCTATTCTTGGTGTCTAACACAGGGGAGGACCTCAAGAAATATCTGTTGAATAAATGACTGACAGAATGAATGGAGTAGATTTGTCTTATGATTAGAAGTGTGTGCGTTTGTATGTGTGAGAAAAATAGTCTCACGTTTGAGACTAAAGCAAGTCCACTTATATATTTTTTAATTATTGCAGTTGGAAAACTAAATGAGGAAAAGCTCTTGTGCTGAAGCAGCATCTGCTTAAAAAATAGCTATATCTCTTTTTAGGGCTTTAATGGTAAAGCATATTCTAAATTCTTCTTAATCTCCAATCAGTCACGGGTTGTATGCTCAATAGCCCACTCCCTCATTCTTTCTTCTCTTTGTATAAAATGGGGCCAGTAGAGAAATCCAAGTTGATTTAAATATGTATCTTTCTTACCAAATGAGTCAATTAATAGTTTAAAACTCTTGATTTCTTGGGGCTCAAGTCTCATAAGAAACTGATTACCATAACTCATTTTCAGAGTCAATTCTCTCAGTTCTAATTAGAATTAGAAATTTCTGAGGAATCCTGAGTGCTTGTATTTCCTATGTATCATGAGCTATGCTTGAGTTATTCATTGGCTTGTCTTTGGGAATTTAAAAAAAAATGACCTCTCGTTAGTTTGAGTGGATGGAGACCTCAGCCTCCTATTTTCTTACCTTCCTCCAACTTCTTTCCATTATACATTATCATCCATTCCAAAGTGATTGATGTGGTCACAGTGACAGTGTCTTTGTTTCTTTTATTTTTCTAAAGTCTCAGTTACATTAGCTAAAGTATTACACTGTAGAGCGTCACTGTTGTGCACATTTATTTGGAATGGAATGCATTCTGGAATAATCCAAAAATATGGCCATCATTTTCCTGGATGCCATTGGCTCCTCTTCTCTTCACGGTAGTTTATGGATATTGAGAACCCACAATGCAAAAAGGAAATTGAAGCTATACTTAGTGGGATCCAATGATTCCTATTTCATAGAAATAGGCTCCAGTGGTGAGGCATGTACTGCAAATTGCATGCTGACCCTTTAATGTCAAAGCAGAGGGTAATATTCAGGATAAGAACACAGATAGACAGAGAAGCCACAGGAAGCCAGGATAGGGTGACAGAACTGGGAGAGTGGCAGGCCTTGCGTCAGGCTAATATTGATTCTGGAGCTTGAGTTTTGAATGGAGTGTTTAGTAAATTAATGACAAATTGATAAATGATTAAGAGAATCAAAATGAGTGGTTGTAAGAAGGCATTGGACAAACTAGCCAGCCAGCAGAGATCATGTTCACTCCAACAGGGTTGCCAAGCTGGAGATGTGGCAGAGTCAGGTAGTGATGAGCACTGAAGAGTAGGCGCTGAAAACAAGAATAAGGCTGACCATTTAAGAGTGAGGGTGTACTGAACAAGTCAGTTGAATGTCTTATGGCAAAGGTCTTCATAACAGTCACTCCATCCCCTTTAGAAGCTGGGACCCAGTTCTTCCTCAGTGGGTGCTAAAATGCTCCTACGTTTCAGATTAGCTAGTCTCAGTTGGGAGTGATATTGCTTTCCAAGGGACATTTGGCAATGTTTGAGGACGTATTTACTTGTCACAGCTGGTGGGTGTTACTGGCATTTAGTGGGGAGAGACCAGGGATTCTGCTTAACATTGTCTAATAATAGGCTAGCCCCTCATAACAAAGAATTATCTGATCCAACAGTTCAACTGGCTCAAGTTTGAGGAAGTCAGTGGAAGAAGTCATTTTTAAAGGATGTGTCTCCTGCATATTGGCCTCATATTACATGTTGACCCCGCTGATTGCCACCTCTTCCCAGGCTTCTCCACTCCTACACTCACATTATCTGCTTCCTTTTCTTCCCAAGCCCCCATTCATACTTTAGTTGACCTTTGAAAACTGCACCCGAAATGAATTATTCTGGAGTTTCTGAATGTTTTGAAAGTGTTCTTATCAATAATTCAATTCAATTCAGTTCAACAAACATTTGTCGAGTTTTGCTTATAAGTATTTTGCTGTATTTCCTGTATAAGGGGATTCAGAGGTAAATAAGCCTGGGCCCCTGTCCTACAAGAGATCATAATTTAGTGTGGGAGCCAGACATACACACAGTTAATTATAATAAAGACAGACTAGAGAAGAGCCCATGATTGAAGAGTAACTTAGAATTCAGGTTGGGTCTTCTTGGCTCTAGTATATAGGTAGCATTCCCTTATCTCTCCAATTCTATTGCTTGAGTTTATATGAACCTTCTAAAAGTTTTGCAGTTTTACAGAGCTTACACTCTTATGGTCTGGCTCCTGTGTCAATGTCTACTTTCTTCACCCACCTCCTCTAGGACACAAGGATTTGGTCCTATATGGGTTTCCAAGTATAAATCCACTCAGTTCAAGATTTCTTTGCAGTTTTGCAGAATGTACCAATAATTTCAGGTTATTCCTGGAGGGATCTCATTGAGTATTATTTCATCTGCTCTTTCAGAGTTGCCAGCTCTCCATCCTTTCTCTCTGACTCCCGCCTTCCGACCCTTGTGCAGAATAACACATTCCTTCCATTGTCCCAACCTTAGCAGTTCTTCCTTCACCCAGACCATTTGCCATCTCACCTTTTACCCTCGTCATTTTCAGAATATATTTTTTTCCAAAGAAATACAATTCCCTTTCTAAGAGGATTTCTGGTGCCAGAAATAACATTTTCTCCACATCTTTACAAAAACATAATCACATTACTTAAATAGAAGAAATAAACTGGGAGATGGGGTCAGGAAAGGCTGTTGAGGGGATGTGAACTTAGAGATGTCAGCCGGAGTTAACAGACAGAAGAAAAGAGCGTGTAAATAACCCAGGCAAAGCAGACAGTACCAGCAAGGCACAGAGGCTAGACGTGCTCTGTGTTTGGGCAGCCAGTATGGCAAAGGTGCAAGGAGTATTCATGCTGAAGAATTTAGGCTTTGATGTGTATTCAGCGAGAAGTCATTAAAGCATGTGTGTGTGTGTGTGTGTGTGTGTGTGTGTGTGTGTGTTTTGGAGAGAACGGGGATGCCATGATCAAATCTATATTTTAGAAAGATCACTCTGGATACAGCGTGGCAGATGGATCAGAGCAAGGAAAAATTGGTGGATAGGTGACCCATCAGGGGACAATCACAGTTGTTCAAACAAGAAGTGACATGGTGCCATACACTAAATGTTTGTGTCCCTTCCAGATTCATACGTTATGATAGTCCAAGCAGACTGAAACACATGGGAATGGGAGAGGGGAATGGAGAATGTTTCATTTAATTTTTTCTGTGTAATATTTTGTAATTTCATGTGCATGCCTTTTCTCTTCTACGATACAGAGTGGAAGAGAATATAATTTAGTGTCATAAGATCTAAGTTTGAGTCCCAGATTTGTGACTTTTTCAGTCACTATGCCCATAGAGTTTCTGTGTTGAGGTGTGTCAAGTGGCTGTTTGGGCTGGGTGTGCTATCATAAACGGAGGAGAGGCCTCCTCTTCGTAGGTCAGGCAAACACTGTGGAGGTTTTCTGAAATAGTTCCCTTGAGTGGATTTCCTCCTCTTCCTCCTCTTTCCTTCTGTTTTGTAAGATTATCTTTGCTCTCTTGAAGTATCTGCAGTTCTTTGGGAAACTTGGGCTTCGCTTGCGGAATCCAAGGTTCGATAAGCCAAAAACCCTGGATGTTGCAGCCTCAACTACCTCCTGCAAATTTCCCCTTGAAAAGTTGCTGCATGGTATTAACATTTGGAAACCTGCATATGAAATACTTATTGCTTGACCATGGAAAGGAGCTTTTGTGTAGGTCTTTGGAATGTTCTTCTTGAAGATTTTCCTGGTAGTTTCAACCTGACAGTATCTGTACCTTTTCCTCCCTCTTCTGCATGGAAATGTGCAAACTTAATTCCTGCATACTTGTCCTTTAATATTCCTCCAGCAGTTGTGATTCCAGGCTCCTGGTGAATTTGTGTTCCTGTAGGTTCTCTGAGGAACTTCTAGAGCATTTCCTAGAAGGATCCAGATGCTCCCACTTCTCCCAGGAACATTACCTCTGTAACTCTGAGTTGGAGTAAATCTTATTCCCCAGGAAGAGAAAATTCAGTGGATGCACAGTGTTCGTTAGTTCAAATCTTGATTGAGTCAGAACATCCTTAAAGAAACAAACGTGTAGGAAATAAAACATGGCTTGGAATCAAGAATCATTGGCTGCCTGATAGCTGTGCAAACTTGGGAAAGTTACAATGCATTTCTAAACATTAAAGTCCTTGTCTTTTAATCTAATATAACTCATTGCAGGATTATTGGGAGAGTTAAATGTGATTATGAATGTGAAAGGACTTTCTGAACTTTGTAACAGTATATAAATTTTGATGTCATAATTATTCTGCATTACTTTTTGCATGTTGCATTAGCAGTGGACAGACAAAAAGGCCAAATACATGATATAATTGTAAATAACAACCTAATAGCTTTTGGTATGAGGTGACTGGGAGTAAGAAAGGAGGACGCAAGAAAGGAGGAAACACCAGCTTGCTGGAGATGTAATTATTTTGTACTTAAACAGTAGGTAAAAAGGGTCTCCTTGACATTTTGGTCATGAAACAAAAACTTAAATTTATGCCACTAATCTGAGCCAGTATTTCAGTCCAGTATGTTAACAAAAACATTGTAATGACACAAGTAAGGCCACCTCTTGTAGAATTTTTGGCTTAAAAGTGTTGAATACTGACCAAACATTGCAAGAAACTACTACTTAGAGATCTTAATTATAAGAACTCAAGAGATAAGCATCTCAACTTTTAGAAGATTAAGTATATCCTAAATTTCAACCACTTCAATTAAACCTGCCTCTCCAGTCCTTCATTTGGGACAGTTAACCCAGAGACAGTGATGCCTCATCTGCAATGATTTCCCCTGTAATTATAACTAGGGAAGAGCAAACATTAGCATTTGGAAACAAAGAAACTATTCTGTGTATTTTGGATGATTCACAATCATTTGGACAAGTAACTTCCTCTACTGTCCAAAGCTTTCTCCAAAAATGCTTCAATGGTTGTTGAGGTATCTCATCCTATTTAAGTTGATTTCATTTTTCCCCTGGCAGTTTTCACCTTTGTTTTATCTACTTCTAGATTATATACTTGGAAATCAGGCTTAAGGTAACTCTATCTTAGAGAAATTACCATAACCCCAAACTGAAATCCCTCATCTGACCGGCATCATGTTATTTTGTTTTCTGTTTTTTTGTAAATGGGGAGGTTTGCTGAAATCAGGTGGGCAAGTAATCAGAAAGAAAGGTGAGAGAAAAGCCCCAGGAAAGCATATTTGAAATTGGGAATGTGTGGGTACAGATTTGGGTATTTGCCATCTATTCAACTGGATTTATAATTTGGGAGGAGTCAGGGAAGAGATGAATAGAAAGAAAGAATTATTAGTTGCCATGAGAGAATTTAAAAAGCTTTAAAAACTTTGGTAGGCAAAGATTAAACTAACTGAGTCAGTGAACTTTTATTGAAATTTTCTGTCAGTGGATGATTTCTCCAAATGTTTGGAGGCTTTCTTGTTCAAAGGCTTAGGGGTAGCACTTTCTCAGCCGTTTTATTCATGGTGAAGAACTCACTTCTACCAAGGTGACTTATAAAAGCATCCTAATGCCTTTAGCTTCCAATCCCTCCTCCTGAGAAACTATTCTAATTTTGCCAAATGAGTTGAGAAGGTGAGTCTGTATGAAGCTTATTCCAGGTTTGCCTTACTGTAAATTATGTTCCTTTTTGTTATGAATGTCTGAAGATAAAAATACTATCCTATAGCCATCTGTTAAGTATATTCCATACATTTCTAGGATATATTAGAACAATACCTGGTGTATTGAATTTATCTTCCAGAGATGGGGTGGTCTCATCAGTCTCCAGTGTCATGGCACAGCCAGGACGCCCGTGAATAATGAAGCCACCCTTATCGTGTGCAGAGGAATTCAATTTCCTTTCTATTGTAATGCCATATTTGATTCACTTACTTCTTATTTTTATTTTTAAAGGTTGCCTACTGCTCCAAGGCTCTTTCTTTGTCACCACTAATATGAAACATTTCTCAGAATTATCCAGTTCTGGGTCTATTATCCTTACCAAGCTTGGTGAATACCTCAAAATGCTTAATCGGAGTACACGGTACATAGATATATTTTCAGTCTGTGAATGTCAGGCAACTATAGGATGACATTTTAAGTTCGACTGGTAAATTCATCATCACAGAAATTGTCTATTTGATTTGATTTTTGTTTTTGTCTGTCTCACATATTCTAACGCAGCACACATGATCCTGTAGCATGTGGGCAGTATCATATACACTGAACCTTAACAAGGGAATTTGAACCCAATTAGAACCCAATTAGAGTAGCACAAGATTCTGCAAGAATAAATCTCCTGTCTTCGCTGGTTTCCTCTTTAGAGAAACAAGACGTTTCCACATTACATTTACCTAATGGATGAGACTCAGTCTGTTAGATGAGATATAAAATAAATTAAATTCTGTGGCAGGTGGACACCCTGAGGGCACTGCGTTTTTTAACACGGTGTTAGTATTCTCCAAGACCACTGCATGAGCTTAGCAGAGCTATCTTCAAAATTAGCTTTATAGGCCACCTGCAGACTTCTCTTTTGCTTTCCTAATCAAAACTGCAATCCTAGGTAATTTAGCAAAATATTAAGTAAATAATTGCTTCAGAATATTTTAGGTTTAGGGACATAAATCTTATTCTTTTTACATGCCTACTGGTGCTAAGAAGCAGGGAGGTTCCAACCTTGCAGTTTCAGTTTCTGGTGAGCTCTATTACTTTCCATTGTGAAAAATTAAATTCCTTCTGCAGACGGATGTAACAGAATCCTCAGCTAAATTATAGTGGGAAGAGGATCTGACTTCAGGGGTCTATACAGTACATACTCAGGATCAAGATAAAGAAAAGTGTAACGAGCTCTAGGGTTTTGGAATGTATCCGTGTGTACTTACGAGCGCGAGGTCTTTTGGGGGGATGGTTTTTGTTATGCTCTTCCAAACCGATGCTAAACTGAGCACCAACTGGGATAATAAGGACGTGTGGTGGGTGAGCCTCATAACTGCAGTTGTGGATGGAGGGGGCTTCCTAATTAGACCCTGGCAGCTTAAATCTGGCAGTCTCTGTAACAAAAAGTGGCTGTGATAATCATGACAGCAACAGGGTGTGTTGTGTGTGATCAGAGAACCATTTGCATTTTGAAAGAAGCAATCTGCTTTGGGACGTAGCTCTTCCAAAATGTCCAGGTTTGGTTTAGATTCTGCTTTGGTTCTGTTGGTGGTTTCCTTTATCCTTCTCTTATCTCCTTCTCTAGCTTCTATGTGATGATGGGTTTTTTGTTTGTTTGTTTGTTTGTTTTTAATTATTCCCTCCCACCTGCACCCACTGCGCCTTCCTAGTTGGAAGGCTGTATATTACCTTTTAAATTCCTTAATGGTTACACTTGTTATTAACACATGCTTCTGACTTAGTAATACCAAATATTAGTCAAAGTCCTGCCCTCCTCCCAAATGATATAAAAACCTTAGAACTCAGCAGCTCTCATCACCACTGTAATAGCTTGCAGGTTGTTGTCCCATATCTTAGTTTCATATAATTTTTAAAAACTCAAAATTAGTTTTTATTGTTACCTTATAAAGCCAATGCTTAGATTTACCCCACGCTTCTAAGTCTTAGCTCATCAATCCTCCTTGCATATCCCTCATTCCTTTTTCATTTCCTCTTCCATTCTAAGTTGATTTCACTCTCCTGAAGTACATCTCTTTTTTTTTTTAATGTTTTAGTGAATAATCTTTTTTAAAAAAATTATTTATTTATTTATTTATTTATGGCTGCATTGGGTCTTCGTTGCTATGCACAGGCTTTCTCTAGTTGCGGTGAGCGGGGGCTGCTCTTCGTTGCAGTGCGCGGGCTTCTCACTGCAGTGGCTTCTCTTGTTGCGGAGCATGGACTCTAGGCATGCGGGCTTCAGTAGTTGTGGCATGCGGGCTCAGTAGTTGTGGCTCGTGGGCTCTAGAGCGCAGGCCAGTAGTTGTGGCGCATGGGCTTAGTTGCTCCGTGGCATGTGGTATATTCCTTCCTGGACCAGGGCTCGAACCCATGTCCCCTGCATTGGCAGGTGGATTCTCAGCCACTGCACCACCAGGAAAGCCCTCCTGAAGTACATCTTTAAAAAGACCTTTTTTGGGGGCTTCCCTGGTGGCGCAGTGGTTAAGAATCTGCCTGCCAATGCAGGGGACACGGGTTCGAGCCCTGGTCTGGGAAGATCCCACATGCCGCGGAGCAACTAAGCCCGTGAGCCACAACTACTGAGCCTGCGCGTCTGGAGCCTGTGCTCCGCAACGGGAGAGGCCGCGACAGTGAGAGGCCCGCGCACCGCGATGAAGAGTGGCCCCCACTTGCCGCAACTAGAGAAAGCCCTCACACAGCAACGAAGACCCAACACAGCTGAAAATAAATAAAAAAAAAAAAAAAAAAAAAGACCTTTTTTGTAGGGATCTGTTAATGGTAATTATGCTCAGTTTTGTAGTCCGAAAATGTTACTCTAAATAATGTCTAAATTATCTAAGAAATAGTTTAGCTGGGCATGTAACAGTAAGTGGACAGTTATTTTCTTTTTTAGGACTTTGTATTATCTTTTTTTCTGGCTTCCAATATTATTGTTAGGATGTCCTCTACGGACTGCCTTTGCTTTTTAGATGATTTATTTTAAAAACACTATTTTTGTCTTCACCGTACTCCAGTTGCACCACTCTGTGCTTGGATAGAGTCATTTTTGTTTATCCTGTTCAGTACCAGGAAAAAGAATTGTCTGAGGCCTTAGAAAGGAATTCTTGTACTGCCTCTCCTAAATTTCCATCATTTATCAATTGCCTTCACAATGTTTGCTCTGTCTGCTTACCACTTGTACCGTAATTTACTTAATATCTTTCTTTAAGTTGACTTAAAAAACTCTTAATTATAGTATAATAAACATTAAAAGGCTGTGAAATCATGGGTTTAATATGCCAGTTATAATTTTTCTAATGAGACTATAACTATCTATTTTATTTAAATAATTATATGTACATCACAATAGAAAAGTTCACCTGTGTTCCTCCTAAAATACCTTGTACATCAGCAATGCATACAGCCTCTGGAATGAGAAATGCTACTTTAGTGTGCCATTGTTTGAGTTCCTCCTCAGACTTATACGGAGGATTTTTATCCTTGATTGGCTGAAATGATTTCTGGAAAATTCTGCATTTGGTTAGGGGATTATCTAATTCTGGGCATATTGCCCATTATGAAAGGAAAGGAAATTTCTATGCTCCTCACCATGCTGGCCAATGGAAGTGACTAGAAGTGGTGAAATCAGAGGTTGAGAACTGGGGAATCCTCTAGAATCAAGCTACTTGATTCTCAGTCTGTGCTTCACAAGATGGACATACAAATTTGCACTTCAACCATATGTTGGGTTAGTCTCTTCCACCAAGGGAACTGATGAGTAAAGCAAAACTTTTCCGAAGTTTGCACTTCTTAGGAGATTAACAAAAGCAACAAAACATAATACTAACTTACCGCTGTTACAGTGAGCCAAGGGTGAAAGAAATTTATGGGCAGATTTAAAATGCTTTGCTTGATCAGAATATTCACACAAGTATGCTAAATGAGGAAGAGATAATTCCTCAGTCAAATTCGCACTCCAACTGGGATATTATCACTGTTTGAAACACTGAAGAGCCTATGATATGCTAATAGCTTTAAATTGGTTCGCATTCAAATTTCTAGGTGTTTGGGGAAACTAAACATGCTTTACAGTAATTGGCCTCTTCTGTAAATGTGGCCTTAGGTACCACTTCTTGTGTTGAACAGCCACTTCTACGTCCAGGAGTGATGGGTTCCAGGCCTAGTTATCTCAGTCTTCCTTAAGCAGACATGGCTCCATGCCATCTCACTGGGAGGCCTTCCCTAGCGTGGTACCTAGCTGTTTAGCTGGTTTTAATTTGGTCTTTTGTGGAAAGTTTTATTTAAAGACAATTATGAAAAGGACCATTAATGCCCAAGAAAGTGAAATTTGAGCCAGGATGGAAAGGATGCAAAGATGCCAGTAAACCATGAATACTTAAAGAGAAACTCCAGAGAAAGAATGAAATCAAACAAGTCTGACTCCACCACAACAAGCTGTGCTTAGTTTTATATAAACATTCACTTGTGTGTCTCATGTAGGGGAGAAAAGAATGGCAAACTGATTCACAATAGTTTCTACCCCATTTATTAGAAAATGCATGAGCTTGGTGGTGATTCAAGAGGATACAAATTAATACAAAGAAAAAGTCTTTGAGAAACAACAGTCCCTGTTCCCAAAAAAGGAAAATAGGAAAGAAATAAAAGTAAATTTTAAGATAAGAAAGAAAAACAAATCCCCCGAAGCCATAACTTTGGTGTTTTAGGTTAAGAAAGAGAGAAAGGCAGTTAAGAATCCATTGCTTTCCACCCACGCGGTGGCTTCTCCACTACCTGGGAATATGGAGATGAAGGACAGTAAGCTGCTGCCCTTTGAGAGGATAACGTGGCCATGGGGGCTTGCCTTTGGAGATGGTGTTAAGTGATGGGGCAGACGTGGATGGAATAGACAGGCCTCAAAGTTCCTGATGGGCCAGTGTCAGCAGGCAGACCCCAGATGTCTGTTTCTGGTCTAGTGACCATAACTATGCACAGCCTTGGACTAGTAAGTAGACTTTGCTTAGGGCACCAAACCAACCCTCCGTTGAAAAGTTGGGTAAGTTTTCAAGGTCACTGAGGAGGGGTGTGTATTAATTTTCTAGAACTGCCATAACAAAGTACTATAGATAGGGTGGCTTAAACAACAGAAATTTATTTCCTCACAATTCTAGAGGCTAGGAGTCCAAGATCAAGATGTTAACAGGGTTGGATTTATTCTGAGGCCTCTCTCCTTGGCTTGTAGATGGTTGTCTTCTCCCTTTGTCTTTGCATGGTCTTCCCTTTCTGCCTGTCTGTGTCCTAATCTCTTCTTATAAGGCCACTAGTCATATTGGATTAGGACCCACCCCAATGACCCTGTTTTACCTTAATTACCTCTTTAAAGGCCCTATCTCCAAATACAGTTACATTCTGTAATACTAGGGGTTAGGATGTCAACATATGAATTTGGAGGGTGGGGACAATTCAGCCCTCAAAATAGAATTCAGGAACACTGATTAAACATCAAATGCTGGTGAGTATTTAATAATTATGGTATTTGTTAATAATAGTAAAAAATTCTGAACAGAAATAAAAAATCTCCAATAATGTGGGATTCTTTGTGACCTAAAAGAAAGCCCATCATTTTTCTTTATCTACAAGAATGAAAAATTGTGTTGAAATGGTATAAGCCAGTTTTGAGGAACTTGAGTATTTCTTGATGTGCAACTACAATGACCTCAAGAAATATCTCCCCACAGTTCCCTCCACCCCCAAAACAATTTATCTAATGCTTTGGGAAAGGGTTCTGTTTATACTTGGTCGATTATGGATGATAAATAAATGATAAATACAGTCATAGGCTGAAGTTCAAAAATTTGAGAAGCTTTGAAAGATAAACTTTAAATGAGATTGATAATGACATTTATACCTGTATTTTTTTAAAAACATGTTATCTTTTTTTGGCTTCTTTGAGGGTAAAATTTGGGTCCAAACCTCATGGTAGGGTTGGACATGGTTGCCTCTGACATGATTAGTTGGGCTCTTCAATCTACATCTAAGTACTTTTAGGTTTCTTTATGTACTGTGCCCTGTAGAGGCATGTTTGAGACCTAGAGATTCAAACAGAAGCTAAAGGGGAAAATATGTATTGTTAATTAGACTATACATCTGCAGACTCCAAGAGCGAGAAGTAAACTGTTTCCTAAAGGCCAATGTTTGCATTCTCTCTGGGCTTCTGAGGACCAGGAAAAGTTTGAGTTAGCAGAAAATGAGGTTCACCGGTGATGAGCTATTCTCATTTTATCTTTGTAAGAAAATAGACAGTAAAAACAAAACAAAATGCATAGTTAGTATTGGAGGCATGATTTTAACATTTTCAAGGAAATGCAATATTCTAGACCAAGTTTTATCTCAATAAAAACTGCTGACATTAAAAACCATAAAAGTAAGATATTCATTGGAACCCTTTGAATACAGATATGTAATTCTTAATTTCATAATAAAGCATCGGGACTCCCTCTCCCTCCAACGACACATTGACTTTATTTTGTTTGTTTGTTAAACTGATTTAACAACTAGATACACTTAAAAACATCTCCCAAGTACTAGTAATTATAATTTGGTACAGCTACTCAAGACAAGGCTTGACATCAAATAAAAATTTGCCTATAAAATGATATGCATATATCTCCCAAATACCTCATTGCTTGTTTTTATGAGTGTTATGGAGGAATACATCTGTGGTGAAGGTGTTCACAAATCTAATAGCAATGTTATTATTTCTGAGTTTTATATAGAGTTTTTCAGTTAGTCATCACAATGTACATAACAAATGTAAATGCATCTGTTTGCCCAGTACTAGCTACTTTCAATTTCCTTGCTTACAAGTGGAGAAAGGGAACCAAGGAGGTGAGGCATGATTTTCTACAAAGGTCCTTGAGATTTGGAAAGACTGTCAAGGCTTCTTTTCTGACCCCTGCGTTGCTAGTCTAGCCCCCTTATCAGGCTTTTTTATTTCCCCCGTGGGAGAAAATGAACTCTCTCACACATGTTTACAGTACAATATGTAAGGGAAAATGGCAAAGCACAGTTATGTCAATACCATTTTTGAAGGACAAATTAAAAAAAGATCTCTTTCATAAAATCAATAGCGAGGGAGAGAAAATCAAGATGAATGGGTGAGGGAGAGAAGATAACCAGGATAACAAATGGGGAGAATCTTCTTACTCCTCTGCCCGAGTGAGCAGAGGTAAACAATTATTCGCTGAATGTGTGTTTTCACTGAGTAAGTTGGGTCAACACAGTGTGATAAGAGGAAGAGAGGATAAATTGTTGAGGCATAAAATACAAATGTTTATCTGAGTATTTATCACCCCTTGATCTAGTGTGGAATTCATAGATGGAGCGCGGCGCTCGGCAGGCTCCGCGCTTGGTTTATACGAAGCCTCAGAATCGTTCAGCAAACCATAAAACGTGCTTTCTCACTTTTCTGCTTGGATGATTTCAAAGCTGCTCTCTGGGGACCAATTTCTCTAATGGCGCGATCTAATTCAATTGTGTGCTTACTCAGTTCAGAGGGAAGGCCACGGAAGGATCAGTGCCACAGACATTGTGTTTGGGGTCTGGAGGGATGGTGATTCTGCTCTGGGGAGCCTGGAAAGCATGGGTATTGCTTCTTACTCAAAATGTTGGTCGTACGTCTCTCCCAATCTTTCTTGCTCATCTAATCCAGGCAAAAACCCACTGGGCAAGGATCACATACATCTTGCCTGATTTTGAAATGATAGTAACAGCTTCTCTTTTCCCCGAATTCTGCTTTTAATCCCTGTTTATTTAGCACTTTGGGGGAATGGTCTATGTCAGTTCACTAAGTTTTTTCAACTTGCTATAGCCAGTCACCATACAATTGATTGGATAGCTTATAGCCATTCTGAATTTGACAGTAAGACCCCCAAATACCACATTAATCTCATGTTGTAATTTAGGAAGACCTACATTGTAAACTCTCATAGGCCAAGGTTAATCTAATGCTGCTCATTTTGTATTGTTCACGTTTAGAATTGTGTTCATGATGTTTTGACAAGTTATAAATACTTTCTGGTGTTAATGAATTTATAGGAAGAGCCGCATTTGCCTACAAATAGCTGACTCCAAGTAGGGTTTGTGCTTTCAGTCATTTGTATGTGATGATAGATGTGATTCTCACTCAAATATCCTCTTCTAGTTGTTTCACCAGGAAATGATAATTTCATTTGTACCGGACAAAAAGGAAAGGTGAACAGACTATCTTGTACATTAGGCCTTATTCATCAGCTAAGCCTTCCAACTCTTATACTTACAATTAGTAGGCTTAGATTGAAAAGACCAGTGCCCCGGGGACTTTTAATTTTCTCCTAGGTATCTGATTTCCAATGCAAACAATAGAATTACAGAATTTCCAAAACTAAAAGGAGCTTAGAGACTCTTTAACTCCCTGACTTTACAGATGGTGAAATTGAGGCTTAGAGAAGTGACGTTACAAGATTAGTTAAGGAAAAGTCAGGGCTTGGACTTGACTCTGTCTGTCCGTTTGATTTTTTTATAATAGGAGCCTCCTCTTTGTCAGGCACTGTGCTAGTTACTGTGGATGCAGAAGTGGATGAGACAGATCCAGACCCTGAGGACTGAAGACTTGCTGGGTCCGTCTCCTTCTATTGGACCTACTGGCTGGATCATGTGGATGTTGACTTCCTGGTGAAGCACATTCATGATTTAAAGTAATGTTTATAAAATATAAATTCCCAGATAACTGTTTTTAATCCTAGTCTCTTCTTCCACTTTTAACATTATGGTTTTCCAGGAATGTTATCTTAAACTAGCTTCACCAAGGTATCTCTCTTCCCATCCTTCTAGTCTGTTTGAAGTTCTTTGACGTTGGAAATTACTGCTCCAATAACTTCCTTTGTGCTGGTGATTTCTTCTCTTTCCACTGTTCTCTAGTGCTGGTAGTCCAAAAAGAAACACCGAGAAGGAAACTACCAAAGATCCTGAAAGAGAAGGCTGACCCTTTTCCAGCACTCCACAGACTGCTCTGCATCTTAAGAGTCATTCCCATGAGGCTTTCCCCCATAGCCAGTTTCTCAAGAGATTTCTCTGAAATAATTTATTCTCTCCTCTCTATGATTTCTTTTTCTATCTTGGCAGATGCTAGAACAAAGACCTAGGTCCTATGTCTCTCAGCATGAAGTCTTGTCATTGGCTTTTTTCTTATTAGCAAGCAATACTTTTCCATTTTTTAGTCTTGTCATTTTGTCTTTAATGAGAATTTGTGTTTGTTTACATGAAGCTTTATCATTTACATAGTGTTTTCATATACGTTGCCTTAGTAAGCCTCAAAGCAAAAATACCAGGTAGGCAGAGTTTTCCTTATCATCTCCATTTTGCAGTGTGGAACAGAGGCTCAAAGCATGTAGTGACTGATTAAGAAGATCACATCATTGGTCCCTGCTAGAAGAAGGAGGGGCAGCTCACTGAGAAGGCATTTTGACTCGTTCCATTAAGCCACACTACCACCACGCTGACCTTTAAGACCATTTCTCTTAATTAATGTATGAAGATAAAAGATATTGAAGTACCCTTGAACAACAGCATTTTTTCAGAGCATGGAATATGCTTTTAAAATATTTGCATAGAAGGTAGCAAACTTTTTTTTATTGAAGTATAGTTGTTTTACAGTGATTCAGGTATACAGCAAAGTGATTTAGTTATAAATATATATCTATATATCTATTCTTTTTCAGATTCTTTTCAGAAGATAGAAAAATTTTAAATAGAATATTAAGATGTGTCTCAACAATATATGAGTTTATGTAGAATTTGTTAAATAATTTGTCTAGTAATGGCATTTGATCTTCTGCAAGTAATGTTCCCTTGGGAAGGCAGTTTGGGTCCCAGCATAGAGGTTAAGAGTGCAGACTCTGGAACCAGAATGTCTGGTTTCAAATCTTGGCTCTGCCACTCCTAGCTGCGTAACCTTAGGCACGTCATGTAACTTCTATGTCTCAGTTTCTTAATCTATAAAATGGGCATAAAAATAGGCCCTAGATTACAGGCTTGCTGTGAAGATTGAAAAGCATGTACGTGGATGTGCACATGCACACACATACTATAGGAGAGTGCCAGGCACATAGTAGGCCCAATTGAAGTGCTAGCCATCTCTCCTAAGAGTATGTGTCAGGAAAACAACCTGGACTTGGAGTGCTGGGAGAGTGACTTTAAGGCTCAGGAGAGCACAGTACAGCAGAAAGGCAGGGGTACATATGAAGGAGGTGGTTGGCAGGCACAGTGGGACTGGAAAGAGCTTGGAAGCCCTAACAGAGTCAGGATGCCCTTGTCCAGGTGGCACACTGCTTTCCCTCTGAGCTTGGTTCAGGGGTGCAGATTTAGCCTCAGGGGTAGAGGCTTGGAGTGAGCCCCCTCCATAACTGAGACTTTATTACCAGGCAGATGATGAGAATAAGGACTTCGGAAAAAGTCTACATGAAAGCTTCTGATTATGGGAACCGGGCTACACAGTGGCCAACTCCGTCTCCAAGACTCTGGAAGGGGAGTTCCTAGATAAGAATGAAGCCACACGGGCTTCCCTGGTGGCACAGTGGTTGAGAATCTGCCTGCCAATTCAGGGGACACGGGTTCCCCTGGTCTGGGAGCCCTGGTCTGGGAAGATCCCACATGCCGCGGAGCAACTAGGCCCCTGAGCCACAACTGCTGAGCCTGCGCGTCTGGAGCCTGTGCTCCGCAACAAAGAGAGGCCGCGATAGTGAGAGGCCCGCGCACCGCGATGAAGAGCGGCCCCCGCTCGCCGCAACTAAAGAAAGCCCTCGCACAGAAACGAAGACCCAACACAGCCAAAAATAATAAAATAAATAAATAAATTTAGAAAAAAGGAATGAAGCCACACAAAGAGGACCAGTGCTCTCCCATCAGCAATTGTCGATGGGGGCCATGTCGTTCTGGCTGCTAGAGGAGGAGCCTGGGGAATCACTTTGCTCTGCTTTCTGGGTCTGATCTCCAGGCACTGGGACCTGCTCCCACATGGCCTGGAGTAAGGCTACCAGTGGGCATGGGGGGTAAGGCTACGGCTGTCTAAGAACTTGCTCTTTCAAGTCAGGGTTACTCTGTGAACCAGGTTCAGGCTGGGGCTGTCAACGGTGGGAAGTTTCCCTGCCTGTCTTCCCTTTCAGTGCAAAATCTTTGAGGGCAAGGACTGCGCATGTGCACTGTTGCTCCCTCGCACCTATCCCACATCTGTCAGAGTTACAGGTGATCGATGAATAATTGGTGAATGAATTGGAAAATTAGAGAGAAGAGGGGGAGGTGAGGTAAGAGCTGCCTGAGCCAGAGGAGGAAAAGAAATTAGGCCTCAGGCCTGATGACTGGTCAACTGAGCTGCCCGCCAGATCAGCACTTTTCAAATTACAGGAAAGTATATAGACTTCTGGTGATGCAATGGCGCAGAAAGAAATGAAAATTGATCCTACTTTCTGTGGGAGAAACTCAAAAAGAGACGTTTCAGAAACAGCCAACAGATATAGTTTTAAAAATGCACACCAGCGTCCTTTATAAACTGACATCAATAGGCACTATGGTCATTTGCTAGAAAGGGAAATTGAGACTAAGAAAAACAAATGGCTTAAGCCCCTACAGTAGTGGAAGGCAGGAGGAGACGGCAGGAAGCAATCTGTCTTATGTGTGTTGTTCTGTCTTCCTGTTTAAAAATTATAAAATCCAAACAGCAAATGAAGCTGCATTTAATTCTAGGGAAGAGACTTAAAATGATTCAGTACATGACAGGTGCAATCTCCTTAGGGTGAGGAGGGAGATCTAGGGCTTCATGTGGAGCAGGGAAGCAGAACAGATGTGAGAAGCCATCTTCGAAATAACTGTGGATTTCAAAATCAGTCTAGGAAGCTTCAGGCTGTGGCCTAATCCTTCCAGAAAGATAGTCGTTCTGGTCTCACTTTGAGCTGAATCCTCAAGCAGGTAGCCGGAGGTAGAGGGGGTTTGAAACAAGGCATGGCTTTAATTCAAGCAGAGTCTGTCTGTGGCTGTGAAAAGCCAGCCCCCAAGTTGTCCTCCCAGGATAATTGTCTTTCCTGCCCCTAGTTCAGGCCGGTTTGGTTTCTCTTTGGCTGCAGCCTGCAAATGGTTTCTAAAGAGCCTGGAGAGCTGCACAATCTCGTTTTGCAAAGAACTGCTTTACTGCAAGGCTGGGGGGTTGGCACACGAATGGTAAGGATTTCACTCATGTTGGGTAAGGCCTGTAGAGTGGTTAGACTCCTGTGCTGGGTTTCAAGCACCTGCATTATCTGAAGCTGCGAGCATAACAAACCTTTGCTAGCAATGGAAAATTTTTAAAGTCAACTTTCACACTGGTTTTAGAATATCAAAGGAAATATGAAAACTATAAGGGTAATATTGGAATTCTAACTCAATGCTAAGAAAAACGTTTTTAGTAAGGCTGCCGTCAACCTCAGGCTTTTGGAGGTGGTAGCAGTGGGGGGGGGGGGTGGGACATAGGAAGGCTGTATTTCGATTTTTAGAAAAGATCAGTGAAGAGAAATTTTTTTCTTTTCTTTCTTTTTTTTTAAGGTTAGGATATATTTTGACAGTTTAGTTCTAGCACTGGACATGTATTGTAAGTGTTTTATTTCACGGCACCTTGGATTTCCCTCTCTCTTCCTTTTATCACTTTTGTCTCTTTCCAGGTAGTCTCTGAGCATCTTAAAAGTACTCTTTTCTTTCTCTCTGTCCCCATTTCTTAGAATAGTGCCTGGCACAAAGTAGATCCTCAATAAATATGTGTTGAGTGATCAAATGAATTCACAGGTTGTGGAATGACCAAAAAATAATCAAAAGATTGTTTAATTCATGCTTTTGTTTTTGGTTAAAAGTTTTGGGTTGCATTTTGATCAATACCTAGTTCTGTACCACAGCAGGTCAGAGTAAAATTTACAGACTCTGGAGCCAGATTTTCTGAGTTTGACTCTCAGCTCTACTACTTACTGTCTGTGTAACCTTGGACAAATTACCTAACCTCTCTGTGCCTCAGTTTTCTCATATGTAAAATGAGGATATTAGTGGAATATACCTCATAGAGTTGTTGTGAGAACCAAGTGATTTAATACATGTAAAGCACTTAGAACAATTCCTGGTACGTAGTAAGTGCTGTGTCAGTCGTTATTTTATTAGTCATGCCCTGGAGTGATTCTCAGAAAGCAAGCCTACAAAAAGGGTTCTATCTTATTACCAAGAACTCAGATGAGTTTTCCAGTCTCTTTATATTGTTTTAATAAGTATTCAAAGTGACATGTGGTTTCCTCTCCATCCTTTTCTGGGACTTATTTTTAGTAGTTGGGGAAGCTGATATCACAGCTCCTGATGCTCCTGGACTTGGCCAAGACTGGCTTTCTAAATAAATGCAATATGAGGATCCTTTGATCAGAGATGAGCTATAAACCACTCTTCCAAGAATAAAGTCTGATGTGGAGTGAGGGGATCACACTCTCATTATAAATCTACAATACAAAAATTATACGTTCCCTCAAATCGTCTTAGTCTTCAAAGTTTGATTCTTGGTAGGGAAAGCTTCAGATGTATAGGACCTGAGTTAGGCCAATGGAAAACCTGATGAATTGAATACTAACTACCCGAACCGGTCGAAAAAGCATGCGGCTCTCTGGATTTCTGCAGTTCTTAGATATGTGAAGTTATGTAAAAGCGTTGCTTTGGCCCACTGCAGGATGCTTGATGCAGTTTCATGGCATGTTTAAATCTCTGCAATCTAAGACGACACACTACTCTGTTTTACCCCCAAATTGGCTCTTAGTTACATTACCGTTTTGATTCTTTCCTTTCCTACTTGATTTACTTTTTTTGTGTGTGTGACGCTTCTCAAAGCCTTAACCATGTGGGATTATATTAAGTGGCACTAGTAACCAAGTTGAATACCAACAAACCTAGAATGGCTCATTATAGGGCAGGAATAAAGAAATGGAAAGTGCTAGTAGTTAAATAGGAGTTTATGTATCTATTAAAAAGGGTTCTGTTTTTCAAGCTGCCTTTTGTGGCATATTAGATGCGCTTTCTTGTGTTGAAAATCTTGGCAACTCTTTCACATTAAATATTTCAAGATCATTTAGTTATTTATCCTTCAGATACAATGAGTAGAGCTATCCCACAAGGAGGAAAGTGGAAAATTGCTGAAATTACAGCTGTTTTTACTTTTCCCTAATGGAAATAGCCTTAAAATCCATGGGGGGAAAATCCAATTTGAAGGAAAGCAGTATTAGAAAGCATACAATTATGTATAGTGAATATATCTTCAATGATGGAAAAATTCAAAATACATGAAGAGGAGCCTCCGTGACCATTTTCTCAATAAGGTGAGCTGATATTGTACACTGCTACTGGGGACTCCTGTGGCCAAGGAGACAGAGTAGAAATGGATTTATTTTTGTATTCTGGACTGGGGTAAGGGCACAATATCATTGATGGAGGTGAGACCATGTGCCAGAAACCACATATGCAATTTGATTTTCCATTCAGATTCTGCTCCTGAGAATAATTAAGTGATGATAATAACAGCTATTAATAAAGTTTAATTTAATAATATAATTGTTGCACAAACTAAGAGAGATAATTTTCTTAAGTTATCAAGTTATCAAGTTCTGACATGTGATGTGAGTCAAGCCACTTAACCAAGTTTTCCTCCTGTGGTAAAACGGGGAATACACTTGACTCTTTTTCTCCCTTGAAGATGGAGGCCCTTAAAGTTTTTATATTAAGTATAGGATATATTTACATTAATATAAATGTTTGTGTAACTAATTTTGTGAGCTCTTGATGGGTACCCATGTCGTGTCCTTTCCCACTTCCCGTATGTTGGTGTGACTTTTCACATAACAGTTGCATTCAGGCAGGTGTAAAACTATTGAACAAGGAGAGTAAGAAAATGACTCCTGGTTCTTTATTTAACACATGGAAAAATGGATAGAGTATTGTGAAGCATACTTAAACCCACCCAGGATGAGATTGTCAAACTCTGGAAATACGACAGAGTTTCTATAGCCTTGTATATGGGCACCCAAGGGTGAAGCATTCATTTGGTCATATCTAGACCCTACCTCTCTAAACATAAATTTTATCTGGCTTATGGGAATGAGACACTTAAAGGCATTAGACGAGGAAAAATAAATCCGGCCCAAATCCTCAAAACATTAGAAAGGAAATTGAGGTGTAATGAAATATGTTTTTTTCTCTCCGTTTCTTGTGTCTACCGTTAAGGTTTTATGGAATTATTTTCCCAGGTCTTGGCTATAGGGTTTACGAGCAACCCTTCTCAGTCCTTATACTACACAGCCTGATATTCGTGAGCTTTGGATATTATGCATTTTTGCACATGCTTTACCCACAACTAGATCGTGTGCGGCCGTAGCTCAGGATCCATAACGGCACGCACTGTGTGTTTTGCAAAATATACTCAAAAAAGGTATATGATTCTTATAATATTCCTTTTTAGAAGTTACAGTGAAATGTTAAAACAGAGATAAAGCTGTAAATAATAATAGAATAAATAATAACAAAAAGCTCTAAATAATAATATAGTGGGTAACTGTGTAACCACCACTCAGTTTAAGAAATAAATATTACCAATAAGTTGAAACTCCCTGTATCCTTTCTTATCTTATCACCTCCCCACCCCCACCAGAAGTACCCTTATCTTGAATTTGGTAATTATTATTCCCATTTACATCTTATTCTTTTACTAAAGACAGTACAGTAATATATAGACTACAGTGGTAAATATGTATAAGGAAAATGGTGTACAGCTTTTCATATTTTAATGTTTTATGTTAATCGAACAAACTATTCTCCTGAAACTTGCCAGTTTTTTGCTCAGCATTGTTTGTGAAATTCATCCATGTGGATACGTGTGACTTTATTCATTTTCATGGCTATGTCGTCTTCCATTACATGAATATACTACAAACAATTTAATCATTGTTCTCTTGATGGTCATTTAGGTTGTTTCTAGTTTTTGACTTTGCAAATATAGTTGTTATAAGCACCGCTGTACATTCTTTTCTGCATACATGTGCGAGAATTTCTCTAGGTTACATGACTAGGAGAGGAATTGCTGGGTCTTAGAATACGTGCTTCGATTTTGCTAGATAACAACAGAATTACTCTTAAGAGCATCTCTTAATGTCACCAGAAGTTCCTCACAGGCAGCCCTTTACCTCCAGCTCCTGCTTCTTGTCTGGTCCTTTCAGGTTGTCCTACTGACTTTCCTTACTGACTTCTGCTTTTTCCAGAAGGAAGGCCATGAATTGGTCTCCTGTGCTTTCTCCAATCCAGGCCTGTTAGTATCTGGCAGAATTGGATTAAACCTTCTGACTTGTGCGCACTATGAATATAGACTTGTCCACATTTTGTTTTCTATATAATTCTATTAGGAATCTAGAAGGTGGAAAAGAGGCATCTGTATTGGTGCCATCCCAAAGACGCCCTAGAGCCTATACATTTGCCTAGTGCAATTGTACTGTTGCCTGGCAGACCAGGTACCACTCTGGTCCTTTTTGATATTGACATTTTAGATATAGAATAGCCCTTGTTGGAAGCAACCTAAGTGTCCATCGACAGATGAATGGATAAAGAAGAGGTAGCATGGCATGCACAACTTGTTTTATAAGATGAACATTTCTTTTTTTCTTCTATTCTAGTCAGAAGTCAGCTGGAATCTTAAATTTTCATAAATTACACATTTATTTGGGAACGGCTAATCAGTGTTATTCCAGCGTGCTAATATCTATCTGCACCTGTATCTTGTGTTGAGAGATGAAAATAACTGATAGCTCTGAACCTTTTTAAGCGATGAGACAAATGATCGCTGCTCATCTTCCCTGTGGCTGGCTGGGAGTGATGTGCACAGAGGAATAGGATAGGTAAGAACATTGATTTTGGAGTTTGAAATATCTAACTTTTGAAAATAGTGTAAGAAAACGTATCAGTTGCAAGGGCTATCGCTGAAAGAGGCATGACTGCCTGTCATTTTCTTAATAACTGTAAAACACCTATGATTGAGTAGTCATGGGAAAAGTCAAAGGAGTCATCTGGGACTTTGGCGATCTGGGTTTTCATCACGGCTCTTCTTACCAAATGAGTGTGTTATCTGTGTATTATCTCTGGGTCATTCTCTCCACTGGGGCTAGTGATGCCTGCATTGCTGTGATGCCAGGACGTTTGAGAGGATCCCATAAGGCAAGGCATGAGAAAGCAGCTCATGAACCATAAGCACAGGCTACCAGTTAGGTATCATCATCCAGCTGGTGAGATGGGAGCAACTGGTTCCAGCTGAGTTAGAAGGCACCCGAAAGCCACAACCAGCAAGTGTTATTTTTAAATGCTCAAATTTTCCTCATATGCATATATTTTTAGAACTTTGCATATCCAGCCATGGCAAAAACACATAGCTGACATTTTAGATGAAAGGTAAAGTGGACAGTCTACTCTATGGATACATGGGGGAGAAAGTGGGGTGTGTGGACCCTGAAGCAATTCCAGGAGTGAGGAAGAAGAAGATCTTTCCTGGGCTGAACATCATGCCCCTGTGTTTCCCAGTTTTTCTGGGTTCCTCCCCATCTTTCAGGGGAGGTCCTAGCTAGTATAACTTGCTGTGGATTTGGGATTACAAAAATATGATCACTCTTGGCAAAAAGTTCCAGATGCTGGGAGAACTACTACAGAATAAGCCTGCTCTGCAGAATGATTTGATTCAAAATGTGTCCAATTTCTAGTCAGCAGAAGGCTCCTGAAATGTTTGTAGCATCCGCGGGCTCCGAGTTACTCCCATCCAGGGTTCCAGATGCTGGCAGGCATTTCCCTCTATTAAATCAGTCTTAAAGGATTGCCATATGCACTTCAATCAAACCTTTCCCACACACGTGTTTCCATAAAATTGCTGCTCTATGGCAAATCTTTTCAACCACACTCATGTAAATGTGGCTTTTTCTGTGAATAGAATAGAAAGTACATATAAAATCTGGTTCAACAATAGTACCTTTATATACCACACTGAGCTTTATGCGGTGTGATGGGACACTGCTGCGTGATTCTTGGGAGGTCAGGGTCAGGCTTTTCTTGTTGTATATATAGTGGGTTCCCATTATGCCATAGGGCTGGGGCTCAGGAATCAAACTTGTTTTACGGATTTCCTATCCTAAGTTTTATTCCTCCAAACTTTATAGCTTTCAAAGTATTTTCCTTATACCCAGGTGAGGTAGGCAGAGCAGGTGTTATTATCCACATTTTATAAAGAAACCAAAGCTTAGCTATGACTTGTAGATGTTAAATACAGTTCACTGTACTACATTTAATAAGATTTTTTTTCCTATGTTATTTTATGTTACTTATTTATATTGTAGCTTAATTTTTGAACAATGTCTGACCAAAATCATAGGAGTCAGGCCTGTATCCTTTTGAACGCTCTGAGATTATAGTGAAATGGACACAGATTTTTGGAAATATAAGCCACTGTATTTTTCATTCCCCTTCAATCATTATGTACTACAAATGCATAGCTCCTTAGAGCAAATACATCCATAAGATAGAGAAAAGGAATTTGACCTTCAGGATGTCTTCACCAAATAGGAAGCAGAAGGGAACCCCTATGACGCTGAGAGGGGGAAACTGTGTCCTACTTCCTCAGGAGTAGCCTGGGGAGGCAGCCAACCTGTCTGAGTAGCAATACATTGAACTCGACGCTGATGGGGGCAGGATGTGATTTAGCCATGGGTTAGGGATACATCTTGCACTTTTCAATCCCCAAAGCCAGTGGACGGGTTGCAGAGGATCTCAAAGTTCCCATGGTCCCCACTGGGGCGCACAGAGATGTAGAATGGGCCATCAGGAAGCAGGGGCCCTTCTCAACCAGAGGTGGGCAACCTTGATCGTGGATTCCAACTGCTGCTCCAGTGCAGTGCTGCCCCCAGTAGTCACCTCATGGGAACTGAGGGCCCAGGGCTGCCCTAGTGACAGGACCCAAAGGACCCTCTGCTGATCAAGCCCCACCCCCAACCCCAACACACTGAGGACTCGTAAGCTACTCTTTATACCCATGTGACACCTTCTCTTAAAAAATGGGGGGAATGTCATAAAGAAAACCTGAGAGGTTGAGTATTTTTCCAAATGAGACCTTAAGAAATTCTTATAAATTGCTTAGACAGAGAAATCTTTATTAGTCTAAAATTCCTCCTTCTTGTCTCTCCCTTTCTACCTTCCCCCATTCTCCCAATTACCAGTTAAAGGGAGGTGCTCGTGAGAGGTTTAGTTAACTTATAAGGATACAAAGGATGTTGCATTGTTTTTTGTAGTATAGATTGTCCCCAAATTCCGATAGTTTTTGACTTTACCATGGTGTGAAAGCAGTATGCATTCAGTGGAAACCATGCTTTGAATTTTGAATTTTGATCCTTCCCCGGGCTAATGATATGGGGTATGATCCTCTCTCGTGATGCTGGGCTGCAGCAGAGAGCTGCAGCTCCCAGTCAGCTACACGGTCACAATCACGAGGGTAAACAACTTGTACTCTTATAACCATTTTCTACCCAGGCAGCCATTCTGTTTTTCACTTTCAGTACGATATTCAATTAGGCGAGATATTCAACACTTTATTATGAAACAGGCTTTGTGTTAGATGATTTTGCCCATCTGTAGGCTAATATAAGTGTTCTGAGCACATTTAAGGTAGGCAAGGCTAAGCTATGATGTTAAGTGGGTTAGGTGTATTAAATGCATTTTTGTCTTAACGATATTTTCAACTTACAATGGGTTTATTGGGACGTAACCCCATCGTGAGTTGAGGAAGATCTCTATATCCGAGTTTTAGGGTGTGAATTGTCCACCTTGCTATAATAGGACAGGGAAATATTCAATCAAGCTGAAGGCTACGTTAGAGGTCAGTGTACGTGAGAACTTTGGAAGCAACAGGAAACCACAGGCATTTTTCTTTTCTTGTATTTGCTTTCATTCTTGCTTGCCTAAGGATCTTTTTGTATAATGGACGTCAGCGAAAGTGCCTTCCTCCAGGAGGGCAGTCCTCCTGCCTACCGTGTGGGCCTCCAGGGGTCCCCAGGCTTCTCGATTTAATTACCGTAAGACCTTTAGCAGTTGCCCCATGGTGCTTCTAGGCTTTCCCAGAAGCTGTGCCGTAAATCTTCCACCCACTGAAACCTTTTGTATATCCCTCAGCCAGAATAATTGGGAAGAAAATTATGTTCATGTTATTTCAGTTGGAGAAAGTGCTCATAATTCAGGGATCTGTGCAGTGGGACATAGAAATCCATTACTTTTAGGGTTAGTTCCATATTTCATTGACCTTGGGCAACTCTCTGGGCCACTTGGAAATGGATTGGGCTATGTGATTTTAAATGTCAGCATCTATTATTTGCTTGATTTGCCTATTCATTTAACACATATTTATTAAGCGCCTACTATGTGCTATCCTAGGTGCTAGGATGTGATAATGAACCAGACAGGCATGGCCTGTGTCTTCATAGTGCTTTTATATGGATAGAAAAATTGAGAAACTCTATAATAAATTATAAGGTGACATATACCATAAAACCATGATACAAAGCCTTTGTAATCTAACTTTTCACAGCCATACTTTTGTTCCAGATCTTCCTGGGCATCCATGACTGGTTCTCTTAACAAGTCTGGTTCAGGTGGGTGTGGGAAAATGGCAGTGGAGAGAGCACTGAGGTCTCAGCACAGATATTGCCGGCAAAATGGCCCTTTTATGATTAGGGCAAAATAATGGAAGTGACTGACACTTAGAGCACCCATTGAATGCTAAGTGCAGCACTACAGGCTTAACATTTGTTACGACGTCTGAGGGAAATCATCTCAATTACTCTTGGCTTTGAATTCCCAGGTAAACTGTAGATACCTTTCCATCAGTTTTCTGTCTTCTTTACCATGACCTCCTCTTCTCCTTTAGTAAAATACAGCACAAGAGGCCACCAAAGGGACTACATTAAAGAGAAGGGGTAACAGGTCAGGGAACTTCTTGATGAAGAAAGGGTGTGTATGGGGGAGAAACAGAAGAGGAAGAGTAGTACCAGTGAGTTCACCTCTAAATTTCATAAGAAAAGGGCATTTTATAGCCGTCTATCCTATTTTGAAGTAATGAAACATTTTCCTGAATGGGAAATCATGTCATCTGTCATGCTTGAGTAGGCTTAATCTAAAGAGAAGGAAAGTATTTCATATGTTTTTATGAGGAACTTTGAAAAAAAAACAATGACTAACCATCTGGTATATTTTAAAAATCTGCTCTGAAATGTATATTTTACATATTTTCTGGATTGCCTTATTTTACTGCCAAGCATCCCTGCAGAGATTCCTGTTTCAGAGGTCCACGTCCACATGTCCAGATGATTGCTAAAAGAGGACAAAACAGTCCCCCGCCCCGTCCCCGCGCCCCTGCAACTGGTATTCTGATCACACTTTTTCCAGAATGCTTAACAAAAGAGAGTCTCAAACTAGGACTTATACACCTAAACTATTCATGGATAACTCATGTGTGGGAGGGCAAGCCCTTGAATCTGAAATAGTTCATTTTCTGAGTGTGTACTGCTTTCCTTCTATAGAGGGGTCAAAATTTACATAATGATGATGTAGATGGGGAAAAATATAAGAAAAATTTTATTTTGTTCTAAAGTGATGTTCCTTTGATTTTGAGCTTTATACCTGAAAATGGTGGAAAAAACTTAAATTTCTAAAGTAAAGCTATCTGGGTTTTATGTTTTGGGTAAATATTCAGGTGATTTAAAGTTCAAACTCTTTATTATTGTTATTTCTCCTCTCTCAAAGGTCCATCCTCCTTTCCAAAGTGGGCTCCAGGTGTAGGGGAAGGTGTGGGTGGCCTCAGGGCCACAGGGAGGAGACTGTGTGTCTTTTGGGGCTTTCCTGGAAATTTCCCGTGATCTGACTAGTGAGCCACTGATAGCTGTTGAGCGTGGCTTGTCCTGTCCAGCTGTTTGTGTGTGTGCTAACTATTGCTGCTGCTCCTGGATTTTTCCACCCTGTGGATTCAGGACCAGCTACATAATTTGTGAAGCCCCATGCAAAATAAAAGTATGGGGTCCCTTGTTCAAAAATTATGAAAAATTTCCAGAAGGCTACAACAGAGCATTAAACCAAGAAAGGGACCCTTCTGAGCACAAGGTTCTTTTAAAATTCTCTATTGTACCTACTCTCCAGAGAAACTCCAGAGCAACTGGTCTGGCAAAGAGACGCTAAGTCCTTAGGAGATCAGAGAGGAAGAAAAGCTGAATGGTAGAAGACAGATTTTTTTTTTAATGGGGAAGGTGAAAACATGGATGCACGTTAGTGAGTCTTGTCCTTGACACATGCTTTGTTGCTGAATTCTGGTTAAGCTTGTTGATGGTTGCTGCATCTCTGAGTCTCTAAACCAAGATCCCTATAATTCGCTTTCTCTTTTTGCAGAGGTTAGCATCCTCTTATTGAGATGGCTGCTTTCTCCATGTTGTGTTAACAAAAGCCTTTATAGAAAGGGTTTTGTCTTTTTGCATTCCAGTTGGATATGGATTTTCCTTTTTTTGAGTGTCCTGGCACATATCTACATATCTAGATACATATCTATCTATCTATATATATATATTGATAAATATATATATGACTTTAATATTGACACAATCAAAATCCCTCTCTCTGCAACCACCCCTACATGCTCTCAACTTACAACAGTGCCTTAAAACATTAAGCTTTAATATTTACATTGTTTTAGTACTATATCTTCAGTGTGGAGTGGAAAGCATTTCCTTGGGGCAGAAATAATATTTTGTTTGTATGAGGGCGAGTGCATTAAAGATAATTCATTAAGTATTCAAAATCCAAGTGAATGCTAATGGATTAGCAGTATGAATGCCCCCATTTTGCTTTTTTAAGAAAAGAAATGTATTTATGCTTTAAATCCATTAGAACATAATAAAATCAGATTAGAAGTTAGAACATTATTAAATTTAATTCTAGTGTATTCTATAGTATATTCTATATTGTGTAGACATATACTTAAGGAGTTGAAATAAGAGTTCAAATATTTCATTTGAAAATTAGGTGGCAATTTAGCATAACATTGGCTGACACTTTTTAAAAAAAAAATTAGATGACTAATCAGTCACAAATCGTATCTTATGCTAATAGTATCTTATCCAGTGTATAAAAATCAGGTCAAGGTCTCACTACTAAGGGACAATGGTTCTGTGTTAAATTAAGAAAATATCTTTATTTTACAGTTCACTATTTACCTGGAACAGAGAGAAAAATAAGGTGGCCATCTACCCTGTTTAATCTGTCAGCAGCTGATAGCAGCTTCTTAATCCTATAATTTGCCTTGCATGCAGAGGCTGCTGATTGTGGTATTTCTGGGGGAAGGGCAAAAGCGTTCTCTTGAACAGATGCATTTGAAAAGATGTGCTCATGTATAGTTGAAAGAAGATTATTGCCAGAGGTTGAGCTTGTAGATTTTAAAAAGTCAGTCATCATCAATATTGTTACAATTAGAAATATGATTGAAGATTTCCAGATTTTCCCTTTACTCACCCTTCATACGCTTTTATTTTGTCTACATCTCAGTGGAATAGGAGCACATTCCAATTTCATAATCTATTCCTGTGATTCCTTTGTAATGTTTCTTAAATCTGAGCCTTTCTTTATCTCTCCCCACCATCCATGTTTAGGTTCCTGTTGCTTCAGTCCTCCATAATTAAAAACCTCTTTATTTGTCTTCTTGTCTTTACTCTTAGGCTTATCTAATTTATCTCATACACAGCTGCCATATTAATCTTCTGAAAATGACACTGGAGTACACTGTTCTTACACTCAAAGACCTTAAAGAAGTCCCAGAGCCTAGAGAATAAAGCCCAACTTTCTTATTCTGGCATTTAGTCCCTGCACAACTGGGTTCCAACCGCCTCTTCAACCTGTCCTCGCCTTGGTCCTCCCAAGGAATCTGTCTTTTTCATTTCACATAGGCCAGTGGACAGCTACCCAAGTATGCTTCTGTCCTCACGTGTGTATTTGCTCACTGTGTTTTTATCACCTGAAATGCTCTCCCACCATCTCACCACTTACCCAAGTTATTGCCAGTCTTCAGAGTCATGACGGCATACATTTAAAAAAACCAACATACCTGTTATCTCATGTAGTTGAAAAAAAGATTCACAGAGCAGAGAGAACTTAGGCTGACTGTGAAGACTGGCATTAGCAGTTGGACAGGGAGAAAGGGAGCCCTGTTCGAGTATGCAGCAGGGACACTTCATGCAACCCTGGTGTGCTTCTCAATGGTCAGAGAAGGCTTCACCAAAAGGGATATTTGAGCAGATGGAATAGTGTGTGTAGAAGCCAGGAAAAGCATAAGCTTGGCTTGTTTGAACATCTATGTAAAGTTTAGGATAGCTGGTACTTTGAGTGTGGGCATGGGAATGGCAGGAGGATGCGTACATTTGGTATACATGGCCGGCTACATCATTTGTGGGCTCTAGTGCAATATAAAAATGTAGGCCCCTTTTCAAACAGCAGGCAAATAGCTTTCCCCTTTCTTTTGCATCCTTTGTCTTGATTTATTTTTAAAATTTGCTATTTAATGTGCTTCCTTGAGCACAGGGATGTTTGCAGGGTAAGGGCTGACCTTCCCAGTCATCTGGCACTCCACCCTGCAACTTGGTGCTTGTGTGCCAAACTTCACCCTTCCCTGCTCAGGCCCAGCTGGGGCCAGAGGGCAGCAACAGTTGCTAGGTCTGGGGCAGGTGGTTGAGAATCGTTCCTGGGAAGGTGAGGAGGCAGTGCATGCTGGGAGATAAGTATCTAAGGCCCCGCTATGTGCTCCGTTGTTTCGCCAGCCTTCATTTACCAAATTTAAAAATAAAATTATTAAGAATTTCAAGATGATGACATTTGAGTGTGGGGTTTTGTGCAACTGTACTATTGATATGGTATTATTGTCTTCTGTTCTGGGGTAAAGTGTAGATATAGCACAAATATATATGATGCCAAGATCAACGGATCATGTGGGTCATTTCAGAGTCATTTTTTAAAAAACAGTTAAGGACATTAAGCAAGAAATAGGTATATAAATAAGCAGGGAAAAGATATGGAAGGTTTTACAGCAGTTTTAAGTGGTTTCCTTTGAGTTTGATTATTGTGTAATTAATATTTTCTTTTGGCTTATCTGTACTTTATTATGGCTCTAAAATAAACATGTATTGATTTTATAAGAAGAAAAAATAAATTATAATAATTTTTATTTAAAAAAAGCCCTGGAAGGATTTTTCTCTAGTACTGTTCAGATAAAGTAAGGCTCCAAACGATGTATGTTCATAGCAGAAATGTGCATGTTGAGTAACCATCTTGGTATTTCCAGAATAAACCCATCTTGTCAATGATTAAACAGTAAGAAAACCCTGATGTACTTATATTTTCTTGCTAATAATTTACTTTTGATTTTTGTTTCTAGGATTATAACTGAGATGAGAAAGTTATAGACTATTATTTTGTGTTAGAAAAAATATTTTGAGAAGAATGACATCAGCAAGAAGGCAGAATAGGAGTTTTCTACCACCATCCCCCAACAGCATTTATCCATTTTAGGTTTATAGTTTGATGAGTTTTGACAAATACAGACAGTCATGAAGCCATTACTAAAATCAAATATGGATTATTTCCATCACCCCACAAAATTCCCTCATGTCCCTTTGTAATCAGTCTCCTATTCTATACTCCAGCCTTCAGCAACAAATGATCTGATTCCTGTCTCTATAGTTTTGCCTTGTTATTGATTTTAATTTAGTTGCACTGTGGCCAGGGAACATGGACTTTATTATAATGATTCTTTGATATTTAATAAGATTTGCTTTTGGCCCATTATGTGGCTAATTTTCATAAAGTATCTCTATGTCTGAATTGCTATATGCAGAGTTCTATATATGTCAGTCAAATCAAACTTGTTTATAGTTTTTTTCCAATCTTCTATTGTCTTACTCATTTTCTGTCTGCTTTATCTATCAATTTCTGAGAGAGGTATATTAAAATTGCTTACTACTCTGGTGGATTTGTCAATTTCTCCTTGCAGTTTTGTCAATTTTTTGCCTCATGCTTGTTGAGTTTAGGTACTTACAAGTTTAAAATTGATAAATCTTCCTCATGAATCAAAACTTTTATTATTAAATATTAACTTTTCTTTATTCCTAAAATGCTTTTTTTAAAAATTATTTTTTTCTGGTATTAATCTAGCTTTCTTCTGTCTAATATTTGAGTGATATATTCTTTTTCTAGCCTTTTATTTTAAGTATTTCTGAGTCCTTATGTATTATGTGATTTTTTGTATATAGCCTAAAGCTGTATTTATTTTTAACCCAATTTAACAATTTCTGCTTATTAACTGAATAGTTTAGACCATTTACACTTATTATTACTTATACTTTTAATTTGTCTTATCTTACTTTTTTACTTCATATTTTATATTTTCTTTTCTGCCACTATTGAATCCTTAGAGTTTTTGTTTGTTTTATTCCCTATTCCCACTGCTTTGGAAGTTATATACGCTGTAGCTCTTTGAGTGATCGCTCAAAAACTTTTAATATGCCTACTTAAGTTACTAAAGTTTAAATTTAATATCACTACTGTCTTCATGAACAATGAAATAATTTCAGAATTCTTTAAACATGATTATATCCTTCCCATGTTCTATATTATTGTTATCCAGTATTATAGTTGTCACCTATTTTTATAACACCCAAATCTATAGTTTTTTTTCTTCAAATCTATTGTTTTATATAATCTGTTTAGATCTAGCCACATATTTGCCAGATTCTTTATTCACTACTCCTAGCATCTCATACTTTCCTCCTGAGATCATGTTTCTTCCTTCTGAAGTATATCTTTTTTTTTTATACAACTTTATTGAAGTATAATTGCTTCACAATGCTGTGTTAGTTTCTGTTGTACAACAAAGTGAATCAACCATATGCATACATATATCCCCATATACCCTCCCTCTTGAACCTCCCTCCCACCCTCCCGATCCCACCCCTCTAGGTTGTCACAAAGCACCGAGCTGATATCCCTGTGCTATGCTGCTGCTTCCCACTAGCTACCTATTTTATATTTGCTAGTGTATGTATGTCGATGCTACTCTCACTTGGCTCCACCTTCCCCCTCTGGCCCGTGTCCTCAAGTCCATTCTCAGTGTCTACATCTTTATTCCTGCCCTGCCGCTAGGTTCATCACTACCATTTTCTTTTTAAATTCCATATATATACATTAGCATACTGTATTTGTTTTTCTCTTTCTGACTTACTTCACACTGTACGACACACTCTAGGTCCATCCACCTCACTACAAATAACTCAATTTCGTTTCTTTTTATGGCTGAGTAATATTCCATTGTATATATGTGCCACATCTTCTTTATCCATCCATCTGTCGATGGACACTTAGGTTGCTTCCATATCCTGGCTGTTGTAAATAGAGCTGTAATGAACATTGTGGTACATGACTCTTTTTGAATTATGGTTTTCTCAGGGTATATGCCCAGTAGTGGGATTGGTGGGTTGTATGGTAGTTCTATTTTTAGCTTTTTAAGGAACCTCCATACTGTTCTCCATAGTGGCTGTATCAATTTACATTACCACCAACAGTGCAAGAAGGTTTCCTTTTCTCCACACCCTCTCCAGCATTTATTCTTTGTAGATTTTTGGTGATGGCCATTCTGACTGGTGTGAGGTGATACCTCATTGTAGTTTTTTTTTTTTTTTTTTTTTTTTTTTTTTTTTTTATAGCTACTTTTTAAATTTTTATTTATTTTATTTATTATTTTTGGCTGTGCTGGGTCTTCGGTTCGTGCAAGGGCTTTCTCCAGTTGCGGCAAGTGGGGGCCACTCTTCGTCGCGGCGCGGGGACCGCTCTTCATCGCGGTGCGCGGGCCCCTCACCATCGCGGCCCCTCCCGCCGCGGGGCACAGGCTCCAGACGCGCAGGCTCAGCAGTTGTGGCTCACGGGCCCAGCCGCTCCGCGGCACGTGGGATCCTCCCAGACCAGGGCTCGAACCCGCGTCCCCCGCATTAGCAGGCAGACTCCCAACCACTGCGCCACCAGGGAAGCCCCTCATTGTAGTTTTGATTTGCATTTCTCTAATGATTAGTGATGTTGAGCATCCTTTCATGTGTTTGTTGGCAATCTGTATATCTTCTTTGGAGAAATGTGTATTTAGGTCTTCTGCCCATTTTTGGATTGGGTTGTTTGTTTTTTTGATATTGAGCTGCATGACCTGCTTGTAAATTTTGGAGATTAATCCTTTGTCAGTTGCTTCATTTGCAAATATTTTCTCCCATTCTGAGGGTTGTCTTTTCATCTTGTTTATGTTTTCCTTTGCTGTGCAAAAGCTTTTAAGTTTCATTAGGTCCCAGTTGTTTATTTTTGTTTTTATTTCCATTTCTCTAGGAGGTGGGTCAAAAAGGATCTTGCAGTGATTTATGTCATAGAGTGTTCTGCCTATGTTTTTCTCTAAGAGTTTTATAGTGTCTGGCCTTACATTTAGGTCTTTAATCCATTTGAGTTTACTTTTGTGTATGGTGTTATGGAGTGTTCTAATTTCATTCTTTTACACGTAGCTGTCCAGTTTTCCCAGCACCACTTATTGAAGAGGCTGTCTTTTCTCCATTATATGTTCTTGCCTCCTTTGTCGTAAATTAGGTGACCATATGTGTGTGGGTTTATCTCTGGGCTTTCTATCCTGTTGCATTCATCTCTATTTCTGTTTTTGTGCCAGTACCATACTGTCTTGATTACTGTAGCTTTGTAGTATAGTTTGAAGTCGGGGAGCCTGATTCCTCCAGATCCGTTTTTCTTTCTCAAGATTGCTTTGGCTATTCGGGGTCTTTTGTGTTTCCACACAAACTGTGAATTTTTTTGTTCTAATTCTGTGAAGAATGCCATTGGTATTTTGATAGGGATTGCCTTGAATCTGTAGATTACTTTGGGTAGTACAGTCGTTTTCACAATATTGATTCGTCCAATCCAGGAACATGGTATATTTCTCCATCTGTTTATGTCATCTTTGATTTCTTTCATCAGTGTTTTATGGTTTTCTGAGTACAAGTCTTTTGCCTCCTTAGGTAGGTTTTATTCCTAGGTATTTTATTCTTTTTGTTGCAATGGTAAATGGAATTTTTTCCTTAATTTCTCTTTCTGATTTTTCATTGTTAGTGTATAGGAATACCAGAGATTTCTGTGCATTAATTTTGTATCCTGCAACCTTACCAAATTCATTGATTAGTTTAGTAGTTTTCTGGTGGCATCTTTAGGATTTTCTATGTATAGTATCATGTCATCTGCAAACAGTGACAGTTTTACTTCTTATTTTCCAATTTGTATTCCTTTTATTTCTTTTTCTTCTCTGATTGCCGTGGGTAGGACTTCCAAAACTATGTTGAATAAGAGTTGCGAGAGTGGACACCCTTGTCTTGTTCCTGATCTTAGTGGAAATGCTTTCAGATTTTCACCATCGAGTATGATGTTTGCTGTGAGTTTGTCATATATGGCCTTTATTATGTTGAGATGGGTTCCCTCTATGCCCATTTTCTGGAGAGCTTTTATCATAAATGGGTTTTGAATTTTGTCAAAAGATTTTTCTGCATCTATTGAGATGATCATATTGTTTTTATTCCTTAATTTTTTAATGTGGTGTATCACATTGATTGATTTGCATACATTGAAGAATCCTTGCATTCCTGGGATAAATCCCACTTGATCAAGGTGTATGATCCTTTTAATATGTTCTTGGATTCTGTTTGCTAGTATTTTCTTCAGGATTTTTTGCATGTATGTTCATCAGTGATATTGGTCTATAATTTTCTTTTTTTGTGATATCTTTCCCTGGTTTTGGTATCAGGGTGATGGTGGTTTCATAGAATGAATTTGAGAGTGTTCCTCCCTCTGCAACTTTTTGGAAGAGTTTGAGAAGGATAGGTGTTAGATCTTCTCTAAAAGTTTGACTGAATTCAGCTGTGAAGCCACCTGGTCCTGGACTTTTGTTTGTTGGAAGATTTTTAGTTACAGTTTCAATTTCATTACTGGTGATACGTCTGTATATATTTTCTAATTCTTCCAGGTTCAGTCTTGGAAAATTGTACCTTTCCAAGAATTGGTCCATTTCTTTGTGGCTATCCATTTTATTGGCATATGGTTGTTTGTAGTAGTCTCTTATAATCCTTCATATTTCTGTGGTGTCAGTTGTGATTTTTCCTGTTTCATTTCTAATTTTATTGATTTGCATCCTCTCCCTTTTTTTCCTGATGAGTCTGGCTAAGGGTTTATCAATTTTGTTTATCTTCTCAAAGAACCAACTTTTAGTTTTATTGACCTTTGCTATTGTTTTCTTCGTTTCTATTTCATTTATTTCTGCTCTGATCTTTATGTTTTCTTTCCTTTTACTGACTTCGGGTTTTCTTTGTTCTTCTTTCTTGAGTTGTTTTAGCTGTAGGGTTAGATTGTTTATTTGAGATTTCTCTTGTTTTCTGAGGTGAGATTGAATTGCTATAAACTTCCCTCTTAGAACTGCTTTTGCTGAGGCCCATAGGTTTTGGGTCATCATTTATTTCTATGTATTTTTTAATTTATTCTTTGATTTCTTCAGTGATCTCTTGGTTATTTAGTAGCGCACTGTTTAGCCTCCATGTATTTGTGTTTTTTACCGTTTTTTTCCTGTAATTGATTTCCAATCTCATAGCATTGTGGCCAGAAAAGATGCTTGATATGATTTCAAGTTTCATAAATTTTCCGAGGCTTGATTTGTGACCCAAGATGTGATCTAGCCTGGAGAATGTTTCATGTGCACTTGAGGAGAAAGTGTATTCTGTCACTTTCGGGTGGAATGTTCTATAAATATCAATTAAATCTATCTGGTCTATTGTGTCACTTAAAGCTTATGTTTCCTTATTTATTTTCTGTTTGGATGATGAAAAATACCCACAAAAACAAACCCAAAACAATTAAGAAAATAGTAATAGGAACATACATATACATAATAACCTTAAATGTAAATGGATTAAATGCCCCAACCAAAAGACACAGACTGAAGTGTATCTTTTATGCATTCTTTTAATATACTCTGTTGCCTGTCAGTTCTCCTAATTTGCTCTTGTACTTTTTAGTTATGTACATAATTCTGGGCAGACAGTTATTTTCTCTGTATGCTTGAAGCTATTACTCTTAGTCAGTTTGAGTGGTTATAACAAAATACCATTAGACTGAGTAGCTTGTAAACAACAGAAATTTATTTCTAACAGTTCTGGAGGCTGGAAGTCTGGGTGAGATCAGGGTGCTAGCATGGTTGGGTTCTCGTGAAGGTCTTCTTCTGGCTTGCAGACTATCATCTTCTCCTTGTATCCTCATATGACAGAAGGGGCAAGACCTAATGACCTAATCACCTCCCAAAGTCCTCACCTCCAAATACCATCGCATTGGGGGTTAGGATTTCAACATATGAATTTTGCAGGTGAGGCATAAACATGCAGTCATAACAATCACGACCTTTTGTCTTCTATTGTCATTAAGTCTTAGGATTCATTTATCTACAAAATCAATTTTGGAGAATTCTCAGTCATAATTTCTACAAATATTACCTCTTTTCTATTCTCATTATTTTCTTTTAGAAATCCAATTTGACATATCTTGGAGCCTCTCATTCTGTCTCCCATGTATCTTAATTTCTCTTTACTAATTTCCGTTTCTTTGTGTTGCATTTGGAGCAGTTGTTTAAGCTTATCTTCCAGATCATGCCTATTCTTTTGCTAGGAGTGTAGCTCTTCAAGGATCCAGTCTTTATGCAGGAGTCTTAGTTCCCAGTTTACAGCCCAGGGCCTAGGTTCTATTTCTCTGGAGGTTGTTGTTAAAAGCAAGACTAAACATAAAATTAAGTTACAGATAAGAGTAAATGCCCAAGGGAAGCTGAATATCTCACATCAGGTTACTATACTGGTTTTCAATTTGCTTTTCTTTTTTTTTTTTTTTTTCAGTATCTAGGTATTTTCCTTATATTTTATGATCTCAGCTATATATTTCAAAGGGTATTTGTTATATTTTGTCCAGTATTTCTAGATGTTTCATAAAGAAATGAATTCTCAGTATATTTATCTGCTATATTACTTGACTTGGAAGTCCAGAGTTCATTCTTTACCTGAATTTTCTTTCTAAAAACAATCATCAGAAAGAAGAACAAAGGTGGAGGCATCACACTCAAACAATCTTCAGAAAGAAGAACAAAGATGGAGGCATCACACTCTCTTATTTCAAACTATATTACAAAATTATGGTCATTAAAATAGTATGATATTGGCATAAAAACATACATATTGATCAATGAAACAGAATAGAGAACCCAGAAAAAACCCATGCATATGTGGTCAATTAATTTACAATGAAGGAGCCATGAATATATAATGGGGAAAGGATAGTCTCTTCAATAAATGGTGTTGGGGAAATTGGACAGCCACATAAAAAATGATGAAACTGGACCACTGTCTCACACCATCCACAAAACTTAACCCAAAATGGATTAAAGACTTGAACATAAGACCTGAAGCCCTAAAACTTCTAGAAGAAAATATAAGTGATAGTCTCCTTGACATAGGTCTTGGTGATGATTTTTTGAATCTGACACCAAAAGTAAAAGCAATAAAAGCAAAAATAAACAAGTGGGGTTCTGGAGAGCAAAAGGATCCATCAACAAAATAAAAAAGACAACCTACTGAATGGAAGAAAATATTTGCAAATCACATATCTGATAAGGAGCTAATATTTAAAATATATAAAGAACTCAGTAACAAAAATCTGATTAAAAAATGGGCAGATCTGAATAAACACTTTTCCAAAGAAGGCATACAATTGGGCAACAGGTACATGAAAAGCTGCTCAATATCATTGATCATTAGAGAAATGCAAATTAAAACTACAATGAGATATCACCTCACACCTGTTAGAATAGCTATTATCAAAAAGACAAGAAATAAGTGTTGACAAGGATGTGAAGAAAAGGGAACCCTTGTGCACTGTTGGTGGGAGTGTAACTTGGTGCAGCCCCTATGGAAAACAGTGTGGAGGTTCCACAGAAAATTAAAAATACAACTACCATGTGATCCAACAATTCCGATTCTGGGTATTTATCATAAGAAAAGGAAAACACTAACTTGAAAAGAAAAATGCACCCCCATGTTCACTGCAGCACTATTTACAATAGTCAAGATATGGAAACAACCTAAGTGTCCATCAATGGATAAATGGATAAACAAATTGTGATATATATATATGTATATATATACACACACACATACATAAGAAGAATAAAATCTTGCCATTCATAACAATATGGATGCACCTTGAGGGCATTATGCTAAATGAAATAAGTCAGACAGAGAAAGACAAATACCATATGATCTTTCTTATATGTGGAATCCAAAACAAACAAACCAAAACCAAGCACATGGATACAGAAAACAGATTGGTATTCACCAGAGGTGGGAGGTGTTGGTGGAGAAGTGGGTAAAGGGGGTCAAAATGTAAAAAAAAAATTTTTTAAAGTTCACAAACAATAAAAAAAAATTGTTATAATATAATCTATTTAGATAATACTTAAACTAGATTATAAGCTCTTTAAGGACAACATTCTTTTCTTGTACATTTCATAAATTGTATCACATTGATATGGCAGGTATCCAGTACATACTTTTTGGGGAAATGAATGAACACATACTTTCTCAGTACGTCCTGAGTGATGTATCATAGAAATTCATATCTAGAGACTATTTTGAAAGTGAGTTTTAAATCCATAAATGAAACTGACTTAGCCTTAATGGCCTATCATTTCAAAGAGTTTTAGTACTTAGTGACCATTTAATGTATGGATTATTGACCTATTCATTCATATTGCAGATGCTTTGAGCTGTCCAAGTCTGCCAACAGAAATCTGTTTCACAGACTTCAAGATGAGTGACTTAGTAGTCTTTAATGATTGCTGTTATGGATGGCTGTGCCCTTAATTGATAGTTTAGCAGATTAACAGCTCACTGTATGGATTATTTCACACTTCTATGCATTTTAGAGAATGAATGTATCTCTAATGGTTCAAGGCAAATCAAACAAACATTTGCTGAACTTCCACTAGGGCAAAACACTGTCTAATACCTAGACAAGGGGGGGTAGGGTGGAGGTGGAAATTAACTTTAAAAACACACAACAACAGCAACAAAATGCATGCAACAAAAAGGTCAAAATAACATGGTAGGCATCTATAATGGATGCTTTCCATGAAGATTGGCCAATTTATATCAATGCAGCACTAATAAGAAATGATATCAAAATTATTATTCTAAGAATTTCTAAAACATATTCAGAGTGTTTGTGTAGGCACATTTGTGCTAAGAGTTTCTTATTGAATATTATTGTTTATAAAACATGAAATTAAGAGACACATTAACAGCATTTGAGTAATTAAGAGGTGTTAGCAGCAGCAACAGTGGCAGTGGTAATCATGGCCATGGTTAAAACAAAAACAAAAACAAAAAACTTGTTAAATATCATCCTGGGTATGCTTTCTTCCTGGCTAGTAATGTCAAGTGAAAGAAAGGATTTGTTGATAAGAAGAAGAGGTGGACGGACTCCTGTCTATTCATGAGATTGTGTGTAATGTTTAAGAGTATGAGTATTTTTACCAAACAGACCTTATTTTGAATCTCTAATTTTTTGGTTAGTCGCAATATAAAGCTATATAAGTAATTGAACCTCTCTGCAGTTTGGTCATTTATGAAATGGGTGTAATAATTACTTTGCCATGCAGTTACTTTAGCATGTAGTTGTAAGTGCCTGGCACATACTTTGAGTAGCTTTGCATACTCAAAGTGTTCAATAAATAGTAATAATTATTATTCTAGTTATTTTATTAGTTGCAAATTTATGTGTCTGCCATGACTGTAAAAATCTAGCACTGCCATTTACCGTTAGGGAGCAAGTGTTGGAAAAGTCAATGTAAACTTTGATGACAAAGCGGACTTAGAGTGCAGCTAGGAAATTAGACTGGGGAAAGACAGGCTGTCTGTATGACAAGTTGGTGAAAACTGGAGATAGAAAACTGCGGTGGTAGAAATTCCATGTTGGTAATTGTGGAAAGAAAAGGAGGCTTATCACTGTGGTGTTCTCCATTGAGCTCATGAAGACTGCTTGTTAAATCTAATTTAAAAGAGAGAAATATTACCAGAAAGCACATTGGAATTTGCTCTTTTCAGCTTGACATTTCCTATAGAAATAATTACAATTGCATTTTAATATCTGAAAAATATTTCAGGTAAGAAAGGGTGATGCTTGCACTGAGAAGGATAATAGATGTGAAGTTTCTCTGGAAAAATTAAGAAATACTATGCAAGCATATAGTATGATTATTGTCCTTCCTAGCACCTCTGTGTGTACATGTATATGTGTGTGTGTATATATATACATATATATATATATATGTATGTATGGCTTCCCAATCAAGACTTAGTTTTCTTGACTCTTTGGCCTTCCTGAATGTTACGGCAATTTACTGGAAGTTCAGAGGTCAGAGAAATTCATCTGGTGCAGAAAGTAAAATGAAGAAAGACTTTATTTCCTCATTAACGCATTTGCTTACATAAAATGGAAATGCTTGATAAATACAAATAAATCTTGGAGGGAGAGTTGGCAGAGTGACAAAAACAAGTTTTCCTCATGTTTGTTAAAGGTGCATTTTGGGTGCAACAGAGGAGCCCATTTACAGGCTCTGGGCTTCACTGCCTCTCACCCAAAGCAGGAGCTATGAGTCCAGGTTGGCTCTAAGATTTCAAGTCCAGTGTCAGCTTACATTTCCCAGTAGACAGGGTAGCCTGTGATTCATTGCCAGTAGCCTGCCACTGGAGGCATGGTTAATGAGGTTTGAAGTTTCATTTAAATTTTCGTTTCAAAATCCTTTTCTTTCCATGAAGATGAAAGTTAAGAGTTTCCAGATAGGCTTAGCTGGAGTGCATTCCACTTCTCTGAGGTTTAAGAGTGGTGAAGGAAATGTGGGTAGGAAGGTAGGAACCATGTCTGACTTAACTGCCCCATTGCTACCTGCTGAGATGTTTCTTGGGCAGGTACCAATTTGCCTCAGGCATTTAGAGGGCTTATTTCTTCAGGTGGGCTGGCCCATCATCTCCTCAGGCACAAGCCTACTTTCCATTAGTGCTAATGTGAAGAGTATGCTCCCTGAATCACGAGTGTGCAGACTCGTGGATGAAAGGCAAGACTGGGGCTGTCGAGAGGAGTCAGCAGGGCAGGGGGAGGTTCTCTTGGAACAGTGGCAGGCATATTCTTGTCAGGAAGTATGCATTTCTTGAAATTTTTATTCCTGTCTTTGGAGTGAAATTAGGAGACTTTTAAGACTACAGAAAGCCAAATGTAGGGCATGAAAGTTTTTACCTGGTGCATAGGTATCAACTGGTTAAAGGGACAGATTTTCAAACTGCCAGCAAAGCAGAATGCAAAGAACCAGATTAAGGAAGATATTTTAGAATAGCTAGTCTCAGCCAAGCAAAGGAGAGAGAAAGGAAGACAAGATGTGCTGTGAGCACAGGTGTGGCTTGCTGCAGCAGACAGCTTCTGACCTTCTTCACGTAACAGCAACTCCTCCCAGCCCTGCAGAGCAGGGGAATTCCAAATTTGTTGCTAAGTGATAATTTGTCACAGTTGGATGCTCTAATAAAAGCTGTTGATACAGATGCTGTTCTTCTGAAACAGTTAGAAAGGTTGAAGTGCAGATGAGTAGGGAGGGTCTATAGGCAAATTTTAGGTTGCTGTGACTTGGGCTTCATTATAGCTTAGTTGGCAGCCCTAAGTCTATTTCCCAAACTGAACTTTTGCTTCAGTCTTGATTTCACTGGGTCAATTAATTAATGAATTCAACCAATGTTGATTGAGCTAGCTGACTTTGTAGCCGAAACATAGTCTTCGCAAGAGTAATTATGGCCAGTGTCATTTTATCATGTCAACCACTAAACATTAAGTGAGAGTTTTTATGGTGTGATCCCAGCCATCTACATCAGAATCATCTGGGGTGTCTTCAAGAATGCACATTCCTTGGCCTTTCTCCAGATCTGCCATAGTAAAACTTGAGGCACACATGTACACACCAACTCGGGCGACCCTTATAAATACTAACATTTGAAAATCACTGCTTTTGTTGATGTTTATCAGTTTTCAAATGTAGGTGGGCAGTTTTTGTAGAGGCAGTTTTTCTCCCATACATACCTTCATGCCAATTAAATTGAAGTGCAGACACATAGTAGCAAGGATTCTTAATTCACATGGCTTCTGGAAAGGTTCAAACTAGAGAGCTTGTGCTTTCCCAGGAATCCAGACTGGAGTAATAAATGTCATACTTAAAAATAATAATAATATGTCCTTCCAAATACTAGGCCTATCAAACACATATCAGTAGATTAAACAAACACCTTGAACAATTCATAAAACAAGAAATGTCTTTTCAACTGTACTTAACTATTGTTACATTATGGTTTAATGTAACCATAGTCTTCCATTTAGATTGATTTTTTAAAGAATTTGAATGGTCTTTTTATCTTTCTTGGAACTACATTGTGGAGGTATACCATCATAACACATAGTATAAAGCATACACATGAAACAGAGTGCTTGTCATGCAATGATGCTCAGAAAATCAGTCCTGCTTTTTGATCCTTCCTCCCCTGCTCCTTCTTTCCCCTCTAGATGGCTCCAGGAATTTATATCAACTTTGTGGCGACCACCTTTCTGATCCATGATTTCCGATTTAAGCCACCGGCAGTGTATTCATCCTATTTAAAACACTGGAGATAATTAAAGGTACCATTTGGTTCTTAATTAAAAGCATCTTCTTTGCCTGATTTAGCCTGTCACGTAGACTTGGAGATGTATGCTTCCTACTGTGTCCCTGCTCTCAACATGGCCAGTTGGGAAAGAGAAGAAGATAAATGTGGGAAATCCCTTTTCAGAAAGTATATGGACTCCATTTCCTTTTTGTCCCAAATGGGAAAAAGGCCATATCCATGTTTCCCTTTTGAGAAAATGAATGAAGCTATATCCTCTCATCAGTGTAATTGCAGAGTTTTGAACAAGGATTTTAACTAGACTTAAGGACACCTTTGCTTATCTTTTGTGCTGACATTGTTGCTACCTCAGGTTAAATATCTCTGCCCTTGCATTAATTACCCAGAATCTTCTAATTGAGCAGCTCAGATTACAAGGGTTTCGAGAGAGAGCGTTATATATCACCCTTTACCTTCATTTATATAATCATATGTAATCACAAAAGAGCCCCCAAGAGGCACAGAGAGGCCATGGTTCTTTTCTGGGACAATCCTTGCTTAGTTTACCAAAGATTTCACTCTCTTCACTGTTACACAAATATCTGTGAAAGTTACCATTTATTTTTAGGAGTCATTTTGAAGTGTTCCTGAGTTACAATTTTAAATCCAGAGTATAGGTCACTGGCAGAATGCTATTTATATATCTATATCTATATTATAAATAATTTTAGCCACATTTCTGGTGCTCCTTTAAAATCTCTTAATTTTGTAGACCAGAGCTGCCCAGATCACAGATCTTGAAGCATATCCATCTCTTTCACATGCAGCCTTTGCTCTTCAAGATCTCTAATTTATGTATTGGAAAATCCTATTAAACCAGCCTTGACAGGGCAAACAATAGTAATTTGCTTTTTCTGTTGATTGCAAATGTGGCTTCTGGGTTACCTGAGTACTAATAGTTTCTTTTCTTCAGTTTGAGGTGCACTGGGATTTTAAATTTAAAAAGTCAATTTAATTTCCAGTGCCATTTGTTTTGAAAAGAAAAAAAAAAAAATAACCCAGGGAAGCTGGGGATCTCTGAGGTCTTTACACTTGATCTGAATGTGAAGTTACAGTTTGTGGCCAGCATGACTTTTAAAATTAATTTAGAAACAAAGTTAACGTCAATGAAGAAATGAAAGAAACACAGTGGAAGGGACCCAGAACAGAAGAAGGATTCTGATTTTGATGTCAGTTTTGCACTGAGCTAACCTTGGGGTTCCAGATTTTTACCAGAAGTCAACGGAGGTGCAAACTCACTCATAAAGCTCACGATTTGGGTGTGGGCTAGTAGAAATTGATGCTCAGAGAATATGGTTAAATGACAATGATTCCCTGAATTTCATATGCTTTAGGATGGTTACTTCTAAAGACTCCTGCCCCTGAGGTCAATAATGAGCTCAATAATTTGGTGGAAATTTGGGGTGTCAACAACTTCTGGGTGGTGTAAGTCTGTCTGCCACAACTTAAGCTTGGTGCACTGTTTAAATCAGATCAACACTTGAGTGATGTCAGCCTCAGGGAGTGGGAGTCTTAGTCTAGGGGTAGAGGAAGTGAGTTGAGGGAAAGACATATTACTCAGAAGAGGAAGGAAGGAGAGGAAGGAGGAGGATGCAAACACTACTGATATTTGAATAGAAAATTTTAAAGTGCTGATTGTCTACCTAAGAGTAACTTGAGTAAATATTAATAAGTACAGAAGTCTGTAATAGGTACTTTACACTAATAAATTTGATTATTTATTGGTCCTTTTGTCACAATACTTCTGTTGACAATCATAGGAGAATTTCCTCACAGTAATCCTGAATCTTCAAAAAATATTCAAAGTCATCTTGGCTTCAGCCCAATCCATTGTTTTATTTGTTTCTCCCTTGACTCTTGGTCTAACCTCCACTTCATTTTTTTGCTAACCAAATTTTGAAAACCGTAAAGTGACTCCATCATTTAAGCTCATTATTATTTCCCCACTGCCTGGTCTAGTATCAGGCATATAGTTTGTTGTTGAAATTATTGAATCATTTTGTTTTCAAAGATAAAATAAAAAAGCTCTTGGAGTACTACCCATCTTTCCATACACAGATGGAATGTCTTGACCTCTTTTTCAGTGAGGACTCAGGTTTGTTGCTCTGTATATATGGCACTGTGTGCATACCTCTTGCTCTTTGATGGGAGACTATCCCCCCCCCCATTACTCTGTACCTCTTTAATCTTAGCCTGGCCAGTGCTACTCCATGAGTGATAATGAGTGAAAGATTAAATAGAGTGGAGGAAACAAAGGGAGCTCATGGGCCATTTCATTTGGTGCTTCCCAGTGCCCTCCCTTTACTATGGGTACCAGGGGATGCTTCTACTCAAGGGGACTGCTAGCAACTGCCTGGGGCTCAAGTGTTTCTCTGAATTTTATGTAGGTTTAATCCAGATGTTAAGACTGTTCTCTAGAGTCTAACAGTGCTGGTCTTACTGCATCTAACCCTGGGAGGAGTGTTCACATGGTAATAAATAACTTTGCTAGAGAGGAGAGCTGGGAGTTGAGTCCGGAGGACGTTGCTTCCATTCCAGGCCAAATTGTTTTCCTAAAGTAGGGGAAATGTTGTACTGGGGATAAAGTGTCCTCTTAAGTGTTCTCACCTCTGACAGGAAAAATTCAATTTCCCTGAAAGATATGTCACCTCTTTTCCCTTCCTGAGACTTTAATCTCTGTATCGCAGTGGAAAAAGTGCTGAGGATCAAAGATGTAATACAAATGACTGGGTAACGTTTTGAACCCTACTTGTGTGGTCATCAGAATGTCTGAGACCGCAGGTGGCTGGTGGCAGATGGAGAGCTGTGGGAGTGTTGGAGGGACAGCAGGGAAGGCTGGTGAAATGATCTGAACACAGAATCGTGATTCTGATACTGCGTTCTGCCACCAAGCACAGGTTATTAGCTGTAAAAGAAATCAACTTTCTTTGATAGTGTCTCTATGTCCCTTACCTCTTCTCTGAAATTTAGGTGATGACCAAAGTAACTTCAGACAGTATACTGTGTGGCACATTATGTGTTTGCGGCATTTAGTTGCTCTGGGCATTATAAAATCAATATATTATGATGCTGAAGCCAAATTTCAAACTAGATACTGTATTTTTCCTATCTCCTTGTAATTCAGTCAGATGAGGTTTTTCGTTTCTTGTCCAACACTGTTTGGTGAGCGTTCAGTTTCTTGCAGAAAGCTAAATGTAATATGTGGATATGCTTCAATCTAATCACAGAATATTTATTTAGTTCATAATATGTGCCAAGTACCTACAAAGTGCTATGAAAGGAACAAACTTTGTTTTAGACACAGTGCTTTTCCTCTCTTACGGAGTTTACTCCTGTATGTTATAATGTTTTTACTCCTTTTTCAATTTATGAGCTTATCTTTTTAATGATAAAATTAATATGACTACCTTACCAACAAATTGGAAACAAGAGAAAGAAATATTGTCTACAAAGTTATCACCCTAACAAAAAAACTGCTAGCATTTTGGTGTTTCCTTCCAGCCCTTCTTTCTGGGCATCTGGATTTTCCCTGTAGTTGTTACAGTGTATATATATGCTTA